>NC_053489.1:226674777-227023277 GCF_905171775.1 Rana temporaria
CAACAATTTTATCAGTTACCCTCAATGCAGGCTCACCTGAGCCAACCATTGCAGCGTGACCTGTGCCCACCATTGCAGCCTCACCGTGCCCCACATTGCAGCCTCACCGTGCCCCACATTGCAGACTCACTGTGCCCTAAAATCCAGCCGCAATGTCATTGAGCCCCAAAATCCAGCCTCACTGTGCCCCAAAATCCAGCCTCACTGTGCCTCAAATTGCAGCATCACCAAAGTGGAGAAAGTGAAAGGGCGGCCAGGACATGACTGGAGGAAGATTAGAGCCATGAGAGATGTTCTCCCAGAGTGATCGCCCCTGTGGAAGAGAGCATATAGGAAGAGGAAAGCCGCAGGATCGCAGAGCAGTGAAACACGCTGTAACAGCTGACATTGTCTCTGCTTTGCTCACTCTCACACAGCCCCGCCTCCTCCTGACCCCGCATTCACACCTGAGTGTTTTCAGCTCATAAAATGCCATCAAAAATGCCTGAAAAATACCCAACAAGCAAAATCCTATTCATTTCAATGGCCCCTGTTCACATCTGAGCGTTTTGTCGCCTGTAGTAAAACACCTGCAGCTGCATTCACACCTAAGCTTATCGTTTTTAGGCAGAAAGTCACGCTATTTTTTCCACAATTTTGTATAGGTCAAAAGGTCACCAATGTACAAGAATAAAAAACGCTTGTAATCTACCAAAATAGAAGCTCCTGTACAGACGTTTTGCTTTAGGTGAAAGAACGCTCAGATGTGAACAGGGGCCTTTGAAATTAATCGGATTTGTTTTTAGAGCTATGGCTGAGAGCAGAAAAATGTCCAAAAAGGCCTGGGTGTGAACAGAGCCTAAGCTCAAAAAAGTACATGAACTTCTTTATAGGCAGATTACAGGCGTTTTTCTGCTTTTTAGATTGGTGACCTTTTGACCTGTACAAAATCGGGGCAAAAAACGCAGCAAAAATTGTGGTAAAAACACGTGACGTTCTGTCTGAAAAATACGCTTAGGTGTGAGTGCAGCTTTAACCATTTAGGTAAGCAGCAGTGTGCATGTGTTAATTAAGCCCGGGTTCACACTGATGCGATGCGGGAACCAGTGCGATTCCAGCACCGGTTGCCGCATTGTATCTCTTCTGTGGGCAGTTCACACTGCCCTCTGCGAACCGCTGCGGGTGTCAATACATTGTTAACGACACCCCCAGTTTAGTTCACTGATCGCAGTGTGAACTGTTAACTCGCACAGGAATCAGATTGCATAGGTGAGAACACTCATGTGATCTGATTCTAGTGTGGGAAAAACAAGTCCCTGCGATTTTTTTCTGTACCAATCCAATGCGAGTTCAGCCATACAATTGTATGGCTGAACTTGCATCTCACAGACATTGCATGCGATCGGCACCACAGGTGCAAATCGCATGCGATGTCTCTAATCGTACTGGTGTGAACCTGGGCTGAAGCAGAGAAGAAAAGCACAGTTCTCTTCTAGCAAGGACACAGAGGGTTAATTACTACAGAGTCTTTATTCCAGATAACAAAGAGATAGCAGAAACAAAGTGGGAAAGCTGGAGCACAGATAAGCCATGGCATGAGGTTTGCAAGAAGACACAGTGATGATTTATTTATCTGACCTGGCTGGAGGGGCAAGAAGAGACTATGTACACAGTAGCTGGGTCTGCTGCTGAAGCCACGATCCGAGGCTCCATCATCCATATGCACTGGGGTCACAAGTTCACAACACAGGAAGAGAAACTGACCAGTTCTCTCACTGGTCTCCCGTCCTGTGCAGAGAGAAGGGGGAGGGAGGGGGAACTGTCACCACACGCTGTATGAGTGAGAGAGCTCTCCGAACACTGCAGCTAGCAACTCCTCTTCCACAACGCTGGGAGAACTTCTGCTCGCCCCCCCCCCTCTCCCAGGCAGCCCAGCTCCTCGCCAGCCCTCATTTTTCACTCGCAAAATGCGAGTAGGCAAGTGAAATTTTGAGGGATATATATATATATATATATATATATATATATACACACATACATATATACAGTGGGGTTTGAAAGTTTGGGCACCCCAGGTAAAAATTTGTATTAATGTGCATAACGAAGCCAAGGAAAGATTGAAAAATCTCCAAAAGGCATCAAATTACAGATTAGTCATTCTTATAATATGTCAAAAAAAGTTAGATTTTATTTTCATCATTTACACTTTCAAAATTACAGAAACCAAAAAAATGGCATCTGCAAAGTTTGGGCACCCTGCAGAGTTAATATCTTGTACTGCCCCCTTTGGCAAGTATCACAGCTTGTAAACGCTTTTTGTAGCGAGCCAAGAGTCTTTCAATTCTTGTTTGAGGTATCTTTGCCCATTCTTCCTTACAAAAGTCTTCCAGTTATTTGAGATTTCTGGGCTGTCTGTCACGCACTGCTCTTTTAAGGTCTATCCATAGATTTTCAATTATGTTGAGGTCAGAAGATTGTGAAGGCCATGGCAAAACCTTCAGTTTACACCACTTGATGTAATCCCCTGTGGATTTTGAGGTGTGTTTAGGATCATTATCCATTTGTAGAAGCCATCCTCTCTTTAACTTCAGCTTTTTCACAGATGGCATCAAGTTACCATCCAAAATTTTCTGAAATGTTATTGAATCCATTTTTCCTTCTACTCGTGAAAAGTTCCCTGTGCCACTGGCTGCAATACAACCCCAAAGCATGATTGATCCACCCCCATGCTTAACAGTTGGACAGAGGTTCTTTTCATTAAATTCTGTGCCATTTCTTCTCCAAACGTACCTTTGCTCATTCCGGCCAAAAAGTTCTATTTTAACCTCATCGGTCTACAGAACTTGTTTCCAAAATGCATCAGGCTTGTCTATTTGTTCATTTGCAAAGTTCAAACGCTGATTTTTGTGGTGAGGACGTAAAAGAGGTCTTCTTCTGGTGACTCTTCCATGAAGACCATAATTGTATAAGTATCTCTTTATAGTGGAATAGTGTACCACAACTCCAGTTTCTGCCAGATCTTTCTGGAGGGATCGTGCAGTCAAAAGTGGGTTTTGAATTGCTTTTCTCACAATCCTGCGAGCTGTTCTGTCTGATATTTTTCTTGGTCTTCCAGATCTTGCTTTAACTTCCACTATTCCTGATGACTGCTATTTCTTAATTACATTCCGAACAGAGGATATTGACATCTGAAAACACTTTGCTATCTTCTTATAGCCTTCTCCAGTTTTGTGAGCGTCAACTATTTTCAGTTTCAGTTTTCTAGACAACTGCTTAGAAGAACCCATGGTGCTGATTGTTGGGGCAAGGTCAGATGAGTCTGGGCATTTAAAACCTTTGAGATTGACATCACCTGGTCTTTTCCCAGACGATGATTGAAAACAATCCATGACACTGGCAGGTCTCAGCTTTGCAAAGGGGGCGGTGCATGCTATAAATTCTGCAGGGTGCCCAAACTTTTGCAGACGCCATTTTTTTGTTTTCTGTCATTTTAAAAGTGTAAATGATGGAAATAAAATGTAACTTTTTTTGACATATTATAAGAATGTCTAATCTGTAATTTGATGCCTTTTGGAGATTTTTCCATCTTTCCTTGGCTTCGTTATGCACATTAATACAAATTTTTACCTGGGGTGCCCAAACGTTCGATCCCCACATATATATACACAGTCTTGTGTGTGTATTTATATATATATATATATATATATATATATATATATATATATATATATATATACACTCTTCATCCAGTATAGCCTACATCTACAGTGCATTCTGTGGACACTAATATAGTGTGTACAGTTTCTACTACACTTTTGGTGGTGTACACAGTGCACAATACAGTGCAGCCGTAGTGCAGTTGCTAATACAGTGCAGGCGCTGTTCACAGTATCTAATACAGTGTGTACAGTTTCTACTACAATTCCGCCCCTAGACACGCCCTCATAAATCTCATGAAATGACACTTAAATGTTTTATGCAAAAATAAGTTACAAAAATAAGTATTAACAACAAATTTTTCAGTGTGGCCTCACCTGTGCCCCTCAATGCAGCCGCACCTGTGTTCATCAATGCAGCCTCACCTGTGCCCACCATTATCGCCACATTGTGCCCACTATTTCAGCCACACTGTGCCCACTATTGAAGCCTCACTGTGCCCACCATTGCAGCCACACTGTGCCCACTATTACAGCCTCACTGTGCCCACCATTGCAGCCACACTGTGCTCACGATTGCAGCCATGCTGTGCCCACTATTTCAGCCTCACTGTACCCAGTGCAGCAATACTGTGCCCACTATCACAGCCTTACTGTGCCCATTGCAACCACACTGTGCCCATTGCAGATTTACTGTGCCCATTGCAGCCCCACTGTGCCGATTTCAGGCATACTGTGCCCATTGTAGATTTACTGTGCCCATTGCAGCCTTAATGTGCCCATTGCAGCCACACTGTGCCAATTGTAGCCACACTGTGCCCATTGCAGCCCCACTGTGCCCATTGCAGCAATACTGTGCCCATTGCAGCCATACTGTGCCCATTGCAGCCATAATGTGCCCTTTGCAGCCATACTGTGCCCTTTTCAGCCACACTGTGCCCATTGCAGCCTCACTGTCCCTGTTGCAGCCTCACTGTGCCCATTGCAGCCATGCTGTGCCCATTGCAGCCTCACTGTGCCCATTGCAGCCATGCTGTGCCCATTGCAGCCATACTGTGCCCATTGCAGCCATACTGTGCTCATTGCAGCCACATGGTGCCCATGACTGCCTCGCTGTGCCCATTGCAGCCTTGCCTGGGCAGAGGAAGAGGAGAGCCGCAGAATAGCATGCTGTTACCAGCGCTTACATTATAATTGTCTCCGCTCTGCTCGACACAGCCCCACTCCTCCTGACCCGTGCCTGTGATAGATAGAACGCATCACAGCATTGGACCGGCGTTCTGTTTATCACAGGCGCAGGTCAGGAGGAGGCGGGCTGTGTCGAGCAGAGCGGAGACAATTATAATGTAAGCGCCGGTAATAGGGTGCTATCCCACAGCTCTCCTCTTCCTCCATGCTGAGGTGATCGATGGGAGAACAGCTCCCGGTCAACCCCGCCGGCGGTGCTCTCCCCCCTCCCAGGCAGTCAGCCCAGCTCACAAGTCCTCATTTTCCACTCAAAATGGAAAATTTGAGGGCTGGTGTACACAGTATTTATTACAGTGTGTACATTTTCTACTACACTTCTGGTGGTGTACACAGTATACCATACAGTGCAGCTGTTGTACAGTTGCTAATACAGTGAAGGCAGTGTTCACTGTATCTAATACAGTGTGTACAGAGTCTACTACACTTCTGGTGGTGTATACAGTACACAATACAGTGCAGCCATAATACAGTTTCTACTACGTTTCTGGTGGTGTACACAGTATTTAACCACTTACCCCCCGGACCATATTGCTGCCCAAAGACCAGAGTACTTTTTGCGATTTGGGACTGCGTCGCTTTAACAGACAATTGCGCGGTTGTGCGACGTGGCTCCCAAACAAAATTGGCGTCCTTTTTTTCCCACAAATAGAGCTTTCTTTTGGTGGTATTTGATCACCTCTGCGGTTTTTAGTTTTTGCGCTATAAACAAAAATAGAGAGCCAATTTTGAAAAAAATGAATATTTTTTAAATTTTGCTATAATAAATATCCCCCAAAAATATATAAAAAAACATTTTTTTTCCTCCGTTTAGGCCGATACGTTTTCTTCTACATATTTTTCGTAAAAAAAAATCGCAATAAGCGTTTATTGATTGGTTTGCGCAAAAGTTATAGCGTTTACAAAATAGGGGGTATTTTTATGTCATTTTTATTATATTTTTTTTACTAGTAATGGCGGCGATCAGCGATTTTTTTTTCGGTATTGCGACATTATGGCGGACACTTCGGACACTTTTGACACATTTTTGGGACCATTGGCATTTTTATAGCGATCAGTGCTATAAAAATGCATTGGATTACTATAAAAATGCCACTGGCAGTGAAAGGGGTTAACACTAGGGGGCGGGGAAGGGGTTAAGTATGCCTGGATGTGTTCTTACTGTGGGGGGGGTGGTGGCCTTTCTCACTAGGGGAAACACTGATCCCGGTCCCCGCTCTGTAACGAGCGATCGCGTGTGCCCCGCGGCGATCGCGCCCGCCGGGCACACGCACGGGAGTCGGGGGCGAGCGGGGGGCGCGCGCTCGTGCCCCTAGTGGCGGCTGGGAGAGAGGACGTCATACTACGTGTTCTCGCCCAGCCGAGCCAACTTGTCGACGTATAACGGCGGTGGGCGGTCGGCTAGTGGTTAATACAATGGCCCAGATTCAGGTAGAATGGAGCAATATTTGCGTGGGCAAAGAGCAAAGATTTTTCTCTGCGCCCACGCAAATATTTTGATTTGCCCAGCGATTCACGGAGCAGTAGCTCCGTAAATTGCGCGGGCGATATGCTAAACAGCCGGGCGTAAGGCTGCCTAATGTAAATGATCCCGCCGGGGGCGGGAATCATTTAAATTAGGCGCGCTCCCGCGCCGAGCGAACAGCGCATGCTCCGTCGGGAAACTTTCCCGACGTGCATTGCGGCAAATGACGTCGCAAGGACGTCATTTGCTTCTAAGTGAACGTGAATGGCGTCCAGCGCCATTCACGAATCACTTGCGTAAACAACGTGAAATTCAAATTTCACGAGCGGGAAGCGCAGCTATACTTTAGCATAGGTTGCCCCTGCTATAGCAGGAGCAACCTTGCGCTAAAGTCGCCGTACGGAAACTCCGTACCTTGCGTGCGCAGGGCCCGCGCAACTTTTGTGAATCGGTGGTAGTATGCAATTTGCATACTATACGCCGATCACAATGGCCGCGCCCCCTAGCGGCCAACGCAAGAATGCAGCCTGGGATGTGAAGGCCTAAGGAGGCTTATGTCTGTCAGATCCTAGGCTGCATTCGGTGTAACGAGGTTCCTGAATCAGGAGCACTCGTTACACCGGAGCAAGTAAGCACTTGCGCCGCGCAACCTATGGTTGCGCGGGCGCAAGTGCTTCTTGAATCTGGGCCAATGTGTGCATTTTCTACTACACTTCTGGTAGTGTACACAGTATACCATACAGTGCAGCTGTTGTACAGTTGCTAATACAGTGTGTACAGTTTCTACTACACTTCTGGTGGTGTATACAGTATACAATACAGTGCAGCCATTGTACAGTTTCTAATACACTCCAGGTGGTGTACACAGTATCTAAAACAGTGTAGTGAGGTGTTGTAAAACACAAAAATCCATCATGTCCAGAAGACCACCAAGGAAAGGCAGACACTCACAGACCACTAAAAGAGAGGGAAAGCAGTCACTGTGTATACAGTCAACAGTGCTGGTCGTGGACATGGTGCATCCTCTGCAGGTGACCATGGGCCACACTTGTCATTTTTTGCTGGCCGTGTTTTCGAGTCAGAACATGCAGAAGAGTTGATGGTGTGGATAACAAAGCCGTCCTCATCCTCCCCATCCTCTGTTACCCAGGCCCAGGAGTAGTTTTCCTTCCACCGCAGCTGCCAAAGCAACCTATTCCACGACTCCTTGTCCACAGTCACTCCTTACGTAGCCCCATCATCATGCACGGAGGAGTCCCCAGAATTATTTGACCACAGTATCGGGTACATGACGCTAGAGGATTGCGCATTGATTTGAAGGCTCCGATGTTTGTTCCCAGGTTGAGGAAGGAAAAATTGTGAGCCTAGAGAGAGGGGGTGCCCAAGAAGGACAAGAAACTGGCAGTCATGTTCCCCCAGCTGCAGCATACTGCCATGTTTGCTCCAGTGATGAGGAGGGGGGGGATGATGAGGTCACTGACTGTACTTAGGTGCATGAGAGAAGAGAACAGGAGGAGGAAAAGGAGGAGGAGACACAACTTCAATGAGGCAGGATGTCCTCTAGGGGGAAGCTGAAGGTCAGCCACCCTATAGCACCACACTGCAGAGATCCGCAAGTGCAGGGCAATGCTGACTCCCCGCTGACTTTCCTTGGTATGGACCTTTTTTGACACGTGCGCAGCAGATCGCACCGTTGCTATTTGCAACCTATGTCTGAAGTGAATCAAGCGTGGCCAAAGCAGCAGCCACTTGGGTACCACGTGCTTGACCAGACATATGACGACCTGCCATGTAGTCCGTTGGCAACAGCACTTGAAAGATCCACATTAAAGAAAAAGGCAAACTTCTCCTTGCTCCTCATCTGGGATCTCCAATCCTACTATACCTCCAGTCCTCTCAAAAATCTGCACTGATAGGAATGAAGGTATAGCCATAGGTGTCCCAAGTACTTGCAGTCAAAATGCTAGCAGTACACATCCATCTGATTTTAGCAGGCAAATTTCCCTACCCCAGTTGCTGAAACGTAAAATAAATTTGGTTCCAGCCATCCACATGTTCAGTGTCTAAATGCTAGCTTGGCCAAATTGCTAGCACTGCAACTGCTGCCTTTTCAGCTGGTAGACTCTGCCCCTTTTTTTGAATTTGTGGAATGTGCTGTACCTCAGTGACATATTCCAAAATGGCATTTATTTTCACAGAAGGCCATTTTGGCTCTCTACTGGCATGTGGAAGGCAATGTTTTGGCCTTGTTGTGATCCTTAGTGACCCCCCAGAGGACTCAGAATCAAATGCCTCTGCAAACTTACGCTGCATGGCCTCCCTGATTCTGCAAAGCCTGTGAAAGGACCCTAGGATTTGTGGTATCAAGGAGAGGGATCATTACTGGCTGTCAACCCTTCTTGATTCAAGTTATAAGGGTAAGGTTGCAGAACTCATCCTGCCTTTGCAGAGGATGAAAGATCTTCAGGAGGCCTTGAAGAAAGGTTTGTGCAACGCATTTCCAGACCCTGGAAGGTTACAATTTCCTGGTGCTTAACAACGTGTTGCTGAGGCTTCGTTCAGTCAGAGGAAGAGCGGTGGAGAAGGTGGCCGACTGATCGATGTCTTTAAACCATTTTTCAGTCCTCAGCACCAAGGTCTGATCGGTTCAAGCAACCATTGCCAGTGTCTGCATTACATGGTGCAGGAATACATTGGAGACCTTTCCAACAGAGCACCCACTGGGTTACTGTGTCTTGAAGATGGACCACTGGCCAAAATTTGCTCAATATGCAATTGAGCTACTGGCCTGTCCTCCATCCAGCGTGCTTTCTGAATGCACATTCAGTGCTGCTGGAGGGTTTGTAACATATCAAAGAGTGTGCCTGTCCACAGAATCCGTTGATAGGCTCACATCCATAAAAATGAATCAATCTTGGATCAGCAGTTAGCAAGCACCTGATGCTGATGTAACTGATTGAATTTGCTATGGATGTGAGATCCCTTAAAAACTGCCTATGCTGACTATCCTTATCCTCCTCAATCTTGATGATGCTAGCTTCCAACAATATTTTGGTTTAGGGCACCACCACCACCACCCAAGACCAAATTTGTCTGCCCCTGTTTAACAGGGGCATGTAATTAAAATTGTTGATATAAGATTTCAACGCAGGGCCCGTTCCTGCGCCTAACAAGTGTATTTGTGAGGGGTTACAGTGTTGTGGCACCACCACCACCGCCCAAGGCCCAGTCTTTCTGCCCCTGTTTGTAACAAGAGAAAAAAACAGAGAGCAGGCGCCACTTAGATAAAACTGTACACTTTAATAATAAAAAATTATCAAAGCACTCACATAGTAGTTACTGTATGAAGGCATGTATAGTAGTCTGATTGACAGTCAATCCTCAGCTCGTGTGGATGGTCCCTGTAGCTTTAGATGCTGGCTGCGCTGCGCTGCGCCGCATGTGGGAGTGCCGGTTCACTGTCCAAACGGAGGTTTCCGGGTATCACTGCGGCTGCCAGGAAGAGGGCTGGAACGCAAGTGGAAAGTCTGTGCTGGGACGCGGCGTGAGGCGAGGTGACGTCAGGACCAGGATGCAATGCATTTCAGTGCGAGCGCCGTGAGGTGATAGGAGTCACTTTGCGCACCTTTCTCAAGCTGAATGTTTTGGCTGTGTACAGCCTTTTTGTATGCCTTGATGGACAAGTGTTTTATTTTATGTGTCACCATTAGGTATATATTTTTTGCTGATATCCCTGGTGGTCCCAGCCGCAACGCCAAGGGCATTGACCTGGGTTGTTATTTCCATCACAATACGATCCTTCTCCACCTTGCTGGTAGTGCCAGCCTGTGCCCCATAGAGGCACGCGCCATATTTATTGAGGGCCTCAATAATCAGAGCCTTCTCAGCAGGGGAGAAATTGAGCTTCCTCCTTCTCTTAGCACATGGTGCAGACATGCCTCCAACAAAATGCAAAAGTACTAGCAGTACTAAAAAATGCTTGTGTACTTTTGCACTTGACGGGCGCATCTCTGGGCGTATTTATGCACTGGGCGTAGGCCCGGCGTATCTTAGGGCTTACGCTGGGCGTAGTTGTGCGTATGCGCAGATGGGTGCAGACAATCCGTCCTTATCACAGCGCATGCGCCGTTTAAGATACGCCCCGACGTATCTCTCTGCGACACGGTCGGACCATCATTTGCATGGGGTGACGCCCACTTACACTTACGCTGCCTTACGCCGCCTTACGCCGTCGAAAATACGTTACGCTGGCGCATCTTGGTGAGTAATATCTTTCTGAATACAGTACATGCCTCTCCGCGCTGGGCTGGCGTAGTGTAAATAAGATACGCTACGCCTGCATAAATATGCGCCAATGTATCTGAATCCGGCCCATTGTGTGCACTAGTTTTTAAGCCAGCCATAGACGGTTTGAATCTCAGCCAGTTCAGCAGGAACCAAAGAGGATTCTAGCCATGTGTGGGCAGGCTGATTTTTCATGTGATTATTGACAATGGCCCAGATTCAGGTAGGGGCGCGCACTGATACGGCGGCGCAGCGTATCGTTTTTACGCTACGCCTCCGTAAATTACTGGAGCTACGCTGCATTCACTAAGCATTTGCTCCGTAATTTGCGGCGGCGTTTCGTAAAAGGGGCCGGCGTAAGCGCGCGTAATTTAAATGATCCTGTAGGGGGCGAAGATCATTTAAATTAAGCGTGTTCCCGCGCCAAACGTACTGCGCATTCTCCGTCGGGAAAAATTTCCCGAAGTGCATTGCGGTAAATGACGTCGCAAGGACGTCATTGGCTTCGACGTGAACGGAAATGGCGTCCAGCGCCATTCACGAACGAGTTACGCAAACAACGCAAATTTTGAAAATCGCGACGCGGGAACGACGTCCATACTTACCATTGGATGCGCCTCCTAATAGCAGGAGCAGCCTTACAGCGAAAACGACGTACGCAAACGATGTAAAAAACTAGCGCCGGCATTGGGATAGCATTGCTAATCTCAAGATCAAGAAGGATGATAAGAGAAAATTAAAGAATAATATATTGTTGACACAGATAAAGGTTATGTCCTGTAAAACAGAGCACTGACTTAAAGGGGTTGTGAGCCCTGGTTCACACTGGGTACGATTTGGAACGATTTGAGATGCGATTTGACATGTCAAATCGCATCTCAAATCGGCGGCAATTGTCGGCAATGGCACTGTCCTAATCAGTGCGACGCCGCATCTGCGATTTCAAAAAGTAGTTCCTGTACTACTTTTTGCGATTTCGGGCCGCGATTTACATTAAATTGCGGCCGAAATCGCGGCAAAATCGCGGCCGCGAAATCGCGGTAAAATCGCACATTTTATCGCAATTTTGAATTCGCAGCAGTGTGAACCTAGGCTAAAGGTACAATTTTTCTTTCCTAAATAGCTTCCTTTACCTTAGTGCAGTCCTCCTTCTCTTACCTCATGCTTTGGTTTTGCTTTTTAATGTCATTATTTCTTCTGAGAAATTCTCACTTGTTCTTCTGTCTGTAACTCCACACAGTAATGCAAGGCTTTCTCCCTGGTGTGGAGTGTCATGCTCGCCCCCTCCCTTGGACTACAGGAGAGTCAGGATGCCCACTAACACACAGCTCCTTTCTCTATCTGCAACATAGAGAGCGTCCTGACTCTCCGGTAGTCCAAGGGAGGGGGCAAGCACGACACTCCACACCAGGGAGAAAGACTTGCATTACTGTGTAGACAGACAGAAGAACAGGAAGTGAGGATTTTTATAAGAAATAAGGACATTTAAAAGCAAAATGGAAGGGTGAGGTAAGTGAAGGAGGAAGCTATTTAGGAAAAAAATTGTACCTTTACAACCCCTTTAAGAATAAACAGATAAAAGCATTTTACCTTTACCAACACATCTTCATCAATCTAGTTTTGAGTATATTAGCAGGATTCATAAAGACTTACGACGGCGTATCAGTAGATACACCGTCGTAAGTCCGAATGCGCGCCGTCGTATATTTAAGCGTATTCTGGAAACCGTTTATGCTTAAATTTGGCTAAGATACGACTGACGTAAGTCTCCTACGCCATCGTATCTTATGTGCATATTTACGCTGGCCGCTAGGGGCATGTATGTGGATTTACGCGTCGAATATGTAAATGAACAAGATACGCCGACTCACGAACGTACGTACGCCCGTCACAGTAATATACGCTGTTTACGTAAGACATACGGCGGCGTAAAGATAAACCACCAAAAAGATGGCGCAGCCCATGCAAGGTATGGACGACGGAACAGCCGTCGTATTTTACGTTGTTTGCGTAAGCGTACGTGAATGGGGCTGGGCGTAGGTAACGTTCACGTCGAAAGCATTGAGCCGACGTCGTTACGTAGGGAGTATTTGCGACGTGATTCTGAGCATGCGCACACATGCGCCGTAAGACCGGCCCTCATTTACATGGGGTCACGATCAATTTAAATGTAGCCCGCCCACTACATGCCTACTTTGAATTAGGCGGGGTTACGCCGGCCCATTTGCGCTACGCCGACGTAACTTAGGGAGCAAGTGCTTTGTGAATACAGTACTTGCCTCACTATGTTACGTCGGCGTAGTGCAAATGGGATGCGCTACGCCGGCCTACAGATACGCTGCGATACGTGAATCTGGCTATATATATCTAGAACATTACTTAACACACTGGGCTAGATTCAGATAACCGGGCGTAATTTTCTGCGGGCGTAACGTATCTCAGATACGTTACGCCGCCGTAACTTTGGCGCAAGTTCCGTATTCATAAAGAACTTGCGCCCTAAGTTACGGCGGCATATCGTATGTGGTCCGGCGTAAGCCCGCCTAATTCAAATGTGGATGATGTGAGCGTGTTTTATTTAAATTAATTGTGACCCCATGTATTTGACGTTTTTTTACGAACGGCTCATGCGCCATTCGTGAAAGAATCCCAGTGCGCATGCTCGAAATTACGCCGCAAATCGTCAATGCTTTAGACCTGAACGTAACTTACGTACAGCCCTATTCGCGAACGACTTACGCAAACGACGTACAATTTTCAAAATTTGACGCGGGAACGACGTCCATACTTAACATAGGATACGCCTCATATAGCAGGGGTGACTTTACGCCAGAAAAAGCCTAACGTAAACGATGTAAAAAAATGCGCCGAGCGGACGTACGTTTCTAAATTGGCGTATCTACCTAATTAGCATATTCCTTGCGTAAATCGACAGAAGCGCCACCTAGCGGCCAGCGTAAACATGCAACTAAGATACGACGGCGTAAGAGACTTACGCCAGTCGGATCTTAGCCTAATTTCGGCGTATCTTGCTTTCTGAATACAGAAAGAAGATACACCGGCGCAGCTTTGAATTTACGCGGCGTATCAATAGATACACCAACGTAAATTCTTTCTGAATCTAGCCCACTATTTACTACTTATAAAAGTAGAGTACCTTCTTTCACTTCTGTTAAGACCCTGTCTGTTAGTAGAGAGAAACTCTGTAGCATGTGTGAAAATAACTTTATGCTGCCTGTGTGAATCTTAGGCCCCGTACACACGACCAAACATGTCGGCTGAAAATGGTCCGCGGGCCAGTTTCAGCAGACATGTTCGGTCGTGTGTAGGCCCGAGCGTGCAGGATTCCAGCAAACATTTGCCCGCCAAGCCTTTTCCCAGCGGGCAAATATTCCTGGACTTGTTTTAAAACAGTCCGCTGGAATCCTGCCCGCCCGCCATCCCTCTCATGCGTCGAATGACTTCGACGCATGCGTGGAAGCATTTAACTGGCAGGCCCGCCCACGTCGCCGCGTCATCGACGCAGCGACACCGCGGACACGCCCCGCGTATTGTTTACGCGCGGCTTTCTGTACAATGGTTAGTACAGCCATCGTACAGAAAGCCCCGGGCAGACATGTACGGTGAAAACGGTCCGGCGGACCGGTTTCATCGTACATGTTTGCCCGTGTGTACACGGCCTTATTCTTTTATATACGATAGGCCATGTGCATATTACAATTCTGTAATTATATATTTCTTCATACTGTTGGGGAAACTGTCTAATTATGATTAAAGATCTAAGTTTAGCACTGCTTACATCTACAGTAATAAATTACTGAATGCAAAACCTCAGGGGAAATTTCCAAAACATTGGTAATTTAAGATTTAAACACTTGAGCTCTGGAAGGTTTTCTCCCTTCATGACCAGACCGTTTTTTTTTATATTCAGCACTGCACCATATTTAACTAGCAATTGCAGTCATGTAACATTGTATGCAAATTAAATTTTATATATTTTTTCCCGCAAATATCTGTTTTTTTCTGGTATTTGATCACCAATGTTATTATATATATATATATATATATATATATATATATATATATATATATATATATATATATATATATATATATATATATATATATATATGTAAAAAAGATCACAATTTTGAAAAAATTTATTCTGCTACATCCCAGTTAGTGTGTACTAATTGGTTTATGCAAAAGTTATACTTTCTACAAACTATGGTGTATATATATATATTTTTGTCAACATTTTTTTGAAAAAGAAATGTAATAAAATGTGCCTTTTTTCACAATTTATTTATTATTTTTTTAACATACTGTCACCAGTGCAGTACAGTGTCATCATATAACTGATGTGGTTGTGATCAGGGATACTGACTGGTGACAGTATTTAAATAAAAATAAAATAATAATTTTTAATTAATTTTTTTAAAACGTTTTACTGTTTTTTTTTACATACTTTCATCAGAGAAGTCCAGCGTCACCATGGGGAGAGGGGTGATCTGGTTTGTTTTTTACACTATTACCTATACTGTAATGATCACTGTATAAGCAAAAGTTTTAGCTGTCATGAATGGGCTAACTAATCTGTGATTGGCTAAGCTACACAAGCCAGGTACCATGTGGTTGCTTTAGGCCAAATACAGATCACAACAGCAAGCAACTGTTCATGAATGGAAAACCATTTATGACAGGTTGTTTACATTGTTATCATGTGATTGCTATGACCAATCATAGTGATCACACAATGTTATCTGGTTACCAGATACCAGTAACATTAATTCGCTGTCTTCCTAATTTGGAAGAGTCTCAGTAATATATATATATATACACACACATATATGTGACTGCCCATTGCTATCCCGCCACAGTATACCTACCAGAGTGGGGCGACAAGTGGTTACAATTTACCTAGGTGTAGCGCCTGGTTACTTCTAAGAACCGATGCTAGTCCAAATTTAGAGAGGGTCAGAGAATTAGTTAGCTCTGACCAGGCTGATTTTCTTAAATTCGGGTCTCTGTCTTAGCAATGGCTGTGCTGTGAGCTAATTATGTCTCTTCTGGGGTGCTGATTCCATCCCAGGACGACAGGTGGCAGCAGTGGAGTCGAGGTTTGGGTGCTTTTCCCCAGCAGCCAATCTGGGTTTTTCTTCCAGTGTGGCACCCACCTTTAGGGTGACCACATCACGGCGCCCCGGCGAAATGGCCTTCCAGGGCAGGGTGCTCGTGCTATGCAGTGTTGCTGGTTCCGGGACCAGCTCTTCTGCGTTCTTTCTTCAGTAAAGTAAAGCCTCGTACACATGACCGAGTTTCTCGGCAAAAACCAGCAAGAAACTTGCTGTTTTTTTTTTTGCCGAGGAAACCGGTCGTGTGTACATTTTTCGACGAGGAAACTGTCGAGGAACTCGTCGAGCCAAAAAGAGAGCATGTTCTCTTTTTCCTCAAGGGGAATGGAGAAAATTGGCTGGCCGAGTTCCTTGACAGCTTCACAAGGAACTCGACAAGCAAAACGATGTGTTTCGCCTGTCGAGTTCCTCGGCCGTCTGTACGAGGCTTAAGCGCGTCATTGAACCAGCCTGAATTGTTTTTGCGGATGATTGCTCTACGTTTCGGAGTGACTGTGTCCTCTGTCAAATAATAACTGAGCCATAATGTGTGCTGTAACCTCCAGCAGCCAGTCAATGAGTGGTAATGATACAATGTAACCTCTGGCAACCAATCACAATTGCTGCCTGATTTGATTAAGTAAACTGCTATTTTTTTGTATGTCTCAGAGCAGGTGGAAAACGAAATTGCATGGGGGGGGGGGGGGGGGGGGGGCGCAAGAAAATGTTTGCCCAGGGTCCAATCCATAATAAAGATGGCCCTGTCCAAAGATTATAGGTGATGCATTAGTTGAATTCCTACATGGTTTAGGAATTTCAGGAGACAAACCAAATATTTACTAACTTTGTTTACCAATCCTAAAGCCGCGTACACACGACCATTTTTAATGTCATGGAAAAAACAAGAACAAAAAAACAAAGTTTTTCTCGACGTGATTCTTGTCAAGCCTGCCTTGCATACACACGATTGTGCAAAAAAAATGCTTGAGCAAAGCGCAGTGACGTACAACACGTACGACGGCACTATAAAGGGGAAGTTCCATTCAGATGGTGCCACCCTTTGGGCTGCTTTTGCTGAATTTGTGTTAGTAAAAGTTTGGTGAGAGACGATTCGCGCTTTTCAGTCTTCGTGCTTTTCAGTCTGTTACAACGTGACGAATACGCTATCTCCATTACGAATGCTAGTTTTATCAGAACAAGTGCTCCCTTTTCTTAACTTGCTTCTGAGCATGCACGTTTTTTCCCCGTCGTTAAAGCCTACACACGACCGTTTTTCACTACGTGAAAAACGACAAAGTGAAAAACAACGAGAAAAATTAGAGCATGTTCTAAATTTTTAATGCCCATTTTTCACGTCGAGAAAAATGCTCCGGAGCCTACACACGATCGTTTTTTAATGACCAATTAAAAAAAAATTGCAATGTTCACGTCATGAAAAACGATCGTGTGTACGCGGCATTAGAAGTGTCCAGCTTGGTAAACATTCTTCAATGTTTTCTAGTAAGACTTTGTTTGACAATGGCATGTCTCATCTGGGGAATAACAATTGAGTTTGCTGTTTCTTTATTTCTTCATCATAGTTCAGACAGAATCTTTGAAATTGGTATAAATTTTAAGGGAGAAGACAATGAAAAAAAAACACGATACCATGTTACATGTCCTCAACATCTTGCTTTGGAGATCCCCCTGGCAATGCACCTTGTCCCACTGTGGATGAGGACATGGGTCTATTCCCCACAGCCAGGGTAGGGGGCTTAACAGAATAAGGTAGCCCCTATTAAATTAAGGGAGACTCCAGATACTGTCCATCCCCCATTGATCACCTTCTCATTTATAAAACAGTAAACTTAGTTTCAAAAGTAAAAAGTAGGGTGGCCTGGACATGGATGCGTTAAGCAGCGTTTCTTTAGAGCTCCTGGCCTGATCCCCCAATTCTTGGCAAAAATCAAGCTTTACACCGGTATGTACTCAGCCAAAAAGTACAAAACCAGGGCGACTACGCGGGGGACCCCAGCTGGCAAGTTTGCGGGTGAAATTCAAAAGTATTTCAAGCTCGTTCAGGAGCTTTCCCCCGCAGGAGACCTGCCGACACCACGAGGCCCTGCACGTGGGCCTGGAGAGGAGACCCAAGCACCGGACACAGAGCAGCCTGCAGCCCCTCTAGACAAGACTCAGTCCCCGGACACCTCGCGGGTGTTGATACCTTCCCCACAAGTCCCGGAGATGGGTGACCTAGATCAAGACATCAGGTCAATTTTACAAGCCCTACCCACCAGGAATGACATTGAGGCCTTAATCCTACGCCTCGAAGAGACCCACAGGCGAGACATCCAAGAGGTGAGAGGGGAAGTATCCGGTCTCGCAGACCGAGTGTCAGCAGGGGAGGAATCGGTGTCCTCGCTGGAGGCACGGGTCGCGGCTCTCGAGCACTCCCGGGACCAGCATCGGGAGACGGCTGTCTCCCTACAGCTTCATTTAGAAGATGTCGAGGACCGGAGCCGCCGCAACAACTTGCGGCTCTGGGGGGTGCCAGAAACTGCGGACCGGGAGGATGTCGGGGCACGCACTACGGAGATATTCAGAGCGGTGCTGGGGGACCCAGAGGCGACTATAGAACTGGACAGAGCGCATAGAGCGCTCGGCCCCAAGTCGACAGACCCCGACAGACCACGGGATATAATATGCCGAGTGCACCGCTACGTGACAAGGGAGGCTATCCTGCGGAGCGCATGGGACCAGAAGGAGCTGGAGGTAGAGGGCTCGCGAGTCAGAATCATGCCGGACATTTCTAGGGCCACACTACGGCGTAGAGCGCTGCTCCGGCCTCTTCTAGAGCTCGCCCGCCAGACGGGGCACACCTACAGATGGGGCTATCCCCTATCCGTCACATTCCGGAAAGAGTCCAGAGCCTTCGCTCTCCAGACGACGGCAGACCTCCAAGCCCTGTTCCAGTTCATGGACGCGGAACCCATTCGAATTCCAGACTGGCTTCAACTTCTACCCCACCAAACCGGACGCTCCGGTGCAGCAGCCTTTAGAGAACCCCTGCAGCCCCGCCAGCAAAGAGGCAGAAGAAGGCGCCAATCGGCCAGAGGTGAAGCGCCACGTGAGTAGGCCCTGGGCCGTACGTCCCTGACTCCCCGCCTTGCCAGCCCCAAACCTCTTTCATGCCCATTCTCCCGTACTGGGAAGCCCCTCACCTTCATACCCACGTTATCTTATAGACCTCGGAACTGACCCACAGATGTTCCCCGCCGCCGTTGCGGATACCTCCCCCCCTCATAACAGTGTTTGGTACCATGCTTGCTCCCCGTCCCCCACCATAGAGCTGATCATGGGGATGATTTCCCTCAGAACTACAGGGGCCCCCGACCCCGTCCCCCGGAGACACTCAGCCAGGATGCTACCGGCAATTTGGACAGGCCGCTGCGGCCTAATGCGCATCCCCGGAGCCCCGGCGCTACTAATGGCACCATCCGAATATATGGTGGGTCCACGGCAGTGGATCCGCTCTCTGGGGTTAAGCCCGGTTTCTTCACCGAATAGGGGGATACCCTGGGGGATGGATATGAGGGTTCCAGATGAGGGGGGGAGGGGGGAGTTCCCCCGGGACCTGGCTGGGGGATTACCTATTTGTGATCGGGAGATCCATTACAACTGGGGAACAGTCCCCGGACGGACACTGAATCCCGAGAACTAAACTTTGCTGGGGTAGCGGGTATCGGATGTGGGGGACTACTGCTGCTGTTATTTTTGGGGGACCCCTGGCAGGCGGGAGGAGGGGGATTGTGGCTTAGATCCGGTTTTTCCGGGAGGCTACCCTTGTTGAAGTGACCCCTGTCACACAATGCTGCTGTTGCCTCATCAGAATGCACTTGTCTGAATGCACTTACTGTGTTACACCTTCCTATGTAATCGCTTGCATATGTTATTTCACCATTTTGCCTGACTTCCAAATGTTTAAATTGTTCCCAGATGTATATTGAGTACTGCTGTGTTAATTGCACTTTGATGTTACACTAGTGATGTTTGCCGGGATTGGGTGGAGAGGGTCGGGAGCTCGCTTCCTGACCCTGTCTAGTCCCTACCCCAAATAGGACTGCGCTCGATTTCCGGGATCCCCCGGTGAGCGTTCTAGACGTTTTTTATTTGGCTACCTTTTAGGTCCCCTCTGGCTGCACACTCTAGTGCACGCCCTTTGATACTACCCCTATCTACACTATCCTCCTACACCTATCTACCCTCCCCACCCCCTCCTCCCACCCACCTTTCTCTACCTCCTAGTCTTTCCCTTTCTACACCTCTCCCCTCCCCGCCCCTGACTGCGCAGGCATGGAGGCACTCAGGGTAATATCCCTGAACTCCAAGGGCCTCAACACGCCCGAAAAGAGACGCATGCTACAACAAGATATGCGTCGCATGAAAGCAGACATAGTGCTGCTGCAGGAGACTCATTTCAGGGCCAGCAATCTGCCCCTCCTGAAAAATAGATATTTCCCCACTACCTACCACTCACAGTACACAGAAGCGAAAGCCAGGGGAGTTTCCATCCTCATCTCTGCCAGAGTCCCGTGGAAGCTACTTGACATCCGGATGGATGATAATGGCCGCTTTCTATTTATAAAGGGTTTGATAGGAGACAGGAAAGTATCCCTCGCTAACTTATACACTCCCAACGTTCACCAGGATGTCTTCCTTAAGAAACAGCTGGAGAAATTCCACAGATTTGCAGAAGGACACCTAATAATAGGTGGTGACCTTAATGTTCCCTTGATCCCGCATGAGGATACATCCTCCGGGAAATCATCCACGACCCGCGACATGCGCAAACGAATAGGCGAGACCCTCCACTCTCTGCAATTGGTAGACGCTTGGCGTTTGATGCACGCAGGGGAAAGGGACTACACATTCTTTTCCAAACCGCACCAATCCTACTCACGGATTGATTACTTCTTACTACCCCACAGACAGCTCCATGCGATCCAAAACATCTCAATCGGGTCAATCACTTGGTCCGATCATGCCCCGATTACATTGACCTATACCATGTCTGACTCAGTAGGGGATCGGAGATCGGTATGGAGGCTTAACGAAGGCCTCCTGCAGGACTCCGAGGTCATGGGTGAAGTTGTTACGGAACTGGGCCACTACTTCACGGCTAACTCCACTCCAGAGAGCTCTGTTGGAGTTGTCTGGGAAGCTCACAAAGCGGTGGTTCGAGGGATACTTATCAGACATGGAGCACGTCTGAAGCGTGAAAGGTTGGCGCAACTGACCACACTTCTCAATAAACTACATGACTTGGAGACCGCCCATAAACAGACTCCTACCAGACAACTGGGGCCGACCTAGAAACCGTGTGCTCACAAGTGACAGACAACCTACGCTTCAAAGCCAAATCTGCGCTACAAATCTGTAGACAGAAGGCATACATGTCAGGCGACAAATGTGGCAGGATGCTAGCCAACTCACTGAAATCACAAAGACTCGCGTCCTATATACCCTGTATAACATCACAGGACGGAAAGAAAAGATCCATGCCCCACTTGATTACACAGGAATTCAGGAGCTTTTATAGCTCCTTGTATAACCTAGACAAAACCCCGATTGAACCCGACGCAGCCGCAGAATACATCTCGGCGTCCCTAATGCCTTCCCTGACAGAGGAGGCAAGGGAGAACCTGGAGGCCCCTATTACCTTGCCAGAACTTCAGCAGGCCTTGAAGAGCGCCAAGCCGGGTAAAGCTCCTGGCCCCGACGGTCTAACCATCGCTTACTACCGGACCCTGTTGCCTTCTCTAGGCCATCACATGGTGAAATTGTTTAATGAAATAGGCTCCGGAGGGTAATTCCATGCCACCACACTTCAGGCCCAAATCTCGGTGATTCCCAAGGAGGGCAAGGACCCGACCCATTGTGGAAGCTACCGCCCGATCTCTCTCCTGAACATAGACCTTAAACTGTTCACTAAGATCCTGGCGAGTAGGTTGCAGCAACACCTCCCACACCTAATCCATTTAGATCAAGTCGGGTTCGTGCCGTCCAGGGAAGCCCGAGACAACACCACGAAAGTTCTCAATTTACTGCATGTGGCGAATGAGAGTGGAGTGCCCTCTCTCTTTTTAGGGACTGATGCCGAGAAGGCATTCGACCATGTCGACTGGCAGTTCATGCGATCGACGCTGTCCTATATAGGGGCAGGGGATAGGATGCAGAACTGGGTCTCGGCCATTTACAGGAACCCAACGGCGAAGGTGAGGGCTAATGGGGTGACCTCCGAATCTTTCCACATAACCAATGGAACAAGACAGGGGTGCCCCCTATCCCCCCTGCTATTTGCACTCACATTAGAACCCTTTCTATGCCACGTGCGTTTGAACCCGGATATTACCGGCATACAAATCAAAGACGCCCAGTACAAAGTCTCCGCTTACGCGGACGATTTATTGTTTACCCTCACCAATCCTGACATCTCCCTGACAAACCTAATGAGAGAATTTGAAATCTTTGGTCAGCTATCCAACTTAAAGATTAATTTCACCAAGTCTGAAGCCATGGGGGTGGGAATCCCACAGAGACTACTGTCTCACCTTAAAGACAACTTTCACTTTAGCTGGACAGAAGTGGCGCTGAAATATCTGGGAACGTTTATGCCCCCCTCCCTCTCCCAGGTGTATAGGCTAAACCCCCCCCCCCTTCTGAGAGAAGTCCAAACACTACTTCAACAATGGTCGAGGGGCCTCCACTCTTGGGTGGGGCGCTGCAATGTTCTCAAAATGACAGTGCTGCCCAAATTCCTATACCTGCTACAGGCCCTCCCGATTTTAATCCCGGGGAGCTACTTTAAACAACTACACTCGACATTCACTCGCTACCTGTGGGCGGGAAAAAGGCCACGTATACAGAGGAAAACACTCTCCCTACCGAAAATACATGGTGGGCTGGCGCTCCCAGACGTCCGGACGTATTACCAAGCAGCACGGTTGGTACGGCTCCTAGACTGGTGTCGCCACGGTAGCTCCAAACTATGGGTTCAGGTGGAGCAGGAGCAGTGCGGGGTTCCGCTCCGCAGGGCCCCCTGGTGCGTGGCAGACCTGCCCCCGCAATTCACCAAACACCCGTTGATAGGACACACGGCTGGTACATGCGCGCGACCGTTCACGCAATTTTCCCTATCCAGTCAAAACTCCCCCCTCCGCCCGGTGGTCGGACACCCCAAATTTGACCCGGGACTCCGAGACCGGGTATTTTTGGACCTTGGCAGGGTTGGGCTCTTCCAGGCATCACACTTTAGCACTCAGGGGAAATGGAAATCGGTGGTGGAGCTCGCAGACCCCGTCGGGACGTATAGACTTGACTTCCTAAGAGCGAACCAACTGAGCCACTTTCTAAGTGGCCTCCCACCCCCCGGTGCGGAAACACAGGCCACTCAAACGACCTTAGAGGACCTTTGCACTGAATCTGGCCCGCTCCCACATGCACTATCCTTGCTGTATTCCTTGCTAAATACCCCCCCCTAATGGACACCAGATCCCAGCCCTCGCTAAGTGGGAGAGGGATTTAAACGTTCAATTCTCTCCCTCCAAAACGCAAAACATACTTAGATTTACCCACAAATCCTCCATTTGCTCCAAAACGCAGGAGACGAATTATAAGATCCTGACGCGGTGGTATAAGACCGGGGTTTCTCCTGAACAAAATCTTCCCTACCTCCGACCCCAGTTGTTGGAGATGCAAACAAGATAGAGGTACAATCCTGCATGTTTTCTGGTCCTGTTCCCGGATCAGGGGGTTCTGGGAAGAGGTGCGCCGCATTGTCCAGAAATTTACAGAGAGTACGGTACCGGATGACCCAGCGTACTTCTTGCTCCATGCAACAGAAATGCCGGCCGGAGCCTATAAAAAAATCGATAATCCGCCATCTCTTGGATGCGGCAAGGGCATGCGTACCCCTTCACTGGAAATCCCCCCATCCGCCAACAACAGCACTCTGGCTTAAGAAGGTGGACGAGATCAGCTTCATGGAGGATCTAGTCCTCTGGCCAACAAAGGCAGGAAGCATATACCAAAACCTGGCAGATCAGGAATATGTTTAAATATTCGGAAGAGGGACAGTCCCTAAGAGAGCAGGACTGACCTCTGCCTTGAGACATGAGAAACATTAATAATTTATCGACCCTCAGAAACCCACTATGTAACTAACGCCTGTGAAGGGCGTATTGGGACACCCTTGCCTGCGCAGCACCCCCCCTCCCTCTCTCCTCCCTTCTCTTCCCTCTACTTCTCCCCATCTCTCCCCCTTCACCCCCACTAAGCCTCCACCCCATTCCCTTGCAGAAAACTCGGAAAATGGAGGAGGAGGCTGGTCCTCCCGGGCCCTTAATCTTGATCCACATCCACATATAGACGGGTACGCCCACTAAAAGGGAAAAAAAAAAACAGAGATGACCTGTCGGGACTGCCCAGAGTAGACTACGGGGGAATAGTTATGGCTCCCAAGCTTTTAGGCTCCTGTTGCCATCCTTGGAAGGCAGGGACCCTACAGAGACCAGTTACTGATAAGAGCCGAGTGAGACGCCTTACCGTTACGTTGTCTTACTGTCTCCCTATGTTCATGTATTGATATTGATGACTCTGTTGGACTGTATGTATATGTTGTGGTCCGGTTCGGACCGGCCCCTCCACTTCTTTACAAATATTTTTTTTTAAAAAAAGTAAAAAGTAGCCCTTTATTAAAAAAGAAAAAGTCCCACAGTAAAATCTTTTATCATTCATGTTGTCCAGTATTCTAGAGCCTCATCAATCACAGTGAATGATGCCTGTTGGAAAAAAAAGAACATATCCAATTCTGTTTCTCACTTACAATGAATGACAGCTCCTGGTCTCCGCAGTAGAATGCAAACAAATGAGTCAGGGTATCCTGGGTGATGTTACTAATCAAATATGGATATAACCATATTATGTCAGCAGGGCTGGACTGGGACAGAAATTTGGCCCTGGAATTCCTCCAGACTGGCCCACCTTGACAGGTCTCTCCCATGGCGGCCGGACTACTCCTGCAAACCCCCCCCCCCCCCGGCCACCCAAGCCCCCTCTCCCCCTTCACTTTATTACAGTAGAACGACTGGTACTGATACTCTTATAGGCAGTACTAGTGGGGAAGCTAGACATTATTTCACCCGGGGCAAATAATCAGTTCGGTGCCCCCCTTATGGGACAAAATTAGGCAGAAGTGAGAAACTCCCAGGCCATTGATGTTGAGTCAGCTGTCTGTCCCCTCCCACATGCTCCTCTGTCGTCCCCCCTGCTCCGCTGGTCCTCCCCCTGCTTCTTTGTTCCCCCCGGGTGAGCGCTGCGGGGAGGGAGAGGAGGTGAGCGCTGTGGGAAGGGAGAGACAGAGGAGCGGAGGGGGGGCGGCGGTCCGCTGTCACTGAAGCCGGCCCACTGAGCCAGTGGCCCACCGGGAAACTCCCTGTAGTCCCAATGGCCAGTCCATCCCTGTATGTCAGTGATGCCATGGGAGTTACAAACCAAATAAAGCAGCCAGTAGTTGCAATTTACTGGACATGTTAAGGGCTAGTGTTGAGCAGAATACGCCATATTCGATTTTGCGATATATCTCGAATATATAGTCGAATATTCGAGATATATTCGCTAAATTCGAATATTCGTGATATTTTATCAAAATGAAATGATTGCGAATTTTCGCTATTGCGAATGCGAAAATAATTGCAAATTTTCGATAACTGCGGTAGGAGCACTCTGATTGGCTCAGAATATTCTTGATATTTTTTCGAAATTTCGCAAAATGCAAATGCGATATTTACTGCGCAATTTCGACAAATGCTGTAGGAGCACTCTGATTGGCTCAGAATATTCTTGATATTTTACAATACAAAATAATTGCGAATATTCGACAAATGCTGTAGGAGCACTCTGATTGGCTCAGAATATTCTTGATATTTTACAATACAAAATAATTGCGAATATTCGGCAAATGCGGAAGGAGCACTCTGATTGGCTCAGAATATTCTTGATATTTTACAATAGAAAATAAAAAGTGTTTTGCATTGGTGGTGATTCTTTACTCTATCCATCTGTCACAGCCGTTTGTCAATCAAACACCTTGAAGATTGAACACGTTCATGCTGCATGCTTTGGACTTTTTTTCACTTCACATATCAAAGACATTTTTATGAAAGATTATTTTTCTATTATTGGGACTATATTTCTTTATATATTTGTTTCACTGTGTATTTCACAAGTTATTTGCGCTTGCTTATTTTATAATTTGCCCACATGTCTTGTCACTAGACATATTTTTTATTCTTGTAGAGCGACTCCATTTTCTGTCTTGTATTAATTTATGTTGTATAACATTTTTGAGTTGCTGCTGTATTCTCCCCTTTTTTTAAGGTATGCGCAATTTTTTCCTTCTTACAAAAAAAAAATAATATCAAACATACAAATATTCATAACAGAAACATACACAAAGCCCCCCCCCCCCTTTTGCATCAGAGACAATCAGAGTTCTCCTACCACAGTTATCGAAAATTCGCAATCATTTTCGCATTCGCATTAGCGAAAATTCGCAATTTTTTTTTTTTTCATTCGGCAACATAAAAGGATCGCCTCAGCTTAGCTACTCGGCCCAGGGTCTCTAATCATACCAGCAATGCTTTTAGACGTCGATAGGATGTGATCTGTTTTAAAAATAAAATTGAAAAAATGTGAATATTCGGAATCGCGAATATTCACCGCGAAATTCGAAATATATCGTGAATACTCGAATATGCCATATTCGAGCCGAATATTCGCAATACGAATATTCGTGAGCAACACTATTAAGGGCATGTGTTCTTTGTAAATGCCAATTTTGCTGTAGTAGATTAAATATATATCATACATATGTGCCACTTACTGTACCACATAACGCGCTATAGCCATAATACGGCTCTTCATTTCTGGGAGGCTGCGTCCTTTGGACACATCTGATCACAGAACGCGGTAAAGTGCCAGTCACAGTGGCCCTTTACCATGTGATCAGCTGTGTCCAATCACAGCTGGTCACATGTAAACAGACTTGCGTATCATTAGTCCTTTCCTCATATGCTGTCTCTGTGTAAGGAAAGGAGAGCCAATAACCATTAAGACTGACAGTACATTGTTTACACAGATAATCAGGACAATAATCATCAGTACCCTGATGATCAGTTCAGCCCTATCAGTGCCAATCAATGTCCATCAGTGCAGCTTACCAGTGCCCATCAGTGCAAATTATCGCTGCTGCCTATCTGTGCCCATTACATCAGTGTCACCTTATCAGTGCAGCCTCATTAGTGCTTTCTCATCAGTGTCCATCAGTGCTGTTTATCAGTGTGAATTAGTGCTGCAACATGAGTGTCCATCAGTGCCGCTTCATCAGTGCAGGCTCATCAGTGCAGTCTCATTAGTGCCCAGTTTTTTTCACAAGTTTTTTTTTGCTTCTTTAGCAAGAAAATAAAAAACCCAGTGGTTATTAAATACCACCAGTTGTATATCAGGTGATATGCCCCTGTGCTAAAATACCCCAGGGGTATGTTAGTAGACTGTCTCTCACAGTTTCAATATTAAGGTTGTAGTTGAACACTTGGGGATGATTTTAAGGGAGCCCACCTCTAGACCTTTTAAAAGTGTATGATGAGGGGTAAACATTAGTTATATACTGTAGACCTATTAGGTCGCGTACACACGATCGGTCAAAACCGATGAAAACGGACTGAAGGACAATTTCATCGTTCCAAACGGATCGTGTGTGGGCCCCATCGGTCAGTTATCCTTCGGTCAAAAAAAAAGAGAACTTGCTTTAAAATTTAACCGATGGACTGATAACTGATAGGTCAAAATCGATGGTTAGTATGCAAAAGCATCGGTTAAAAACCCGCGTATGCTCAGAATCAAGTCGACGCATGCTTGGAAGCATTGAACTTCGCTTTTTTCTGCACGTCATTGCGTTTTACGTCACCGCGTTCTGACGCATCGTTTTTTTAACTGATGGTGTGTAGGTACATTAGACCATCAGTCAGCTTCATCGGATGGACCGATCGTGTGTACGCAGCCTGAGAGTTTACTCCCTCTAATGAAGTACAGGCCATTAGATGTTTTAATAGGGCAGCTGGCAACCAATATTGGTGACATCATGTATTAACTTTGTCCCTAAACCCATCCAATAGGGGAGTCAGTTTGAGGGGCAGATACAGTTTATGATCTGGTACAATATATACTTCTAAATATTTAAACTTTCCCACTACTTGAATATGTTGGGCACAATCTGGTAGATTTGTCCCAGTTAATATTCAAACCTGAGAAAAATGCCAAAACATGTAATTAAGGGCATCACTGGGAGTCTTGGGTATCACTCAAAATAATAAAGCATCATCGGCATAGAAGACTATATTTTCCTTGTGTGCAACTCTTTGAAACCCCCTGTTTTTATCTGTTGTATGAAGGACCAATACAAATAATACTAAGTAATACAGGTATCAATGTGATATATATCTGACCACTTAGTATAAAGGCTTCAGCAATGAACAAAAATGTCCCACCTGCAAGCATAAAAAAAGAATACATTGTTCAGTTAACAACAATTAAAAGCTAGAAAAACCTGAAAGTTAT
This sequence comes from Rana temporaria, assembly GCF_905171775.1. Classification (NCBI taxonomy): domain Eukaryota; kingdom Metazoa; phylum Chordata; class Amphibia; order Anura; family Ranidae; genus Rana; species Rana temporaria. The sequence continues at coordinate 226,703,175 of NC_053489.1, forward strand.
ACTCAGTGGGAACTAAATGTGGACACTCTGTTGCAACAGTGGAGTTCTATTGCTGTGAAATACAACAAAAAGTAGATAGAATAGCTATAAAAATGGAGTAGCAGAAATCAATAAGAAACCTGGGAGCACTGATGACAAAAAAGTACTTTAGGATAAGAGAGAGATAAGAGAGAATGTTGACATACAGAATAAGAGAAGTAGGTTAACCAGGGCTGGAGAGAACACAGCCTATTATGGAGGATGGATTACAAGAGGCGGATTGATCATTTCTCAGCCTCTGCAGTGAGCCAGTGAGTAAAGAAACAGCTTCTGCCAGCAATGAGAAAGCAGAGGCTGTTTTCACAGTGTTAGTGTCAGTGTTATGCCCCTGGACGAAGTCAGGTTTGACGAAACAGTGTAGGGAGGAGCGGCGTGCTGACGTCACCACAATTACAACGCAAGGTCACGGAAAGGATTGGGCAGTGTAAGCCGGCCGGCTACATATTTTCACACGCAAATTTATCTCCACATTGTAAGTGTAGTTTTAACTTTTTTATTAAAACGTTTAAACTAGGTTACGCTATGTTGGCTCTTTCTTTCCTCATCATAAGCATATTTGACCTTATGGGAGAGGCTGAGAACTGAAGTATTGCTGAAGTGGAGACATCGGATTCGGTTGTACAGAGACCCAAGCTGGGGTATAGGCCATCTGCAAACAGAGCTCTCTAGTTGGGATCTTTATTTCTGGTAAGCGGCAGTGGATCTGAAGGTGGAGGATCTCTTTTCTATCTTACAGAACTTTTCTTGGTTGTCCTGTGGTTTGATGTCACCAACATACCTTTAGGAGGACCTCTCAGTATCAACTTACTGGCTCTAACATTTATTCACTTATATGGAGTTTAGTTAGTTCACTATATCAATTGTTTAATGATCCTTTGGGACTTCTTGGACAACATTGTTCATTTTGTGCAGCAACTGTTGATGCAACTTAGAAGAGAGGTACATTCTCGATTCAGATTGGATATTGCATTTTTTCTGTTGTGCATTTTTTTAGTTCATGCTTGCACTCTAGTACCAAGCTCATTAGGATATTCTCATGTATCGCGCAGCTTATTATTTCTTACATGTTTTCACAGTGTCTGATACAGAAAGTTAGAAGAGCAGCACCAGGACAGGATGTCTGTGTTCTATTCCTCCCTCCATCCATCCATCCATTCCTCCCTCTATCCATCCATCCATCCACCCCTCCATTATCCCTCCTGCCATTCATCCCCCCTCCATCCATCCCTATATCCCTCCTTCCATCCACTTATCCCTCCTTCTATCCACCCATCCCTCCCTTCAACAATCTAACCATCTCACTCCTTTCCTGACCGGCCGGGCAGCGTGCTTTGATATGGGTCTGGTATGGATTGTGGGGGGACCCCCACACTGTTTTTTCAGCGTAAGGGGGTTTCCTTGCAATCCATACCAGTCCTAAGGGCCTGGTATGCCCCTGGGGGGAACCCATGCCGTTTTTTTATTTAAAAAAAGGTGTGGAGTTTCCCCTCATGATTCATACCAAACGCTGCGGCTAGAATTGGTCGGGAATCCAAGTCGGATCCCCGTCGCTTCTATGACGGCTTTTTCCCCATCGCGGCGAGCCAGCTCGGCGCTGGCTCCCGCGACGGGGCTCGTAGATGGTCAATCTCGCCGAGAAAGGGAGCGAGATTGACACAATATCGCGGTCACCTACAGTATGCCATAGTTTGTGGACTTTATAACTTTCATACAGACTAAATAATATACACTGATTTGGGTTATTTTCACCAAAAAATTTAACAGAATACATTTTGTCCTAAATTTTTGAAGAAAGATTATCTATTTGCAAAACTTTATAGCACAAACAAAGAAAAACTATTTTTTTTTCAAACATGTCTTTCTTTTTTTGTTTTCTGGTATTTAGCAAAAAATAAAAACCCAGTGGTGAATAAATGCCACAAAAAGAAAGCTCTATTTGTGTAATTTTTTTTTAAATGTCATATTGGTAAAGTGTTGCATTGATGCACAATTGTCATTTAAAGTGCACCAATGCTGGAAATTGACCTGGGCAGAAAGGGGGTAAAAGTGCCCGGTATTGAATTGGTTAAATTGGTTCCAAATGCTGAAGGTTTTTTAACCTTAATGCATTTTCTGCATTAAGGTAAAAACCTTCTTGTACAGCTCCCCCCTCTTTATATTTACCTGAACCTGTGCCCGAGAGAAGAGGCTCTCTCCAGTCTCTCCCTTGAAAATAGGTTTAGAGGCAGCACACACACTCAGCATGGCCCTGGTCTAAGCTCGCATGAGTGCCCCCATAGCAAGCAACTTTCTATGGTGGGTACTCAGCAGAAGGGAGTAGTCAGGAGCGCTAGCGTGGGACCTGAGAAGAGGAGGACCATGGCTGCTCTGTGCAAAACCACTGAACAAAGCAGGTAAGTGTAGCATGCTTGTTATTAAAAAAAATGTATGGGTTTACAATCACTTTAATTAATAACGTTGTTCTTCACCTCACCAAGTTTTCATTTTCTTATTTATCAATCAGTAGTTAGTACCACTTGTGTCGTCTCTCTGATGTATTTCAAATTTAAAGCCAAACACACCCCCCCATACCCCAAAAAAAAAAGTTAAGAGAGAGATAAGAGAGAATGTTGACATACAGAATAAGAGAAGTAGGTTAACCAGGGCTGGAGAGAACACAGCCTATTATGGAGGATGGATTACAAGAGGCGGATTGATCATTTCTCAGCCTCTGCAGTGAGCCAGTGAGTAAAGAAACAGCTTCTGCCAGCAATGAGAAAGCAGAGGCTGTTTTCACAGTGTTAGTGTCAGTGTTATGCCCCTGGACGAAGTCAGGTTTGACGAAACAGTGTAGGGAGGAGCGGCGTGCTGACGTCACCACAATTACAACGCAAGGTCCCGGAAAGGATTGGGCAGTGTAAGCCGGCCGGCTACATATTTTCACATGCAAATTTATCTCCACATTGTAAGTGTAGTTTTAACTTTTTTATTAAAACGTTTAAACTAGGTTACGCTATGTTGGCTCTTTCTTTCCTCATCATGAGCATATTTGACCTCATGGGAGAGGCTGAGAACTGAAGTATTGCTGAAGTGGAGACATCGGATTCGGTTATACAGAGACCCAGGCTGGGGTATAGGCCATCTGCAAACAGAGCTCTCTAGTTGGGATCTTTATTTCTGGTAAGCGGCAGTGGATCTGAAGGTGGAGGATCTCTTTTCTATCTTACAGCACTTTTCTTGGTTGTCCTGTGGTTTGAGGTCACCAACATACCTTTAGGAGGACCTCTCAGTATCAACTTACTGGCTCTAACATTTATTCACTTATATGGAGTTTAGTTAGTTCACTATATCAATTGTTTAATGATCCTTTGGGACTTCTTGGACAACATTGTGCATTTTGTGCAGCAACTGTTGATGCAACTTAGAAGAGAGGTGCATTCTCGATTTAGATTAGATATTGCATTTTTTCTGTTGTGCATTTTTTTAGTTCATGCTTGACTCTATTACCAAGCTCATTAGGATATTCTCATGTATCGCGCAGCTTATTATTTCTTACATGTTTTCACAGTGTCTGATACAGAAAGTTAGAAGAGCAGCACCAGGACAGGATGTCTGTGTTCTATTCCTCCCTCCATCCATCCATTCTTCCCTTTATCCATCCATCCATCCACCCCTCCATTATCCCTCCTGCCATTCATCCCCCCTCCATCTATCCCTATATCCCTCCTTCCATCCACTTATCCCTCCTTCTATCCATCCATCCCTCCCTTCAACAATCTAACCATCTCACTTCTTTCCTGACTGGCCGGGCAGCGTGCTTGGATATGGGTCTGGTATAGATTGTGGGGGGACCCCCACGCTGTTTTTTCAGCGTAGGGGGGTTTCCTTGCAATCCATACCAGTCCTAAGGGCCTGGTATGCCCCTGGGGGGAACCCATGCCGTTTTTTTATTTAAAATTTGGTGTGGAGTTTCCCCTCATGATTCATACCAAACGCTGCGGCTATAATTGGTCGGGAATCTAAGTCGGATCCCCGTCGATTCTATGACGGCTTTTTCCACATCGGCGCTGGCTCCCGCGACGGGGCTCGTAGGTGGTCAATCTCGCCGAGAAAGGGAGCGAGATTGACACAATATCGCGGTCACCTACAGTATGCCATAGTTTGTGGACTTTATAACTTTCATACAGACTAAATAATATACACTGATTTGGGTTATTTTCACCAAAAAATTTAACAGAATACATTTTGTCCTAAATTTTTAGAAGAAAGAGTATCTATTTGCAAAACTTTATAGCACAAACAAAGAAAAACTATTTTTTTTTCAAACATGTCTTTCTTTTTTTGTTTTCTGGTATTTAGCAAAAAATAAAAACCCAGTGGTGATTAAATGCCACAAAAGGAAAGCTCTATTTGTGTGATTTTTTTTTTTAAATGTCATATTGGTAAAGTGTTGCATTGATGCACAATTGTCATTTAAAGTGCACCAATGCTGGAAATTGACCTGGGCAGAAAGGGGGTAAAAGTGCCCGGCATTGAATTAGTTAAATTGGTTCCAAATGCTGAAGGTTTTTTTAACCTTAATGCATTTTCTGCATTAAGGTAAAAACCTTCTTGTACAGCTCCCCCCTCTTTATATTTACCTGAACCTGTGCCTGAGAGAAGAGGCTCTCTCCAGCCTCTCCCTTGAAAATAGGTTTAGAGGCAGCACACACACTCAGCATGGCCCTGGTCTAAGCTCGCATGAGTGCCCCCATAGCAAGCAACTTTCTATGGTGGGCACTCAGCAGAAGGGAGTAGTCAGGAGCGCTAGCGTGGGACCTGAGAAGAGGAGGACCATGGCTGCTCTGTGCAAAACCACTGAACAAAGCAGCTAAGTGTAGCATGCTTGTTATTAAAAAAAAAATGTGAGGGGTTTATAATCACTTTAATTAATAACGTTGTTCTTCACCTCACCAAGTTTTCATTTTCTTATTTATCAATCAGTAGTTAGTACCACTCGTGTTGTCTCTCTGATGTATCTCAAATTTAAAGCCAAACACCCCCCCCCCGTACCCCCAAAAAAAGTTTTGCCACACTGCACAAGTTAACTGCTTACTTTTGTCTAGGGGAGAGGGGAAGGGAGATTTACTTACCTAAGCCGCCAATTATTCCAGCACAAGACCAGTCCAGCACCCCTGCGCTCCAGCTCTTGAGTTGTGGACTGTTTCTAATGTCATCAAACCCAGAACAGGCTTCAAAGACCAGAAAGAGTCCACTGCTGGACCACAGGAGACTGATGTTTTCTGGTGAAACGAAAGATCGGGTGAGTAAATGCTTTCTCCTCACCTCTAGAAAAACTTGACCCGTGCAGTGTGGGCACAGACCCACTGCATGAGAAATTTGTTTTATTTGCCCAGTGTTGGGCTTTAAGCTGCTTTCTCTTATTATGTGGATGTCATTTTGTATGACTATGCAAACCTTTGTACTCCTTTTTCGTCTGTAAACAAGTTTATAAATTATTCACACAGAAAATGACATACAAATTCTGTCACGTATTCAATACAGAGATTAAAATTGTGCATTAGTATGCATATCATTTTACACAATAGAAAAAAAGGTCAACATCAAGTATAAATGTAGATAGAATAGTATAGTCATCTACAAGAAGAGATACCTGGGGTGTGTGCTATGGGGATAGAAAAAAATAAAGGTAGAGAATCTAGTGCATTAGTCAGAAAGCAGACAATGGTTTTGATTTACTGAAACTGGAGAGTGCAAAATCTGGTGCAGCCCTGCAAGGAAACAAATCAGTCTCCATGTTTTTTTTTTACAAAGTTTGAACAAAGTTTGAACAAGCTGCACCAGATTTTGCACTCTCCATTTTAAGTAATTCAACTCCCAAGTGTCTAATTTATCAGATAATTGTTGCAGGGTATCATAGATAAAGTGATACTTTTTTCCATGAGTATTGACAAATCTATTGTATGTGTCCATGTAAATTTGATAACCCAGGGCAAAGAATTTGTCAAAAACTGTCTCTGCGTTTTTAGTTACACTTTACGCTTTTGTGTGTTTTTTTGTGAATGAGTAGGGGAACTTGGGGGGAATTGGGTGCCTACTTATTATTAAAGTCTGGAAGCCAAAAAATAGAGCTCCAGAAACTGCTGAAGAAGTTGCCACCTTCCAGGTTTACATTTCACAATGTAGCAGATTTCTACTGATCCATTGATGTGTGCTTTCTGAAAGTTCATGGGGAATCAATCATGAAGCATGCAGATCTGGAGAGTTGAGGTGCTATATTGAGTCATTGTGGAGTGTATCCAAGATAGGCTGTCAGCCATTTATAAGAGCTGTTGGCCCATCAGCATGCACATCTGTTGTACCACAGGGGTGATAATGTGTAGCGATATCTAAAAGGATTGTGGACCCTAGGAGTGATCAATCTAATGCAGAGATGTGGATCTCCACAAAAAAGCCAGCCTCTTGCTCTATGCCATGAATGTGCTGGCTCTTGTAAAACTTTTATTAAACAATTGAATGAACAAAACTAAATAGCATTGTCCCATGAGGTAAAAGATTATGTCCTATGCTATCCATGTCCCATGAAGTACATGTTCCATGAAGATTGGTCCCAGCTAATACTTTATCGCAAATTACATCTGCCAGACCAGCTGCTTAGTGTAAAAAAAAAAAAACAGCTGAATGACATGCCCATATATGAAAAATTATGTCACCTGGGATGCCTACCAGCTTGCTTACAAGTCATCCTGCAGGAAGTGGGATCGTTGGTTGCTAAGATGATGGCAGCTGCCTGCCAACTAAGAATGTTCTCCGGCCTGCACACTGGGAAGCGGAAATTTAGTGAAGATAGTAATACTGCCTCTAAACTAATGATGTTCCGCATCAGCAGCTAGTGGTTCACACAGGAGTAAAAAAAGAAAAAACTCTGCGCTTAAACAAAAAAAGGAGGTGTGATATTTGATATAATAAACGTGAAAAACAATGTTGTATTAAATTAATTGGTGCTGCTGCCTGTTATAAGCCTAAAGGCTCATACACACAGTCAGACATCCAACAAAATTTCCCTTGGATTTTTTTCCTAATTGATTTGTCCGGCCACACCCATAGCATACACACAGTCAGACTTTTCTGCAAACTTTTCTAAAACTTTCCTAACATCACATGTTTTTTTTGCTATTTTCTGCTCTTTACCGCCACCCTTTGGTTAACTTCTGCTATTGTTTGTTGCTTTTAACATTGGTTCTGAGCATGCGTATATGCACTTTGTCCAAAAGTTGGTTGGATTGCTGTACACACAGTCAGACAAGGCACCATCGGACTTTTGTTGCCGAAAAGTTGGTCCGTTTGCAGACCCAACTTTTTGTTGGATGAAACCCGAAAAAGTTGGTCTGATGGAGCGTACACACGGTCAGACAAATTAGAAAACTTGCAGATTTTGAAGTTGGTTGGCAAAAAGTGTGACCGTGTGTATGGGGCTTAAGGCTCAATGCACACAGAAGCTGATAAACTGCAGTTTATTGGCGTTTTCTTAAAAAGCCCATAAACTGAACTCTATGTTAGCCTATGTGCCCATGCACACAAGCTTTGGAGTTTATTGGCTTTTTTCTGAATGCCCGAAATTTGCGTTCAAAGTGACGTTTTTCGGGCGAAAAAAACGCTACAAAATGCAAAACGCCAAAACACGCAAAAAATGCTCAAAAACGCTGCCAGCATTTTTCAGTGTTTTTTTATCCACAGAAAAAAAAAAAGGCTACACTGAAAAACGCTAATAAACGCTATTGCAAAAACACCAAAAAACTTTGAAAGGCTCCCTGCAAAGCTACTGGCGTTTTTTTATAGCTTTTTTTAGCTTATGTGTGCTTAAAGTCTAAACAAACATGTGAAAAAATAAAAACAAGCGCTCAGCCATTACTGAAGACCATTGAAATACAAAGTAATCCAACAGATAGGTTAATAATGAAAAATAACCTATAAAATGTGTAATAATATAACCAATAAATGTGTATAAACAGAGATGGATGTGAAATGTGCAAAAAAGGGTAACACATGAATAAATCACTCTTTAACAAAGAGATGCATGCATCTCTCAGGAAAGTACTGTGTAAACACAAACAAATGTCCACATGAATTATGGATATTTTGAGATGACACAAAACATCAGAGAATCAATCCTATAGTGATTAGGATATCCCAGCATTCAGAAGAAGCCTTGATCAATGGACAGCCGGAACGATGTAATATTCACACAGGTGAGCAGGCTAAATTTAACCATTTAATTTTCCCATTCTGCAAACAATGAACAGCAAAAATGTGAGACAACCTTGTTCCACAAGTAACTCAAACCTCATCCCTAATTGGGAGCTATAACTTCTGCTCAGAAATTAACATAACAAAAATTTGGTTATTAACATTTTTGGGAGAATTTTCCAACTATAATAGTGCACTTATGTGCATTCTATATATACCGTACATCAATGACCGATATCTAATAAATATTATTTATTCTTTATATAAAAAAACGAATGTGACTATAATGACTTTGTATAGGTCACTGTAGCATCATGGCATTCTATAACTATGGGGAACCAATAATTATACCAATAATAATAATGAGTTGATTTACACTATTTCTAGTGATTTCTGTTTACACTGCAAATATTTTACTTAAACACATGTGGCTAAATGTGTTTGTCTCTGCCACTGTAATCAGACTAATAGCAATTACGGTAGTAAAGTTTACTGAAAAAATTAATTGAACAAAACTTCATTATATATAGTGCATGCACACATATCACATAAATCCTATGGGAGTCATCCTCATTCCTCAATTAAGTCAAACATTGTATTTGCTTTCATCATTATAACATCCTATTACTTTTTTCTAATTTATCTTAAGGCTCAGTTTCACCTGGTGTCCTCACTCTAGGGATTTTCTCAAGGATTAATAAGGTTTACTGGCACATATTTCTTTAAATAACAATGACCTGAAGCAGCATACTTTATTTCTAAAGCAAGGTGCACTAGTCTGCATTAACTTGTTTGTGTAATATGTTTTCCTGTGTATCAATTAGTCAGCATTAATAAAGATATTCTACTGAAACAGGTAAGAAAAAAGTGTATACTAAGTTGGCTTTTGAAATATTTAATATGTATTCCGTATGGTTATAATTGAAGCACAAATAAACATTTTAATCAGCTAATTTACATATTTAGATTAGGTCAAGCCAGGAGTCACTTCAAATTAATTAGGAAAAAATAGAAGACGTGGAAAACTTAATGGGGTTGATTTACTAAAGATGGAGTGCAACTCTTAATAGAAACCATTCAGCTTCCATTTTTTTTGGTCAAAGTTTAATAAAAGAAGCTGAAGATAGAAGCTGATTGGCTACCATGCACAGCTGCAACAGATTTTGCACTCTCCAGTATTTGTAAATCAACTCGTTTGTCAGTGTTGTGAACAGAGTGGATTGCCTTCTAAAATGCCCTGAGTTGGTGATAACCTCCCATAACCTTAAGGTGGCTTTGTCATTAGAAAATATGGGGACGGCAACTGCTGACTTCTCCTTTAAGAAACGAAATCTAGACACTATTCGAATTTCATTCAGTTCCTTTTGGAAATTGGTCATGTGGGTAGACATTGAACTATGTGTATGATAAAGTATATGAAAGTGATTAATAAAGGATGCAATTTATATTAAAGTTTTTATTCAAAGTGGTTGTAAAAGTATAATGTTAAATTAATAAACAATGATATTGAAAAATCTAAGGATCTATGTAAAAAAATTGCCAACTGAAAGGCAACTGCATCCAATCAGATGCAGTCATTGTTTCAGTACTCAATACTTTTTTTTTTTTTAAGCTGTTAAGGGAGAGAATTTGGGAAATGTATCTTCCATGGGTGTGTCCAGGAACCCAGGGAGTTGTGAGTAAGAGCTTTTTCACACTGAGGCAGTTTTCAGGCACTTTAGCGCTAGAAATAGCGCCTGAAAACTGTCTCCCATGCCGCCCGAATGTGCAGACCCGAGTACTTTCACAGTAGGGTGGTGAGCTTGTGTGACCTTAGAAAAAGTCCTGCAAGCTTCATCTTTGAGGCGGTTTGGGAGTGCTGTATACAGCACTCCCTAAACACCAATGCTTATTGCAATGAAGGGGCAGCACCTCCGAAGCGCCTGAAAAGCGATTCGGAACTGCCGCAACTTGGGCATTTTTAACCCCTTCTTCAGTCGCTAGTGGGGGGTTAAAAGCGCCCTGCTAGTGGCCGAAAAGCGGCGCTTAAACAGTGCTAAAGCGCTGCTAAAAACGAGTGGCACTTTAGCTCTAACGCACAGGCGGCTACAGTGTGAAAGGTATCTTAGGCTGCTTTCACATTGAGGCGTGCAGCCGCGGTGATGGTATAGCCGCGCTATTTGTAGCGTGGCTATACCGTCGTATTTACTGCGATATTCGGGTGCTAGCGGTGAGGTTTTAACCCCCGCTAGCGGCCGAAAAAGGGTTAATAACGCGGTATTACCGCGCTTTCCCATTGATTTCAATGGGAAGGCGCGGCATAGGAGTGGTGAACACACCGCTCCTATACCGCGATAAAGATGCGGCTAGCAGGACTTTTGGAGCGCTCCTGCTAGCGCACCGCTTCAGTGTGAAAGCCTTCGGGCTTTCACATTGAACACTACAGGGCAGGTTTTTTCATGCGGTATAGCAGCGCTATTTTTAGCGCTGTACCGCATGAAAAACGCCTCAATGTAAAAGGGGCCTTAGAGTTAAAGTGGCCTGTGCATCTGAGCATGGTAGATGAGCAGTTTGCTACTTTACTCTCTGTCAATGTGTGTCTGGTCTGTTACTATGTGTGTAAGCCTAGCTACACATTCCCCTTTATCTCATTCAGGATATAGTAAAGGAATTCCCCAGCCCACTGTTGTATTCAGACAGCTGCGCACCACCCATGGTTGTCTGAATACCTAAACAGTGACTGTACTTGTGACTGCATTCACCCAGCTTCTTAGGCCCCTTTCAGATTGAGGAGTTTTTCAGGCGGTACAGCACTAAAAATAGCGCTGCTATCCCGCCTGAAAAACTCCTTCACTGCAGACCCAATGTGAAAGCCTGAGGGCTTTCACACTGAGGCGATGCGCTGGCGGGAGACAAAAAAATCTCCTGTCAGCAGCATCTTTGGAGCGGTGAGAGGAGCGGCGTGTATACCGCTCCTTCCCATTGAAAACAATGGGAAACCGCGGCAATACCGCCCGCAATGCGCCTCTATAGAGGCGCATTGCGGGCGGTATTAATCCTTTATCGGCCGCTAGCGGGGGTTAATACCGCACCGCTAGCGGCTGATACCAGCGGCAATTCCGGCGGTATAGCGCCGCTATTTTTAGCGGCGTTATACCGCCACCGCGGCTCCCGCCCCAGTCTGAAAGGGGCCTTAGACGTTTGTTGAATCAGGTAATGCCCACATGGCCACCCATGCCTCATATTTCATCCAATTCAGCAGGAACTGGGGAAAAATTGAGTTGTGTATGGCCAGCTTTAGGCCCCTTTCACACAGTCTGTATGTTCGTTTTTCATCCATCCGTTGACAGATCAAAAATGGACATCAATGCATATCTATGGAAAAAATCTATGAAAATGAAAACATTTATCATCCATTTTCATCAGTTTACATGCACTTCTGTCAGCATTCGGTTTTTGAAACGGATGAAAGCTCTATTTTTTTTTCTGTTGAAAAAGCGGTTCAGACGAAAAACGGATGTAAACTGATAAATGGTCTGTTTTCCATCCGTTTTTACATTGGTAGTGGATGCAAAAAAAATGATGAAAAACTGATGAGCAGCTAATGAAAACCTAATGAAAAACTGATGAAGAATAAAGTAAAACTTCACCCACTTTTTCTTCGAAAACACGTGACTGAACTGATGAAATGAACGGTATGCATGTGTGAAAGGGGCTTAAGTGTATGCATTTTAATTTGTGTGTTACGGTGTGTTTTGATGTGTGTGATATGTGATTCAGTTGCTGGCAACACATTGTCAGCAGCAGCATCACATATTACATTTAATGCTGTACTGCTGTTGAAATAAAATAAAAGAGCTATTTTTTTTCAAGAAAACATGCAATGCACAATATGCTGATGATTATAGGAGATAGGTTACTTGTTTTGTTGATGCAACCCTGTCACAGGTATTTCAGTATATGGACCCCCTGCTTCCTAATATTTAGGGCCCTATTTTGCCTAAAATTGACCTTTGTGAACCTGTTACTATGCCCTAAATTGCAATGTGACAGGTTTATTTAAAAAGTAAACCTATGAGAAATCTAAAAATGATCAACCAAACATTTGTAGAATAAAACCACCAACATAGGCTGTCAGTACACACAGCATACAGTTTTTATTTTCTCTCCCATGCTCGTATGCGAACACTAAAGCTGGGGTCACATATGTGCGGCAGCGGTTTACAGCCTGGGGGGGCGGTGCGTTCCTGTTAACTGGTTCAGGTGTGATTGAGGTCCGAATTTTTTTTGTCTGAACCTGACTCAAAAACACACAGGACCCTTTTGGAATTTGCACCGTGGCCACCCTGGTCATGCAAATTGAATGCAGGGAAAACGCATCCAATTCGCACATATGTGAATCCCGGGCCTGACTTAAACGAAGTTGCATTACTTGCATAACCAAAAACCATGCCATAAATTATAATACTGAATGTTGTTGAGGCAATGGCATTGCACTGTGCAACGTGATCAGAGATATAAAAGCCAATGCAAACATACTATAATTTCATTTATCTTGAATGTGTTACACAGTACAGTATATGTCCAGGACTAAGGTAACTTTGTGCCATTGCCAGGCTAATGTCTACATTATGTTTGGAAAATCAAACCAAAGTCAAAGACATATTCTTGCTAGGATTTCAAGGAAAACAGGACAAAAATATTCTTCTATCTATAATCTTCATCATCATATACATATTTGTGAACGTGGGGAATGGTCTTATTGTTATAACTGTATATTTACAACCAAGCCTCCAAAAACCAATGTACTACTTGCTTGCTCATTTTTCTGGCCTTGAAATTTGCTATACTGCAGTGTTTTTGCCATGGATAATAATAAGCCTTGTGACAGGTATTCAAAGTATGTCATTAACATGTTGTATGGTTCAGCTGTATTTTTTTGTTTCTTTTGGTGTCTCAGAACTTTTCCTTTTGGCTGTCATGGCCTTGGACAGACATCAAGCTATTTGCTATCCTTTGCATTACATGAAATTTATGAGTACAAATCTTTGCACTTTTCTTTCTGTTGCTTGTTGGGTAGGTGGATTTCTTTTTAACCTACCACTATCACTTTTGCTACCGCATTTAGATTTTAAAGGACAAAATGTTATCAACCATTTTTTATGTGATGGTCCAGCTCTCCTCCATCTATCTTGTACTAACACAAATCTTATTGATCTGATCTCATTTATCCTTTCACTGGCGACAATGTTATCATCTTTTATCATTACATTGTGTTCTTACATTTTGGTAATTGGTACAATTCTAAGGCTTTCCACAAATACAGGGAGGTCAAAGACCTTCTCAACCTGCTCGTCTCATCTTACTGCTGCTGCTATATATTACGGGACTCTGATTTTCATGTATGCTCGCCCTCAGTCCATCATTGCTTATGACATGAATAAGGTAATATCTATGTTTTATACCATCATTCTCCCCATTCTAAATCCATTGATATACTGTTTAAGGAACATGGAGTTCAAACACGCAGTGAAAAAGCTGTTGCCATGATATTGGCTATCAATAAGTGTTGGCTGCTTTTTACCATCTGATACAAAGTAAAGAGAGGCAGAAAAATGTTATGCTCTTGTTCTTCCCACCACCCACAGTGTCACTACAAGATGCAGAGTAAACTTTGTTACCCATTGACTTTATTGACATAGTCTCTTTAATTCTGACTGTCTATGAACAGATTGTTTTGTTTCTAGTTTTATTGATTAAGCATACTCCTTTTTGAGGAAAAGTGGGAAATAATCCATAAGGCCCCTTTCACACTGGGGCGGGAGGTGTGGTGGCGGTATAGCGCCACAAAAAATAGCGGCGCTATACCGTCGTAATTGCGGCGGGAATTCGGCCGCTAACGGTGCGGTATTAACCCGCCCTAGCAGCCGATAAAGGGTTAATACCGCGGTTTTGTAAACAAGGCAGATCCCCATTCTGGTAGGGACAACACTGAGATCCGCTGTTCCTAGTGATCAGGAACAGTGATCTCTGTGTTTTCCCAGTAAGCCCATCCTCCGCACAGTTAGAAAACACCCAGGGAACACAGTTAACCCCTTGATCCCCCTAGTGTTAACCTCTTCCCTGCCAGTGTCATTTATACATTGAGCTGCCATTACCAGCAAAAACAATAAAGAAAAAATCTATCCCCTATTTTGTAGATGCTATAACTTTTGCGCAAACCAATAAATATACGCTTATTGCGATTTTTTTTTTTTTTTACCAAAAACATGTAGAAGAATACATATAGGCCAGAATTGATGAAGAAATTTTTTTTGGATATGTATTATAGCAGAAAGTAAAACATATTTTTTTTTTTCAAAATTGTCACTCCTTTTTTTGTTTTATAGCGCAAAAAAATTCAAACTCAGAGGGGATCAAATATCACCAAAAGAAAGCTCTATTTATGGGGAAAAATCTATTTTGTTTGGGTACAATGTCACATGACCGCGCAATTGACAGTTAAAGCAACGCAGTGCCGTATCACAAAAAATGGCCTGGTCTTTAAGGGGGTAAATCTTTCCGAGGCCATAGTGGTTAAACAGTATTGACCTTCTATATTTAAAATGTCATCTTCTGTTGAGTTTGACTCTGTTTTATCAATTGGTCAGGCAGGCATCCCAATACTTTTAACAATATGTAGTAGTGTATGTTTACGGATCTGCTACCCTATCTGAATTTGTAAATAGCTTTTGTTTGTTAATTACCATAGAGATAATTGGTTACGGACAGGTAATTGTCTGTAACCAAATAGTGCAGAGTAGGCTGACTCTGAATTCCAGTGTTACACCAGCTAGATTCCAGGCTGGTTTGACAACAGCTGGAAGATCTCATCACCGCAGATCTTGTCTTCAGATCTCTGATACAAGATGAACGCTGCATCATGATCATCCTCGGGGCCCCTGCAACTGGAATTTGCTGCAACATTCGTCTGGAGGTATCTTTATTAATAACTATTAAAACTCAGGTATACTGTATGTGCACAATTCCACCAGGACTTTTATTGGGCTCTTTGCTGATGATACCTGTTTGCACTTTTGATGTACAGTATGTACAATAAAATAATCTTTATGTGTAAAGATTGTATTACTTTCATATGCCCATGGATGTGGGGCATCATTTGTAGACAGGGCACATGTTTCATATTTTTTTGGGGTGCTGGCTTGCTATACAACCAGAGGTAGAATGTCATCCAATGGCAGCGTGCAGAGAAGTGGAGGAAGCAACAGTCCTGTTCCACCAGATGGCAAAGCTTTACAGGTGTTGTCCCCTAGTCCACTCCCGAGAGCTCACCTGTGGGGGCAATGTTTTGTACATGTACAGGAGACCTCACTATTGTTATGTGCAGTCTTTGTCTGCAGCATATCAAGCACATCAAGAGTGTTGATACCATCGGCCATTTGGGTACCTTATGTATGAAAAGACATCTGAACTATCAACATTTAGTCCACCTTTTTGCTAGTTGTCAGGAAAAGGGATGCATTCCTCCTTCTTCCAGCTTCTCCTTTTCTACCCCCAGTTTACATGATTCCCTTTCAGCAGCTTTCAGTGATAAAGATGATAGCATATCAGAGGTCTATCTTATGGCTTCTTTAATGGAGAAGAGGCCCCAGCAAGGAAACCTGCTTGGCACAATGGCCTCACAAAGTGGGGTCAATTGTAGGCTGCAAACCTGCTATAATTTTGACAACCCCACAAGCTATAGCACTGCTAAAGCAAAAAAAAATTACAACCCCAGCCACCCCCATGCCCTGTGCCTCAATGCCACCCTGACCAAAATACTTATGTCTTTCCAGCTGGTGGATTTTTTGCCTCTTTCAGAAATAGCAGCCTGTTCTGTACTGCAATGGGAGGTTCCCAGCTGACATTTTCCCTGCTCTTCACCATCACATGGGAAGCAATGTTCCCTTGTCAATTGACTAGAGACAATGTCTAGATCACCACATGTGGTCTGGCTATTATGGATAGGGCTGTTTTATTTTATTTGTGTACCAGTGAGTGACTCTGCTGAATCTTGTGATTTTTGGAGTGTATTCTCTCTTGAAGGATTCAAGAGAGGATACACCACTAGAGCTTGTTCTGCCACCCCACATACTTACAGCTGTTAGTGATGGTGAAAGCGGAATTCCCTATTGGTTGAGTTGTCCTTTCCTCCACCAGTCCCCCTTAAGCATTACAAATGCCATTCAACAGCTCAAAAAGATACCACAGAGAAAGGAGCCACACCTGGAAAAATTATTTTAGTTCTTCAGGACTAGGCCCTGAAGTGGTTAAACCTTCAGTAACTTGTGCCAGGAACAGAGGTGTGTGACAATGGCACCAACCTGCTGTCCACCCTCCAGGAGGGAAATTTGCCTGGCACACAATCTAGTGGTGCATCAGTACCCTGGGTTACAAGATCTTATGAGGAAAACCAGAAGGGTTTTTAGCCATTTCAAGTGGTCCTACCCATCAGCTGGGTGAAATCCAGTAAGAATTAAATCGTTCTGAAAACTGCCTGATCTCTGACATGCCCACCAGGTGGAACTTGACTTTAGCCATGCTGCAGGAGCTACAGTATGGCATAAGGACATGCTCAGGGGAGTGGAACTTATTTTCCCAAAGCCAGTGGCTGCTAATACAGGATGCATGAACTGCTATGTAGCTATTTCAGTAGGTGACAATGTGTGCATCAAACAATACTGTGTTTTGTTTTTGTGAGGCACACACTGCATTGCATCATGGACAGGGTATTCTAGGCAAAGCAGGAGAAGGAGGAGGGTTTCCTTGCATCACAGAGCCAGGTCTATCCAGACACTGTCCCAGTGAGACCACAACAGGTATAGGTAGAGAAGAATGGTTATCATGGGGAAGTCTGATGGGATAGAGGGGGGGGGTTCATGTCTCCAAAACCCCAAATGACTGTGGCTTGGGATAGGTAGCTCATATTACTTCACTTAGAATTTGTTTGGGCATTATAGAGAGGGACCATTACTACTAACTCTCCTTGGTGCACAAGTTGGAAAGTTAAAGAGTTCATCTTGCCTTCATAGAGGGATAGAGGGATCAGGGGATGAAACAGTATGTGCTACAGAGTAACGTGTGTCATTCATTTCCAGAGCCTGGCAGAAAAATATCTCACAAACAAGGTGGCTCTGAGCCTCCAGTTGGTAAAAGGAGGAGCAGCAGTGTTGGTGGCTGCCTGAGCGATCCCCTTTAAAAAAATGTCAGTCCTCAGCACCTAGGGCTGTCTGCTGTCAGCACCAATCAGAAGCTATTGATATGTTACAGTTTTTCTCTATTGTTTTGGCTCATTTCTTGAAACAGAAATGACATTCTCAAAACTCTAAGATCATTTGGCAAAACAGTCTTACAGTTTAGCACAACACTATAACTCACGTGCAAAAGCTCATATCTCTCCCAAAACTGGTCACTCATGCTTCAAAACCGTATTCATTTTTCATATAAAGAGTCAGTGGCCCCAAAATGGCAAAGATTCTTCTCAATTGCTTTGGCTCATTTCTTGATACAGACCGGACGTTCTCAGCTCTCTTGGTACTTTTGCCAAAATAACCTGGATGGTTCGGCACAACACCATGGTTCACCTTCAAAAGTTCATATCTTTCCCAAAACAGTTCACTCGTGTGTCAAAACTACATTTCTTTCTCATTCAAATAGTCAGTGCCCCCAAAATGCTTCATTCCCTTGGCATTGTGTAAGCACTGCAAGTCAAAATGTTTAGATGTTTTGTCTCTATGGCAGAGGACCATTGAAATATCCCTCATGTCCACCTTTAGTCTTAGCCCAGTCCTACATTGACAATGGTTGCTGTACAGTTTGGTCTAGCTAATTGAATACAATTGTGTATAAAACTGAAAAAAAAAGAAAAGATTTTAGGGTAAGAGTAGCTCCAAGGTTTGACATCACACATTGCACTCATATTGCCAAGGAAAAATTACTTTACAGTATTGTAACCATTATTCACACACAAAGTAACTTCCATACATCAGAGTAAAAAGACAATGTATACAGCATAATATACGGAAATATATATACACAAACATAAAACAAGGAAAATTACATTTAGCCTACAATGCTGTAAATAAAGCTGGAGTTTTACAACTACTGTAACATCTCTTCACTGGTCGCTGTCCTCACCCTCCCTCTCCTGTCCACCGTCCTCACCCTTCTGCCCATCCACACGCTGCTGTCTGTCTGGCCACAGATTTTCGTAAACATCACAGTGTATTCTCCCTTGCGATGCAATGAGGGAAGAAACAGCGTGCATGTCACAACCATCCCCTACACCGATCTCCTGTAATATCCTCACAGGCAGCATCCATTGCATGGAGCAGGGACCTCTGATCTTGAGCCCGATGCTCATACACTCTCCACCTCCAAGCGGAGAAAAACTCCTCAATAGTATTGAGGAAAGGAGAGTAAGGTGGTAGGAACACCATATCCATCCTTGGATGAGCAGTGAACCAGGCCCTGATAAGCGGGCCATGGTGAAAATTCACATTGTCCCATACAATTATATATTGTGGTAGGTGAAGCCCTATGAGACCTCTCTCATTTTCAGGGATCAAATCCAAATGAAGGTGGTCCAAGAAGATGAGGAGCTTCTGTGTATTGTATGGGCCAAGACTGGGGATGTGAGTGGCCCCACCATTCTCAGAAATGGCAGCATTTGCCCCCTCGCTGGCCTGGGACATCCACCGTGGCCCGGTGGCCAATAAAACTACGGCCACGTCTTTGGCCCTTGGCCAGGTTGAAGCCAGCCTCATCCACATACACAGGTATGTGAGAGGTCTCGTTTCCTTCCAGTTCCATTATTCTCTACAATAGAGTAAAAAAAGAAAACTACAAATCAGTCATACAGAAGAGTCATACACTACAGTTACAGACAGCTACCTAGGGATGTTCTATGTTCCACAAGTTCAATATACTACTGGCCAGTATTCCAGTGGTTCCAAACCTGGGGTACATGTTCTTCTCAGAATTGGGGACCCAGTCGAATACTGGGGCCCCCGCCACAGCTTTAAATGTTCCGGGCCAAAATGGTCCCGGAACCAGGAACACCGCGTGGCACGCGCACCCCTGTCTGGTAGGCCATCTCGCGGGGGGGGGGGCATGATGTGTGGTCACCCTAAAGGTGGGTGCCACCTCAGGAAAAGAACCCCGCCTCAATGGCGTCTGCTCCAGAAGTACCCTCCCCCAGCATGCCCCGCGAGAGAAACTCCCTCCCGATTGGCTGCTGGCAAGAGGCACCCCAGCCTGGACTCCACTGTCGCCCCGGGGTGGTATGACACCCCAGCAACCACAGAATGGACCCGCAGCACAGCCCAGCTGAAACAGAGACCCTTTGTAAAATTGCAATCAGAATCAGAGTCAACTACACATTCTGATTATCCCTTAACTTTTACAGTAATAGCACCGGTACTTGGAAGTACACAGACGCTACATCTACAATATTTTTCTTGTCATTGTTAGTATCATACGTAACATCCCACTGAGGTAAGATACTGTAATACTGTAGGCCTATCACACACACTAAATGAATATGTAAATGAATAAACATATTTGTTGCTCTATGCACAGTGTCCTGTCCTATACATTATATAATTCCATCATTGATTGTGAGGCCATGGTTGATGACATGGTCTATAATTGTGGCCCAAATTTCATCAGGGACAGCATGGTGTCTTCGTGCTCCTCGGCCTCTTCCCCCTATTTCACCACCACGCACCCTTACTCCTCCTCCTCCTCTTCTTCTTCCTCGAGCAGACAGTTGCCATTGTTCATTTACTTGGCCAGGTGACTCCATGTTCAGAAATTGTACTGTTCCTGCATGGTCAAGCTCTATATATACATGTTTGGCAGCATTCACAATCATGGACAGCACCTGTCAGGTACAGTAACTAAACATAGGGGTTGATTTACTAAAGGAAAATCCACTCTGCACTACAAGTGCACTGCAAGTGCATTTGAAAGTGCACTTGCAAGTGCAGTCGCTGTAGATCGCTGTAGATCTGAGGGGAAGCCCTGAAATTAGGGGAAGTTCTGCTGATTTTATCATCCAATCATGTAGAAGCAAAAATGCTGTTTTTTTTATTGTCTTTGCATGTCCCCCCTCAGATCTACAGTGACTGCATTTGAAAGTGCACTTGTAGTGCAAAGTGGATTTTCCTTTAGTAAATAACCCCCATACTGTTTGATTGGTCATCTGAGACCAACTCCAACTCCTCCTTCGTTAGTCAAGTTCTAGTTGCACCCGACTGTCAATTGCTGTAATCATTTTATCAAATGTTCCAAGAGATTCATATATGGTATTCATGGTATTATGTTCCTGAATAATTTTGACAATTGAACAGACTATTGTGCATGTGATGACTTAAACAATGAAATGACGCTGACACGTTTTGGAGAGAACGACCATTAGACTGAAGAAATGACAATCAGTTTAGATCAACAAGATCTATTCAATTGGAAATTGTGCTAAATGTAGGATACTTGTACTTAATCATTTGAAAGATGTACTGAGACATTGAGACATGTACTGAGACATTTGCAATTTGATGAAATGAATGAGAAATGCCATTCAGTTGTGAACAATTGCCAAGTGGTTTGGAGATTTGTCCATGTTGTTTTGAGAATGTAATTTCTGTTTCAAGAAATGAGCCAAAACAATGGAGAAAAACTGTAATATAGTGGCCAATTATCTGGGGTAAGAGTGGATGTAGAGACCCACTAAATGGATAACTCCCTCAACTATTGGGACATAAGATTGTCCATTGGCCAGAGTTTTTTCCAGTATGCAACTAAGCTGAACATGTTTTCAATGCTGCTGTGTTGTGACAGGCAAACAAGTATATCTGTCCATGGAAACTGTTGAACAGCTGACATTTGTGAAAACGAATCTTGGTTCAGCAGCAGCTACCAAGCCCCAGCTGCAGATTCAACAAATTATTTCTTTGGGGGATCTTTTTTTTATGCTGCATCCCAAATGGAACCACACCAAACCCAGATTCAGCTCATCACTAGCCTCTACAAGGACTCCTTATAAGTGATTATATCTTTGATACTAGATACTTCTAACGAGGCCGGGTGACATACTTGCACACTTACATGATTTGTGGAGATGCCTTCATTGCACAGAGAGAGATTATAATTTCCTTTCTTATACAAAGAAGACATATTCTAGGCTTATTTTTCCATATATAATTCATAATTAGTTTATTGAGGGCTGAGAGCAGCGTTCCTGGTAGAGCTATAGGGATCATCTGAAATTTGTATAAGATCTTGGGCATGATAACCATTTTACAGTAATTAATTTGTCCTATCCACGATATTGCTCTGTTTTCCACCCTTTTTGTTTCTTTCTTAATTTCGTTTAACAATGGGATAAAGTTTATCGCATAGGTTTTTTTGATTGATTTAGCTAACAGAATCCCCAGATATTTCAGTTCCCTTACCCAAGCAAAGCGATAATTCTCTTTCAGGAGTTTTTCTTCTGTCTTTCTTATGTTTATACTCATGATCTCTGTTTTAGTGATATTTAATTTAAAGTTTGAGAATTCCCCATATTCATTGCATAAGTTTAATAAGTTAGGGATTGATGTTTTGGGTTCCGTTAAATAGAAGAGGACATCGTCCGCAAAGGCTGCGAGCTTATGTTCCTCCTCTCCTATTTTAGTCCCTTTTATTTTTTGGCAATTTCGGACCTTGGCTAGGAATGGTTCCATTGATATCACGAACAGTAATGGTGACAGGGGGCACCCCTGCCTCGTTCCATTTCTCATTTGGAATGCTTGCGAAAGACTACCGTTTATTTTTATTTTGGCCATAGGGGACTGATATAGGGTATCCACCCAATTCATCATCCCCTGGCCAAACCCCATATCCTTTAGGGTAGCAAGCATAAGTCCCCAGTCTACCCTGTCGAACGCTTTCTCTGCGTCTATCGACAGGAGTAGACCTGGGGATCTCATTTCTCTCAATCTCCGGATTATCAAAAGTGTTCTTACTCCGTTGTCTCTCCCCTCTCGCCCTTGAACAAAACCCGTCTGATCTGGGTGTACCAATTTAGTCATTACCTGCCTAACTCTCCCGGCCAATACCCTTGCAAACAATTTTATGTCAGTGTTAAGCAAGGATATCGGTCGGTAGCCCGAGCAGCTCCCGATGTCCTTGCCTTCTTTTGGGATAACAGTAATGGTTGCCTCGGAGGCCTCCTTACTTAGTTTATATTTTTTCCCTAGGCCATTAAAGTACTGGCATATCCTTGGTAGTAATATCTCCTTAAATTTTTTGTAATACATTATTGTAAAGCCATCTGGGCCTGGGCTTTTGCCTGAGGCTGAGCTTGTCAATGCTATTTTAATTTCGTTTTCCGTGATTGGTCTATCTATCTCCTCGGCCTCTAATTGACTAATTTTTGAAAGTCTTGCCTCTTTTAAAAAAGTTGCCATCTTATTTTCTTTCTCTCCTTTCTGCCAGTTCTTTTGTTTTACTGAGTATAGTTTTTCGTAATATAGTCTAAATGTTTCGGCGATATCTTTTGTTGTATGTAATACCTCCCCTTTATCATTTTTGATTTTGTCGATATAGTTCCTTGATTTTTTTTTTTTACCATCCGAGCCAGATGTTTGCTTGTTTTATTTCCCCATCTGTATCTCTCCCTTGCTATTAAGTTGAATTCCTTTCTTGTTTCTTGATCTATGAGATCTTTAAGTTCGTTTTGTTTATTGACTAGGGCCAAGTATAGGTCTTGTTGCTTTCCATCTTTCTTATGCTTCTGCTCTAAGTTGAAAATCTCGTCTATTAGTTTTACTTTTTTGCTGATCGCTTCCTTTTTTCTCCTTGCTCCTTCCGAGATCAAAATCCCTCTAATCACTGCCTTGTGGGCGTCCCATAGGGTTGCTGCCGAGATTTCTTCTGTCTCATTAATCTTAAAATATTCTTCAAGTTCTTTTTTAACCCTAGTTATACTTTTCTCTTCAATCAGTAGATCTTCATTTAATCTCCAGTTTTGGAAGGACCTTTGATTGCATGCTATGTTTATTGATATACTAATGGGCGCGTGGTCAGAGATCGTCATGGGCTCTATTCTCGTCTCGACCACGTCCTCCAGCATTCTATGGTCAACCAAGATGTGGTCGATTCGGGAGTAGCTGCCATGTACCTGAGAAAAAAAAGTGTAGTCCTCGCTGGTTTGGATTGAAGATCCTCCATGTGTCTACTAACTGACTTCTATGTAAACTTTCTTTAACTTTTCTTAATTGTGTACCCTGCGTTTCTGATGTTAAATGTGACTTATCGACTTTCGGATCCATACCGAAGTTTAGGTCTCCTCCTAATATTATCTTTCCCCTACTGTAATCTTTTAATTTCCCCAATATTCCCAAAAAGTATTTCAACGGGGAAGTGTTAGGCGCATATACGTTTGCAAGGGTATACTCTTCCTCCTCCAACTTCCCTCTCAGGAAGAGGAATCTCCCTTCCGGATCTGTTAGTCTATCTGTTAGTACAAATCTAGTTCCTTTAGCTAACCCGATTGCTACTCCTCTGGCCCTCTTGGATATGGTGTCCCCATAAAACCAAATAGGGAAGTCAGGTGAATATATCCTTATATTAGATCCTAATGTAAGATGGGTTTCTTGTAGGAAAGCGATATCTGTCCTATAGTATTTTAACTCCTTTAACACCTTATGTCTCTTGGAAGGGCTATTTAAGCCCTTTACATTATATGAGAGGCATTTTATTACTGGCATCTTTGTGATTTATAATATTTCCTTTCATCATCCCAAAGGCTGGGTCTACAATTTTCCTTTCTATTAGTTTCACTCTCTTCTGGTTGTCTGGGTGAGACGGGGTATCGACCTTCCCTCCCCCCTCTCCCCCCCTCTAACCCTTCCCCCCCTTCTCCCCTCCCCTCTCCCCTCCCCCCTCCCCTCCTCCCCCTTCCCCGTTTGGCCTATTAAAGGCCCCTGAACCAACTACCATGTCTTGGTTCAGAACACTCTGGGTGAGGTTTTTTGGAATTTTCCTCCCCCTCCCCTATCTTTTGGACAGAGGGGGCGGAGGGTCGGTTACACTTGTCTCCCCCCTATCTCCCGGGAACCCTCTCGGGTCCTGAAGGCAAAAAGGGGGAGAAAAGAAAAGAACAAAAAAGAGAGAATCAAAAAGGAGGACAGGAATAATGCCCGACCAAGGGAGCCATCCGGTACGAAACGGAAAGGGTCTGAAAAGAAAAACAAGAAAATATATGTTGTACCGAAAGACCGACCAGGCTGGAAAAGAAAGGGAGAGAGTGGGAGGGGGACTCTAAATAGAGCCCCCTCTTTCACTCCACTCCTCCCCTCAGCTCCAGCCTGGGAGATCGGGCACCCGAATGTCCAGTTTCCTACAGAACTCATGTAAATCCTCGGGGAATCTCAATGTTGCAGATCTTCCCTCCCTTGTCCCAATTAAACAGGCGGGGAACCCCCAAGTGTATTTGATATTCAGATCTATCAACTGTTTCAGAAGCGGTTTTAACAGCCATCTTCTTGCCAAAGTTTCCGGGGCCACGTCGGTGAAGATCTGAAGATTAACCCCTTCAAAAACTAAGGGGGGATGTCCCCTCAGCTTCTTCCAGATTTCTTCCCTGTCTTCATAATATCGGAACCTTATTTATGACATCTCTAATTCGCTCTGGGGACGTTCTTTTCGGGTTTCCAACTCGGTGTATCCTTTCGATCATAATTGGGTTATCTGCCGGTCTTCCCAATAGTAAATTAAATATCGTCTGTGATATTGTCCTGAGGTCCTCTCCTTTCTTCTCTGGTAGTAATCCTCAGATTTTGTCTCCGATTTCTGTTCTCCTGGTCTTCCAATTTATAGAGCGTATGCCTCTGTTGTAGCTGTATCTGTGTGATCTGGTCTTTTAATAAGTTTAAGTCTTGCTCTTGTTTCTCTACTTGTTCCTCTGCTGATTCAAGTCTGGAGAGCATGTGGCCGAGATCAGTCCGCAGGTTCTGTATTTCGCCCATTATTGTGTTTTCCATTTTTTTCAGCATCTCTGCCATTTCTCCCCTTGAGAGAGGTCGAGCGTCTAACCTTTGTTCCTCCCTCTCGCTGTCCTCTAGTCCTCCTCCTGAGGACCCTTCGTCTCTTATCTCCAGAGATGTTTCTCTTGAGGTTTCGCTCTGGGGCTTCTTATTTTCGTTTTTTTCGCTTTGTTTGCTTGTTGTTGTTGTTTTGTTCCCCCCTGGGCTCCAAGGGCTCGTGGGCTTTCCCCTCTAGTCATGAACGGTCTTATTGAACTTGTTGCTGTTATATTACTTGGGGTGGTGGGGGGTCCCCCTTTTGTGGATCTGCTTGTCATTCTGCTCATGTAAATTTTTTTCCTTCTGATTCTCTTCCCCAGCTTGACCTTTTGATTTCCCGCAGAAAAACAGCGGTCTTAATGTGAATGGAGGTAACCCATATGGGATCCTGGGTACTGGGTACAATCTCCCCTGGAAGTTTTGTAGTGTAGTTTTTCCCTTCTCTTCCCTCCCCCCTCCTCTCCTTCTCTCCTCTTCCCTCCCTCCCCCCTTCAATCTGTTATCCCCTTCTAGGAAGGGTATCCAGTGATCTTATAGTCCTGAGCAGGGTTTCCCAGCGATTTTCAGATTTATTTCCCCTTTTGCTGTTTTCTTTATTTTAGAGCTTAATCCTTAACCTCCCCCCTTCTCGTAGGGCCAATCTTCTGTTTCGTATGATTAAATAGTGGAGTTAGGATGTCCCCCGGTCTAATTCCTAGGGGAAATGGTAGTCCCCTCAGCTAGGCGGGTAAATTTTGCCTGTAAACCCCTGTTTGACGTTTACTGTGTATTTTTAACAGGAGGGACAAAAAAAAGGGTAGAGACCCTTCTTCCCTTTACCCCCTTTTTTTTTTTTTTTTTTTTTTTTTTTTTTTTTTTAAGAGGAGGGAAGGGAGAGAGAGGGGGAGAAAAAAAAAAAATTATGGACTCTTGGTCTTGCTTCAAGGGGGGAGAGGGGACTCCTGGGTCTCTCTAGGAGCGGGATATTTAAGGAAGTCCTTCAGTCAACAGCAACTTGAGGTGTGCTAACAGGTGTCTCCCACTTTAAAGCGATGTGATATGAGAGTGTGATATATGATATATGGTATAGGGCAGTAGAGACAAAATATATTGATAAAAGTTTGCAGGTTTGCTTGTTCTACCTTTTTACAGCTATGGTTTGCCCCCTCCAACATTGCAGGTTGAATATCCCCAGTGTAATCAACTTCCGTGACTTAACCCTTATTTAGGCACAACTAGTCATATAGAGGCAAAAATAGGGAGACATGTAACATGTAAGACACTATGAGTTTTCAATGACAGAACCCCGGGTGTCTCCCTTTAGTCACAAGGCTCCCAGAAAAAAAAAACAGTTGTATGCAGCCCCTCCAAGTCTTCATATAACATTTTTAGTCATCATTCTAAGAGTATACCTCATGTCTCTCGTATCTCTTGTATCCATTGGAGGAGGTGCAGGCGTTTTACCAGAGCTCAGCAAACTACTACTGGCTCTCCATACTCACGTCTTTTGTTTGAAGTATAGCCAGGCTGGGGGGGGTGTAATCGGTGGGTGCCGTCCTCCCTGCGCTTCCGCTGTCCTTCTCCGTTTACTGCTCTGTCTCACATTTCACCGACAGCTGCAGTACGGCACCGGGTGGTAGCCAGCTGTTCCCAGCTCTCGATGCGGCAGGGTTTGAGCGGTCCCAACTGCTCCCGGGGGGTCTCGACAGATCAGCTGTGCAGCGTGTGCGAATGCCTGGGGGTGACGCCGCTACCTCACCTGTCCTAGACCGTCCTTCCTCCCGACTCTCCCATAGCTCTCTCTCCTCACCCGAGAGCGCGACGCGACCTCACGTACTCATGTGCACGCCATCTGTTGCGCCCCCGCCCTATATTCTAGGCTTGATATGCTCTACGTTGACAAGTGCACTGTTATTTTTAGTATAAATAAAAATCATAAAAGTAGGCGCTGACTGATAATAAACAAGTAATAATATGTAACCATATACATGTGGAAAAAAAATAAAAAATTTGAATAAAATTAATGAATTAAAAGTCCATTGTGACAAAGATCTCAACATCATGATTATTTTAACACTAAAGTTTTGTTTCTTTACCTCTTGTGCCCAAAAGTGGAAGTGATGTCACATAGGATATGGAGGTGACAGGGGTCACTCATCCTTCCGGGCTGAAAACCAGAACAAGGCTTGGAGTGCACAATGGCTTCTGGCAGGCTTGAAGAAGCCATTCCATCATTCCCACACATGTTGTACACGCTGGTGCCGGTATCTAGGCACCTTAACATGTGAGTGCAACTACAGTGGGGATCAAAAGTTTGGGCACCCCAGGTAAAAATGTGTATTAATGTGCATAACAAAGCCAAGGAAAGATGGAAAAATCTCCAAAAGGCATCAAATTACAAATTAGACATTCTTATAATATGTCAAAAAAGTTAGATTTTATTTCCATCATTTACACTTTCAAAATTACAGAAAACAAAAAAATGCCTTCTGCAAAAGTTTGGGCACCCTGCAGAATTTATAACATGCACTGCCCCCTTTGCAAAGCTGAGACCTGCCAGAGTCATGGATTGTTCTCAATCATCATCTGGGAAGACCAGGTGATGTCAATCTCAAAGGTGTTAAATGCCTAGAATCATCTGACCTTGCCCCAACAATCAGCACCATGGGTTCTTCTAAGAAGTTGTCTAGAAAACTGAAAATAGTTGACGCTCACAAAGCTGGAGAAGGCTATAAGAAGATAGCAAAGCGTTTTCAGATGTCAATATCCTCTGTTCGGAATGTAATTAAGAAATGGCAGTCAACAGGAACAGTGGCCCAGATTCAGGTAGATTTGCCCATTACTTACACCTGTTCAGCTCAGCTGAATTTCTCTGCGCCGGGGCAATTTGTCAAGATTGCCACCTGATTCAGGATTCCATTTGTGTGTTAATTTGCTCTTGTGTTAGGCAAAATTGAGGGCGCAAGCCAGCGCAAGTGAAAGTGGGTGTGACCCTATGCAAATTATGTTTTTTCCGCTCAGCAGTGGTTTGCGCCGGGCGCACGCATGCGCAGTTCGACCACTCCCGTCTGCGCATGCGTGCAACTGCGCCTGTCCTACTTTCAGGGCAAATCCTGCCCACCTGCTTGCACTGAGCAAATAAATAGGGGCAGACCTGCGCAGGTCCTGTGCAAAATTACATCCTGCTTTTTCTACCCCCCCCCCGAGCAAGGTAATTTTGCACTTTTTTTGGAGATGGCACCTCCTGAAAAAAAAAAAGAAAAGCTAATTTTATCTCCGCTGAGATGGATATAATGCTGGCGGCACTCACGCGCCATACTACAGTGCTCTATGGTGCAGAGTGGAAAAACACCACCGTAGCCCAACGGAGGGCTATATATGAGGCCATTACCTTGGACATAAATGCCCTTGGCAATGAGGAGAGGACCTGGGAGGACATTCAGAAAAAGCTGAATGATATGCGGCGTAGGGTCCAGGATAAGCTGGTGCTTATCCGGAAGCATACTAGTGGCACGGGAGGAGGACCAGCCTGCACAATACGTTTAAATCCGGAGGAGGAGATCATATCCCAAAGTTTAGCGCTGGAGCAGGTGGAGGGACTAAGTTTCCCATATCGCATACCACGCGTGGCAGCGCCTCATGTTGATGGTCCTGTTATGCGAACAGTGCTTATCACAGGGTTGTTATTTCTAGAATTTTAGCAAAACTTTTAAGCAATAAATGACATCTTGTATCTTGCACAACAATATCCTTTTCTCTTTATCTTTTCCTGTTTTATTACCTGTTCCCTCTCCCCCCCTCTTTCCCCCCCCCCTCCCCCGCCCCACCCACCCCCTTGCTTCTTCTAGCACTACAAATGAGTTTCTTAATTGCCATATTAATCCTAAACCCCTGTTTGGTATCAAATTTCAAACTATAGAATCGTTTTCCGTACCCTGCTTTGCCTCTACTCTCTCCATTTATGGCGTTCACTCTTGGAGAGGACATAGATGTAGAAATCAGAGAGGCCTTTGAGAGGGACGCTACCCAACTCCTCGACCAAGAGGAAGAGATAAAAAACGGTTTCAAGAACCACAAAAAATTAATAACAAAACACCTCAGTCGCAAGTGGGATGTGTCCTTCTTGGAGACCTATATTGCACACAGAATAATTCCGAGAGGACTAAGAGATAGAACTGTCCCAGCGGAACACCTACAAAACCCTCGTTTCCTCACTAAGTGGAAAGAGCTGTGCATTAATCATGGCATAGCGGTCATGACGCTAATAGTAGAAGAAGAAAAATTGCAGCTAATTGAACTAAATGAGCAGATAACAGAAAGCGCAGCAACACTTAATCTCATGAAAGAAGAAGAAGAGTTTGATAAACAAAACGAACTTCTAAAGAAAGAGATAGACAGAGCACAGAGAGCCCTTAAAATCACAAAGCAATCCAAATATAGGAGGGACACGTTAGACTTCGAAACAGATCAAATTTTTGATCTTACCATCAGACGAGGAAGGAGCAGGTCGTTTTAAGAGGGGTCCCAAATCACATTCTAGGAATAGACGAGACACCTCCCCCAGTAGTCAAGAGGAAGGAGAAATACCTAGGACTGTCACTTTTTTAGAGAAAGGGGGTCCAGGGGGAGCCGTCCATCAGACCTCCTCCCAGGAGACATCGCAGCCCCCTCAAAACTTGCAAAATACAAACTTAAGGGTAAAGGGCCCAAGAGGAGGGAGGGGCGGCTACCGGACACGGAGCCAAAGATAATGTGTACTAACGTCCTTCCCCTTATTGAGGACAATAAGGTCATTAACTTATCCACATTCACCTTGGAGAAAAGACATGTCTCTTTACTTGAAAGGGGACTTTCCTTCTCTCCCTTAAATAACATGGAGGAATTTACTGTGTATAAGGACATCATATTATTTCTCCGTAAAATCTTCTACAGAGCTCTGTATGAAAAAGGTGATGTTGCAGGACCTACTCCGGATGTAGATGACCAACATGCCCTCGATATCTTGAATTCCCTATTGGAGGAAAACGATACAGCTGCAGTCAATAACCCTACTAGAAGAGAGGCCAAGATGATAATCAAATCTAATAAAATGCCACCTCTTAATAAGAATAAGTGGTTGAGTGTCTTCCTTGAGCTTGTTCAACATGATTTGGAACACCTCAATTGGAAACCTAAAAATGAAGACAACCTTTCACTAGAGGAACGACGGGCACTCAAAGAACTCAGAGAAGCTAAGAATGTAATTATCAAAAAAAGCGACAAAGGGGGGAATGTTGTTCTTATGGAGGATTCAAAGTATGAAGCTGAGGTGAGACGATTATTAGGCGATAGCAACACATACCGCAGATTAGAGAGGAATCCATTCCCCCATATGGTTCAACTCCTCAATGATATGCTTGATAATGCAAGAGAGGTAGGGATTATATCAAAACGAGAATATGATCATCTCTTTGTCAAGGAATACAATATCCCAACATTTTATTGTATCCCAAAGATTCACAAATCAGTGGAGAATCCACCGGGCAGGCCTATAGTGTCCGCCATAGGTGGACCACTTGACAAAGTAGGAACCTACCTCGATCTCCTACTCAAAGAAGTCGTGTTCCAACTAAAATCTTTTGTACAGGACACGAGACACGTGCTTTCTAAATTAGAGGCACTTAACGTGGAGGAAGGAGTATGGCTTATTGCCATAGATGTAGAGTCCCTCTATACCTCTATCCCCCACTCTTGCGGCATCAAGGCAATAAGAACTTTTCTTGACTTACATTTCCCTCAGATGGGAACCCAAAACAAGTTTCTCGAGGATCTTCTGGCATTCGCACAGGAAAATAATTTCTTCCAGTTTGCGTCACAATTTTTTCAGCAAGTCAAAGGAACCTCAATGGGGGCAGCATGGGCTCCGGCCTATGCTTGCCTCCATTTGGGTTTATGGGAGGAGGAAGACGTTTACACTTTACCAGAATATCAGGAACATGTACGAACATGGTTAAGATACATAGATGACATTTTTGTCATCTGGGCAGGTGACGTCGACTCCTTCCAGTCCTTTATAGGGAAACTCAACATCAATGAACGTAATATTAATCTCACTTTCTCCTATGACAAAAAAGAGATTTCTTTCCTAGATCTTAAAATTGGCCTCAGAGAAGGAAAAATCTTCACACACACCTTCCGTAAAGAAACAGCGGCTAATACCCTCTTACAGGCCAATAGTCACCATCCGTCATGGCAAAAAAACGGAATACCCATTGGGGAATTTATCAGGATAAAACGGAACTGTTCTGACAAGTCAAATTATGATCAGGAAAGTAAAGAGCTTTACAAGAGATTCAGGGAACGAGGTTACTCCCACAAACAGATCAGATATGCTAAGAAGAAAGCAGCCGAACGTAGTAGAAGCAGTCTCCTCACCGCAAAACCCAGACCCCCAATATCCTCAAAGAAAGACACTAACCCAGTGAGGTTCATTACAACGTATGGCCCTCAATGGGAAGACGTCAGACACCTCCTCAAGAAACATTGGGGAACCCTATCTGGCAATAAAACTTTGGCTAAAATTGTGGGCTCTGGCCCCCTTATGGTAGCCCGAAGAACTAAAAACTTGGGGGACCTGTTGGTTCATTCCGAGTTTACCAAACAGCCGCAGATCTCGTGGCTGTCGGAATATCCCAGAAGCACGGGTATGTTTCCTTGTGGGAGGTGCCAAGTATGTCCATTTGTTGATAGGACAAATACATTCTGTGATGCAAGGGGTGTGAACACCTACACAATTAAGGGGCTCATCAATTGCAACACTGAAAGGGTCATCTATATGCTCACCTGTCCATGTCCAAAAATATATGTAGGTAAGACCAAGCGCCAACTTAAGATCAGAATTGGAGAGCATATAAGGGATATTAGAAATGAGGAAAAAGAAGAGGAAAAACGAAAAAAACCCGGATACATTGAAAAATTGCACGACAGCCCAGTAGCCAGACATTTTTTACAATTTCACGGGGGCAAACCGGACGGCCTCAAAGTCAAGGGTTTTTACACGCTAAACTTGCCTGCTAGAAGAGGTGATCATGATAAGATATTAAACCAAAAAGAAAAATGGTGGATATACACTTTAAAATCATTGGCGCCTCTTGGAATTAACACAGAGCTAAGCATGCAATCTTTCCTTTAGTTCCTTTTCCTTTTTCTTTTCTCTTTCTCTCCTTCACCTACTACTTATGTTGTTTATTTTCAGTTATCTCTCAAAAAAACAACAATTTCTTACTTATGGTATACATACTTTAATACCTACATGGCCTAAGGATCTTGCATCTTATCCACATGTCCATCCCTATACACGATCTGCTCATTCCCTTGCTTGTATTTCTCGGGGTTTCACCCCCATTTCCTAGACCTTGTCACTCCCTGTCCCAGTAGGTGACCATGATATTGTAGCCGCTCTTCGTGGTCAGGGTCTGTAGTTGACCTATGAGTGTTATAATACCTTGTCCCCTGAGAAGATGCATACTTAATATAAAATAAGCATAACGGGTCAGTATAATGTCTCGGTCTTTGTTTGTGGTCCCTATATTTTTGTCGTCTGGTACATACGTGGGGTTTGTGAGTTATATCATCGTTTTTATTTTCACTAGCATTTCCCTCAACTAACAATGTATCAGGCTATGTTGTAGAGAATGATGCTGTTAAGCGCAACCCACGACTCAAAAATGCATCCTCAATGGGTGAAAGACATGACAGTATGACACTTGTACATCTATAATGACTGAAGCGCAAAGAACTCTATGACTAATGAAAGGAAAGAAAAGAAATGGAGAGATGGAGAGCAGGAGGGGATGAGGCGAGGGGAAAGAAAGGGAGGAGGATATGAGAGAAGAAAGAAAAGTAAAAAGCAGGATAATAACAGGCGAAGGTGAACAGAAAAACCAATAATGTAACAATAATAACAATAAAATCCCTGCTGAGCAGCCCGCAATAACACCAGCTAGACTCAATGGACATAATATGTCATTACAAACAGTCACTCCAAAAAGCACTCGAGACCTTAATGGTTTAGGAGAGTGGGCGTGCATAGCAACAAGTACAAAAAGGAGTGTTGCACGGCCCGTCTCCAAGCGTCCAGACGAAGCTACGCAAGTCATCTGCGAAACGCGTTGACGTCATCACGCTCGGGCCCCGGACACTGTGACACACCCCTCCTTCCATCTGGGGGCGGAAGACATAGGAAGCAGCTGTGACAGGAGGATCCGCTTCGGAGACCAGCTGGCTCCAAGTGCATCGGCATCGGCATCGGCATAGATCTGTGTATACGAGCCGGCACTCAGCATCTCACGGCGATCTACAGGCGTCTACTCGACGGGTATATCCCTTAATCACCAGAGGATTGAGCTAAAACCTGTGCTAGCAGCCGGGAGGACAGTGGTTCAACTCCAACAGCAAGCCGCACATCCGGTAAGCCCGTTCCAATTGAATTTTGATGCGGTGATTGCCTGACATATGCAGATTGGCCCACCCAGAAATTAACACACAAGTTTTGTATGTGCTATTGGGAACTCCCGTGACCATCATGCCTTGCCGTGCCTTCCTTGCAATATACTAATTATGAGAGCAGGATCTCCAATGGACATTATCAGTCTGATGCAAACACTTTGTTGAAAAAATAGCAGAAGTTACTGCCTCTCTTTCCTCGAAACCCTGAACTTTTCTTATTGGTGGACTGACATTTCCCCATACAGGATAGAATCCACCAGATTGCTGGACTTGAATTATGTCGATCAGACAAGATAGGAATTCATACACATATAAGTTGTGAACTCCAGGTTCAGGGCCTTTCCAGCACAACCTGCTTCCCCCTCCCCGCAGTGTCACTCCTGTGGTTTTTTCACTAATATCAGGTCTACTACTAACACATGTTTACAGATCGCATAGATCGGGGTTCCTGCCCCTAGTGAACTACCACAGAAGTCACACCACAGCATCCGGATTGCCTGGGTTTATGTTATATGTTTGTTAGTTGTCTTTATGTTTGTGAGTCTTATTAGCTATACCGCTCACGCGGCAGCATACCATTCATAGCATTTGTTCTGCCACGCGGTTTATCATACACCGCAGACTAATTTTTATTGATGTTTTGTAGATACTAATAAATCATTTATACATTTGTATCAACTGAGTATAGTCCTTCATTTGCCTATAGTAACCTCTTTTCTGGGGTTAGCCTATTTTTCTAGGGCTTTCACCCAGATTCTTTTTGTATTTTGACTGGAGGGACTCCCAGGCTATGACTCCACTGTTGGGGACTTGGGGACTGGTAAGTTTTTTTTTTTCTCATATTTGCTGTGTATCATGGGAGGGGGTAGAAGGGAACATGTGACAAGTGTGTTGCTCCAGCAACATGTTTTTTTTTGTGTCATCCACAGATGTTGATGATGAAGCTGGGCCGTCGTCGGCTGCGGGGCGACCCATGCCATCCCCCCATCAGCATGGGGTCCAGTCAGGCCCCATGGAGATACTGGGCATGTTGGTGGAGGAGGAGAGCGGCCATAGGCCAACTATGGAGAAGGAAGTGGAGGAGGAGTCCTTTATCCTCAACCTGGAGGAGTCTGTCTTCCTCCAGGAGGATCCCACCATCCCTGACATCCCCACCACCCCCCCGACCATCATGTCATCCCCCTCCAGGGCAAGCCCCTCCAGTGTCCCTCCCTCCAGTGTCCCTCCCTCCAGTGACCCCCCCTCCAGTGTGGCCCCCTCCCCTTCTTCTCCCTCAGGACGTGCCACAGCCTCTCCTCCCAGGAAGGCACTTTACAAAACGAGGGGTGTACCCTCCCTCCTCCGTGAAGGTCTGCAGGAGGAACAGGTCCGGCAGACCCGCCATATAGGGGCCATGGTGGGAGATTTGAGGCGGGGGCGGACAGCCTGGCATCCTCCTCCTCCTCTGTGCAGCAGGCCCTCACCCTGCATGCTGACCGGGGCAAACGAGATACAGAGAGCCTTGAGGAAGTCAGTACATGGTCACCTGCATGGTTGAGCAGCAGGGCGCCACCGCTTTGCTCACAGCGGAGGTGAGCAGTTTGGCAGGTGCGGTGGAGGCCAACACTGCTGCTGTGTGGGAGGAGGGGAGATTAACCCCGCGGCAGCAGAGGAACACAAAAACCTGGCAGATGCGGATGTTGGCACAGACCAACAGCGTGCTCACCCGCCTGGCCAACGCCATGGAGGGCATGCAGGCACCACCTGCCAGGAGGGAGGAAGTAGGGGTTGATGCTCCTCCCCCCCCTCCATCCCCACCCCATGCTCCATCCCCACCACAGGCTCCATCCTCAGCCCAGGCTCCATCCCCATCACAGGCTCAACCACGCCGACTGAGGAGCCAGAGTCGGGGCACCCTTGGCACAAAGATGTCCAAAAAAAAAATATATATATTTTCCTTTTTTTTTTTGTAGTTTTAACATATCCTTTGGTGCTCATATAAGGAGCTTTTTCTATTTATTTCGATTATGTTTATTTCCTATTTTTTTGGGGGGGTTTTTTATGCTCAGATGATGAGCTTTTCTATATTTAATTTATGCTCAAAGTTTGAGTTTTTATTTTATTTTGTAGTCCCTACACACGGTGAGGAGTGTATACTACAGTGTGACTGGTGTGTGAATGGGGGGGGGGGTGTCACTCCTGCTGGAAAAAGGGTGTCACCCTCTGCCATGTGAAAGGTGTATGAATGGACAGCAACATAATTGGAGCCTTGGCGCGGCGTTGCTGCTCCCTAATACCATGGGGTATCCTTGGGTCTAATCCAATTTTGGGTGCATGTGGGGTGTGTGTGCTAGGGAACACAGTGGTGTGCACGCGTGCATTCTACTTGTGACATGATTAATGTGTTTTTAACATGCAAAGAGACGTTCCACGAGACCACTCCTGATTGCTCTTCCCTCAGTAGACCCGGTAGAGTTGCTTGGGGGGGGGGATTGTGGGGTTCGGGGGTCAGGTCATCACGTATGTCAATCTGCAGGCCCCTTCTCTCAGCAAAGTTGTGCAGAATACAACATGCCCCGATGATCTTGCATACAGAGTTTGGGGAATACAACAGGGTCCCCCCGGATTTATCCAGGCATCTGAAACAGGACTTAAGGATGCCAAATGTGCGCTCCACCACTGCACGGGTACGTGCGTGTGCCTCGTTATATCTTTCCTCTCCTGGGGTTTGGGGGTTCCGGAATGGAGTAATCATATGGGGTCCCAGTGCATATGCAGAGTCACCTGGAAGGGAAAAGACAGGAGGATGTTAGTCATGCATGTGCCCCTCGTGATGTCTGCATCATGGGGGGGGGGGGACAGTCATACCTGACACCCATGTCACTCACCAATCAGCCAGTTGTCCCCATACACGTTCTGTTCAAACTCGGTGGGGATGCTGCTCTGACGGTAGATGAAACTGTCATGGCTGGATACTGGGTGTTTGGCACGGACATGCCATATGAGGCCATGGGCATCCACTATGACCTGGACATTGATGGAATGCCAGTGCTTCCTATTACAGTATATATGCTCTAGCTCACGGGGGGGCCGTAGTGCCACATGGGTACAATCAATGGCCCCCACAGTGCATGGGAATCTTGCAATCTGATAGAAATCTGTGATTGCCTTCTGCCGCAGGTCCTCCTGGGTGGGTTTGATGAACTGGTGGGACATGCGTCTCAGGATTGCAGGGATAACCTGGTGCACACACCTGCTCATGGAGGATTGGGACATCCCAGCCACCATTCCACCTGTGCGCTGAAAAGAGCCAGTGGCCAGGAAATGCAGGGTTGCCACTACCTTGACCAGTGGCTCCACTGCATGTCCACGATGTGTCTGGTTGGTGATGTCATCATGCAGGATTGTGGCTAAATCCAGGATGACTTCAGGGCTGAATCTAAACATGCGATACACCTCCATATCACTCATGTCAAAGATGTTCCTGCGCACTCGGTATATCCTCTCCCGTGCCCTCCTACGAGTCAGTTCACTCTCTAGTATTGCTAGAACCATAGCTGCCCCTGGCATGTTGGCACACAGATGTGAGGTCCAGAAAGTGTGGGTGCTCTGCTTGTTCAGCTCGTCCGTATTGGTGCTGCTGTAGTTGCTCTCCAGCTGACCTGTGGCCATCTGTTGCTAACTTGCCCCTGCTTTTATAATGTGCAAGTTTGCCCGGGGCAAACAGCTTGCGCGCTTGGTATGCAAACTGCGCATCACCCGCGCAGGTTTTAGAATCAGCGTTAGTTCGTCCTTTGCATATTTGCTGAGGGAAAACACTGAGAGCGCAAGTTGCACCCAAAAATGCCCATTAATTGCGCCGGGGCAGAGAAACTGCGTGCGTTGAAAAATGCCTGATTTCAGGCTTAGCTTGTTTTCTGGGTCATCCGCATATTTGCCTGGGCGCAAATCCGTACTTGCGCGGCGCATATCGCGATTGTGCCCGCGCAAGTCGTACCTGAATCTGGGCCAGTGGAAGTTAAAGCAAGATCTGGAAGACCAAGAAAAATATCAGACAGAACAGCTCGCAGGTTTGTGAGAAAAGCAATTCAAAACCCATGTTTGACTGCACGATCCCTCCAGAAAGATCTGGCAGACACTGGAGTTGTGGTACACTATTCCACTATAAAGAGATACTTGTACAAATATGGTCTTCATGGAAGAGTCATCAGAAGGAAACCTCTTCTACGTCCTCTCCACAAAAATCAGCGTTTGAACTTTGCAAATGAACATATAGACAAGCCTGATGCATTTTGGAAACAAGTTCTGTGGACCGATGAGGTTAAAATATAACTTTTTGGCCGGAATGAGCAAGGTATGTTTGGAGAGGAAAGGGCACAGAATTGAATGAAAAGAACCTCTGTCCAACTGTTAAGCATGGGGGTAGATAAATCATGCTTTGGGGTTGTATTGCAGCCAGTGGCACAGGGAACATTTCACGAGTAGAAGGAAAAATGGATTCAATAAAATTTCAGCAAATTTTGGATGGTAACTTGATGCCATCTGTGAAAAAGCTGAAGTTAAAGAGAGGATGGCTTCTACAAATGGATAATAATCATAAACACACCTCAAAATCCACGGGGGATTACATCATGAGGCATAAACTGAAGTTTTTGCCAGGGCCTTTACAATCTCCTGACCTCAACATAATTGAAAATCTATGGATAGACCTTAAAAAGAGCAGTGCGTGACAGACAGCCCAGAGATATCAAAGAACTAGAGGAAGAATGGGCAAAGATACCTCAAACAAGAATTGAAAGACTGTTGGCTGGCTACAAAAAGCGTTTACAAGCTGTGATACTTGCCAAAGGGGGCAGTACAAGATATTAACTCTGAAGGGTGCCCAAACTTTTGCAGATGCCATTTTTTTGTTTTCTGTAATTTTAAAAGTGTAAATGATGGAAATAAAATCTAACTTTTTTTGATATATTATAAGAATGTCTAATCTGTAATTTGATGCCTTTTGGAAAATTTTCCATCTTTCCTTGGCTTCGTTATGCACATTAATACAATTTTTTACCTGGGGTGCCCAAACTTTTGATCCCCACTGTATGTTACTTGCTATAATGCCAATGTTTTAAATAAAATACTGAGCTATGAAGCTCCTTAATATGTTTACCACTGGTTCACTTTACTTTTGATGGTCATACAATCGGACGAACATACTGGAGATAAAGACCAGGGGAATCCCAGCCCAAGAGGGCAAACAGCATTTTTGGCCTACCTGTAAAAAGGGGTCAGACAATTCTGGTGAGTTTAAATTCAGACTTTTGGGCACAAGAGGTGAAGAAATCATGGTGTTGGGATCTTTGTTACAATGGACTTTTAATGAATTCATTTTATTACCATTTTTTTAAGGCCAGGACCCCCTTGGCAAAACAATATAAGGATAAACTGGAAAAATCCTTAATTTTTTCTAAGTAGATAAAGTCAAGTACAAGAGAACCACGCCCTACACCTGCAGACATTCAACGCATCCTTAAAGTTCTGCACATCTCCTGATTAGGGATGAGCTGAACACCTCCTGGTTCGGTTCGCATAAGAATCTTCGAACGGACCGAACGTTTGCGCAAACTTTAGAACCCCATTGAAGTCTATAGGACTCAATCTTTCAAAATCAAAAGTGCTAATTTTAAAAGCTAATATGCAAGTTATTGTCCTAAAAAAGGTTTGGGGACCCTGGTCCTGTCCCAGGGACCATGTATCAATGCAAAAAAAGTTTTAAAAACTGCCGTATTTTCGGGAGCAGTGATTTTAATGATGTTTAAAGTAATAAAAAAAAAGTGAAATATTCTTTTAAATATCGTACCTGCTGAGTGTCTATAGTATGCCTGTGAAGTGGCACGTGTTTCCTGTGTATAGAACTGTCCCTGCACAAAATTACATTTTTACAGGAAAAAAGTAATTTAAAACTGCTTGCAGCTTTAATGTAATGTCTGGTCCCGGGAATATGGACGAAAATCATTCAGAAAAATAGCATGGGTCCCCCCCCCCCCCCCCAGGCCATTACCAGACCCTTTGGGTCTTGTATGGATATTAAGGGGAACCCTGCACCCAAATTAAAAAAAGGAAAGGTGTGGGCCCCCCAGGCCCTATATACTCTGAACAGCAGTATACAGGCGGTGCAAACAACACAGGGACTGTAGGTTTTTGTTAAGTAGAAACTGTTTGTAATTTTGAACTGGTACATTTTTGCAAAGGACACAGTACACTAACTGACACTACTTGCTCCCTGCCTGTGGTATTAGTATGAGAACACCAGCAATTCTATTCAGGTAGCTTTAGGTGCACACTGTGCAAAGACACAGTACACTAACTGACAATACTTGGAGCTCCCTGCCTGTGGTATTAGTATGAGAACACCAGCAATTGTAGGTAGCTTTAGGTGCACACTGTGTAGAGGACACAGTACACTATGTGAAAATACCTGCAGATCCCTGCCTGTGGTATAGTATGAGAACACCAGCAATTATAGTCACGTAGCTTTAGGTGAACATTGTGCAAAGACACAGTACACTAACTGACAATACTTGCAGATCCCTGCCTATGGTATTAGTATGAGAACACCAGCCATTGTAGTCAGGTAGCTTTAGGTGCACACTGGGCAGAGGACAATAAAACTAAATACTGTATGTCCCTGCCTGTATTAGTATGAGAACACTGGCAATTGTATTCAGGCAAGCTTTAGGTGCACAATGTGCAAAGGACAATAAATCTGAATACTGTATGTCCCTGCATTTGTATGAGAACACCGGAAATTATATTCAGGTTAGCTTTAAGTGCACACTGTGCAAAGGACAATAAAACTCAAAACTGTATGTCACTGCCTGTATTTGTATGAGAACACCAGCAATTGTATTCAGGTAAGCTTTAGGTGCACACTGTGCAAAGGACACAGTACACTAAGTGAAAATACTGCAGCTAGCACAATCACCTGCCTGCCTGTCAGTATATTAGGAAGAGCACAGGGTATGGCAGCCATGGCAAGTGCCATGGGCGCCATATGAAGGGGGGCGCTCATGAGCAGGGACACCAGCATTAAAGTTCTTCACTGAATTTAAAAGTAGAGCTTTTTAAACTTCTCCCCGTTCCTACTTGCTTATGGGGGGATGCAATTACAGTTTCCTAGGTCCCATCAGGTCAAAATATGGGCCCAGGAAGTGAGGCTACTCTGTGCATGGGTGAGCATCAAAGTTATGTGTGTACATAGAAAGACCCTCCCTCCACAGATATGACTGAGCTAGGCATAGACTGGCTAGAACTCAGCTTCCTACAGGAGGAAGAAGCTAGCAGGATCCTGGAAGTCCTGAACTGAGGAGGACAGAGAGGGATAGAGAGTCAGATAGGCAGCGATGGGGTCAGTGCAGAAGAAGAGAACTTACATTCTACCTCCCAGTCACCATACAAGTCTGTATAAGTGCATTCCTGTTTTGTCACAATATTCACAGTATAATTTTTCAGAGAAGCCCCTTCCTCTCAGGCTGATGTCAGGACTCTGTTGCTAGTGACAACAGTTCAGTGGCAGAGAACCTTCCACCTACCTCTATGGAATTGCTTCCTCTCTGAATACTACAGAATCTTGATCACTAGTGATGGGAGTGATTCCAGAGGGCCCAACTGGCAGCCTTGTTGAGATGGCAGTTCATTTTGACTGGCATAAAAGGCACATGCATGGGAGGGAGGACGGCAATGGGGAGCGGCTGTGGTCAACCAAACAGGAGTTCTTAGGCCTGAAGGAGTTGAGACCGGAAGCATGTTCTAGGCCTGAGCTGGGTCACAGAGAGTGAGTTACTGACAGGAGATCTGTCACCGGCCTGTGCTAGGCGCTGTGTGTCATTATTATCGCTTGTCTTATGTCATCAGATTCTCTGAGGAGAATGTGTTCAGGATTGACTTCACTTTCTTCAAGATCCAGGACCTAGAGACTGGCACTGTGCTCTTTGAGATCTCCAAACCCTGCTCAGGTACCTGTCATGGAGGACACCTTTCCTGGGGCAGGTCTCCTTCATACTTCAAGTAGAACTAGAGTTGTTGGATGGAATAAGGGAGGGTTATTGTTCCCAATTTGACATCCATTTGGGTGCGGGTGGATGTCCTTGAATACACACTGCAACAAAACGGATGTCAAGGTGAGAGCAGGGGCTGTGTTCATGCAGCTGCTGTGTCCCAATTGATTTGAATTGGTCTGCCTGCCCGTGGATGTACTGAATATCTGTGCACATCTCATTCAGTGAAAACACAGCCCTGTACACTTAAAATGTTTTGACAGGGGCGCAGTTTTAGTGCTTGCCATAGGCGCCATTTTCACTAGATACGCCTCTGGAAGAGCATACAGGAACAGGTCTAGCTAAACTGGATACAGTGTATAAATATATATATATACACAACACCTGGGATGCATATATATCCTCTACACACTGTCACTGCAGCTACAGTAACTGACTCGCCTGCCTGCTCTATCTAACTCAATTGAAATGACACGGTCTCGCTCTCTGTCTATCTGTCTTTCACAAACGCCGCAACACACTACACAAGGCCGACTTCCAGGCGGCCTTATTTTGTGTGGGGCGTGTACTAAATCCCCTGAGGCATAATTGGCCAAAGCCACCCTAGCATTGGCCAATTAGGGCTCTCTGTACAAACGACGCTGTGATTGGCCAAACATGCAGGTCATAGTGCATGATTGGCCAATCATCAGCCAGCAATCCACTGCGATGCCGCAGTGAATTATGGGTCGTGACGCGCCACTCGAATTTGGCGCGAACGTCCCATAACGTTCGCAATTCGACGAACGGTCGAAACATACGATGTTCGAGTCGAGCATGAGTTCGACTCGAACACGAAGCTCATCCCTACTCCTGATCAGCTAGCTATCCTAACAGAGCCATTCTCACCAGCAAAGGGCCCAAAAAAGTAATTGCTAAAACTTCTTCTACATAAACTTTCTGGTCCAGAAGACTTTCAAAGTGAGTATTTTAAATTCTACCCTGACATCTTAACACTTGAGATTTGCTGAACACACCTGGGTTTGGTACGCAAAAGTTAGGCCTAACATATCAAATGTTTGGATACAAAATCTGAAACCCTTTGAGTTGAATGGAAACCTAATATGTCAAATCAATTTTCTCAATTTTAAAGGCTAACAGCCAAGGCATTGGCAAATAAGTGCCTGGGGGCTGGGCACTGCATCAGAGGACATATACCAATGTAATACATTTTCCATTTAAAACAATGTTTTGCAGGGAGCAGTGAATGGTATAATGCTGAAAGTGCAACATTAAAGCAGGCTAAATCCCACTGTCGGGCAGCTGGCTCAGCCTCTGAGAGCCACTGAGAGTCTGAACCAGCGGCTCCTGCCCCCTCCATAGTGCAACACTCCAGTGAGCTCATGAGGGGCAGAGAAGAGAGCCGGTGACTGACAGTCACCGGCTTTATGCTCACCGAAAGCTGAGAACTGAGTGATTAGCAGTCTTTGATTGCTTGTTTCTCTGTCTTAGAGCCTGAGGGGGAAATATGCATCACTGGATCGCTGCATCTCTCTAGGTGAAGATAAATGTTTTTTTGTGTGTTTTTTTAGAAGCCCATATGTCTCTTTTATAAATGCAAGAAAGTGGCTAGCCAGCACTAAAGATGGACGCTTAATATTACAGCTCGTCAGTGATGGGGAATCAGGCATGCTAGAAGCA
Source organism: Rana temporaria (assembly GCF_905171775.1). Taxonomy (NCBI): domain Eukaryota; kingdom Metazoa; phylum Chordata; class Amphibia; order Anura; family Ranidae; genus Rana; species Rana temporaria. Next base: position 226,746,697 of record NC_053489.1, read on the forward strand.
GAAAATCCTTCCCATCTTCACACCAGAGATACAGGACGACCCTGCCGAGAATGTCCCGCAAACGTATAGAGGACTTCAAGCCAAAGAAGCTGCCTACTTTCATGTTCCCTCCGGAGGACAAGGTCAGAGACTATCGAGATGGCAGCAGCATCCTAGCCTTGCTGCAAGAGGCATACACAGACCTTCCCGACGCCATCCAGGAAGAAATGGGCTTTTCAGCTCTGCCCTTATCCCGTACACAATAAAAAACAGATTACTGTGCACACACGCTAAAATGAAATTTATTCTGCAAGGCTAATTAAAAACAACTGAACATATTAAAAAATATGGGGCTTTGTCACACTATATGGTCATATAGTGCTAAGCCAACTTCCTTTGACAAAGTACCCCGAATTAGTGGGTCCTAACCTGGTAATAGAATGAAAGAACTCCTCTATATGGGAGAACTGAAGGGATTCCTCCTATGCACTGGTGGTCACTAATAAGAGGTAATGATGAGGGGGGGGACCCAGGTATGGATCCCCTCACCATGAACCCTGCCAAGGCCCAGATGCAGATGGATGCACCACACCCTCGGCCCTAATCAAGACCCAGGCCTTCAATCCACTACTATCCATCCAGGTCTTACATAGTTCCATGGCATCCTTCCTGGACATCCAGGAATAGATACCACGCTGAAGGACATGCTCATGTCCTTACAGACATCGCTGATGACAGACCTATCATCACTTTTTCACAAAATCTCCACTGACATGAGGTCTCTGAGAAATAGGGTCTCTACCATTGAATCAGACATGTCTGAATGTACAACCAAGGTAAATGATCTGATAGATACCTATGAAGAAGTAAAAAAAGAGCAGGAATGGGTCCAGGCCAAGCTGATCGACCTAAAAGACCACTCAAGACGTAACAACATTAAGCTGCAAGGGGTCCCTGAAGTGTTCCTACCGGCAGATCTATATAGGTATGCTAAGGACCTCGTGCACACCATCCTACCTGATGCATCCCCCAGAGACTTTATTGTAGACAGGATCCACAGAATAGCGAAACCTCCTCATCTAGCAGCATCTGTACCGAGAGATGTACTCATGCGGGTGCATTTCTTTCTCATCAAAGAAAGAATGATGACTGCAGTCAGGTCCAAATCACCACTGCCCAGACCATACGAGGGGGTCCAGCTCTTCCCAGACCTCTCCAAATACATGCTACAACTCAGGAGGAACCTGGATCCTATCACTAAAGGCCTCCACAAGCCTAAAATCTTGTATAAATGGCGCTACCCTACGACCCTCCTCATTACCAAGAACGGCACCACACACACAGTTCATAATAGAGCCTTCCAAAGATGAGATCCCACTTTTAAGGCAACGTAGACTCTCACAATCACGTCGCAACCAGGGGTCAAAACGTTTTACAAGTGCTGACTGACACCAGACCTAGATGGACCCACAATCTCAACAACAATTTTCTCCCTTGCTGACTACTGTTGACTGCACAGTTCTTCTCAGTTACTAACTGTTCCCCTCATAGCGGCATAGCTGAACCCAGCTTCTTGTATCTCACGGCGCCTTAAAACCTTTATTGAACCAATATCGCATAGCAAAAAAAGTTTTACATATTACAAAGTTAAACTGACTTGTCACTTTCTACTGTAGCTCTGTAGCGATTTCGTCAGAGGATCCTTGACTTCAGGTAACACCAACCCATCCCACCACAGATCTCAAAACAACTAATTTGTGTTTCATGAGCGTTGAATGTGCACTCCTAGGTAGATCTATTTGATCTTTACTTATTCAGGACTCTTCCCATTCCCATACACAAATACTTTTTCAAATCTCTCCAAACCTTTTTTATCAAATGTATATGGAAAAATACCAAACCTAGAAGCGCACATTCAACGCTCATGAAACACAAATCAGTGGGAGGATCAGGATCCATTTACTTTGAGGACTACTACTTAGCATCAACACTAGACCAACTTACCGAATGGTTCCGCCCATGTCCTGGTAAGCTGTGGGGCAAAAATAGAGAACTCCTCCCTACTGAGTCCAAACTTACTATGGTGGCTGTAAGGATCACAAATACCATCAGCACTACCCTACTATGAAAACCTCAGCTATTGCATGGAAAATATTGGCCCAAACTAGTCATACCTCCCCTAACACCCCACTGATACCAATCCCAATTGAGTCTCTTACACCTATCACCAGACTTATCATTGTCCACGTGGTCCCGTCGGGGAATTAAATCCATTAAAGATTTATTCCAAAGCTCCCGACCAAAGTCCTTCCCTCTTCTACAATGCAAATTTAAACTACCGCATACAGAACTATGCCTTGACATAATACATCTTCCCTTATACGTAATACATCCAAAAGCATGGGAATTCTTAACAAACACATCTCCCAAGGCAAATGGGATATCTCTATTCTACAATATTCTACACCAAAAACTCTGATTCACAAAGTCATCTCCTCACATTCATTGTTAGACTGACTTGGGACAAAAATACACAGAACACCAATGGCTCCTACAAAACTTGCAATGTTTAGTAAAAATTCCCCAGACATATGTTGGAGATGCAATTCAAACAATGGTGACTTTTGGGAGCAAAGAGAATAGCTGGAATTTGGTGTGGATGAGAAAAAGTCCTTTTCCTGTATGGTGGGTCTGATACTTATATTGGAGATCAAATGAGACCATCACTAAAAGTCTGAGGAGATACATACCTGGATATGATTACACACTATGGGCCAGATTCACAAAGCACTTACGCCGACTTAACTCGAGATGCGCGGCGTAAGTGAAAATTGCGCCGCGCGTATCTTTGCGCCGTATCCTCAAAACGAGATACTCCTGAAATCCATTTTTTTCCGTCCTACCTAAAAAAATTACACCGGCGCTTCTTCGAGCGCAAAATACGCTAGACACACCGCTGTTTTGCTAGGCAAATATGCAAATGAGGGAGATAAGGCGATCCACAAAATTAGGTGTGTGCGGCGTAGATTACGCCCTGTGCGCATCTACTAGTTTCATGGTGTAAAATTACACTTTATAAAAGCTGCCCTAACTTTACACCAGCCGTGTAAATTTCAGCTAAAGCAACACCATTAAGGAAGAGCTGAGCACACACACACTTGCAGGACAACAATCTGTATGCCAACATGCCAGGGGCATCCATGCTCATAACTATACTAGTGACTTTAGTAACCGAGGGTACCCCCTCTTCTGAGGGAACAGCAGTCAGGAGACGCCTCGCAGAATGCATCTTTGCACAGTAAACACACACATTAATCATGTCACAATGAGAATGCATGCATGCACACCCACTGTGGTCCCTAGCACAGACACATCACATGCACATCTAATTGGATTAGATCCAAGTACCCCCAATGGTACTTGGGAGCAGTAACGCCACGCTACGGCTCCAATTATGTCACTGTGCATTCATACACCATTCACATGGACATGGGATCACTTCTCCCTGGTCCTGGGGATCCCTACTCCACCAAAACTGAGGGTAACACCCTTATTTAATCAGGAATGCCACCCCCACATTCATACATCATTCACACACATAAAACAAATCATAAGTACAGTATAATAAAAAAAAAAAAGTACCCCAAAACTTAACCCCAGAGTGAGGGCAGCCGTATTGGCCTGGACAGCCCGGGTGTTGTCCTGGACAGCCTGGGTCAGGGCACTCACCTCCTGGGCCACACCTGTTGTTGCGGTCTGCAGGTCACAAAAGCATGTGATGACTGCCAAGGAGTTTGTGGCCACATCAGTGAGTGACTCCTTAATTGAACCCAGGCTGTCCTCTATCTGGGTCAGAGTCCGGTTGATCTGACCCAGATGGCGGGTCTGAAGGACAAGGTCCCTCCGCAGATTCGCCGGCAGACACTCGGCCACCCCCCTGGTCTTATGGGTAGCCTTCCTGCCTGCAGTTGAGTCTTGTGGCCTGGGAGGAGGGGAGAGAGAGACCCTTGTGGGGGAAGGCCTGTTGGGGGAGGAGTGGGAGGGGCTGACCCTCATGGTGGCCTGACTGCTGCCAGCCTCAGGGGTAGCCTCAGGGGGAACCACATCCGAAGCCAAAAGGATTTCCCTGGCAATGTCCATATCTTCATCCTCATCCTCCCTCCCCTCATCCCCCCCCTCAACCCCCTCCCCCTCAACCTCCTAATGAGGGGAGGTGTGGCCACTCCCCTCCCCTGGGGACTCCTGCCATTCTTGGGGCTCTTCTGCAGCCTGTTGTCCTGTGGATGGTGCAGCAGCCTGGCCTGATGGCCCAGCAACCTCCTGGCCTGATGGCCCAGCAATCTCCTGGCCATCTGTGGAGGACACAAAACATTCACAGGTTGGAGGATCCACACACTTGGCACATATTCCCTTCCCCCACCCACACATGCTAATCACCAGATAGAAAAACCCCAAAATGACCTGTCCTCACAGGAGAATCAGATTGAAAGCCAGGCAGGCCCACCACCTGCTGGCTATGGAAACACCGGGCCACTGCCCATTCCTCCTCAGTCAGCCTGACGGAGCAGGGTGGTCCTCCTCCAGTGCCCGTGGCATGGGCATTTATTTTGGCCATCTTGTCCCAGACCAGGCTCCTAAGATCGTTGATCTTCTTTTGAATCCCACCGGGGGTCCCCCCCCCCCCCGCCGCATTGATCTGATCAGTAATTTTCTTAATGATCTCATTCCTCCTGGCCGGGTGGTGTTCTGGCTCTCAGGGCCATGCAAATAACGCCCGAAACGGGTGATGGCCCTAGCAAGTATCTGCTTTTCTCTGATTGAAAAATTCAGCTTCCTGCGCTTCAGTGCCATAACACCCAACACTCAGCACCAAACACAAAAAACAAACACAACAAACAAACACAAATACTCACACAACAAACACACACAGATACTCACAGAACAAACACACACAAAAAGTCACAGAAGAAACACACACAAAAATCTAACCACACAAGCAGACAGCTAATACAAATTCAAAAACAAACACCGAAAAAACAAACAGAAAATACACTCAGAAAAAAACACAGCTACTACACTCTACTACTCCTCCAAATCTTTTATCTAACACTAAACTCACCAACACACACCAACAGACGACAGAGCAAAAGCAACTTGCTTTAGGAAAGGGGAACACAGGGATGTACTTTTGCAAGGGAAGTGTGTTTTTCTGGGGCTATTTATACACAGGGCGATTCTCAAACTAAGTACGCTTGGCCTTTTACCTATCTCACTGATTGCGCCGAGCCGAGTTCTGCACATGCCCAGTGAGGTGCAGATTCGTGCGCGCATGCGCAGTACGGCCGGCCCTTCATTTGCATGGGGTCACGGCTCATTACAATGGAGCACGCCCACTTCCTTCCCACTTGCAATAACCCCGCCTTACGCCTCAGGATTTAAGTTACGCTGGCGCAAATTTGGGCGCAAATGCGCTGTGGATACGGCACTTACGACACAAAATTAAGGCGCCGTAACTTAAATGACATACGTTTGGAGTAACTTAATTTGCGCCGCTCTACGTGAATCTGGGCCTATAATCTTACCCTGATCTGGTGAGCGCATAATATATAAGAGGTGGTGGTGACACTAAATAAGGGTGAAAAGTCACAAAAAAAATTTTGGCAAGAAATACACGGCACTAATTATGGGAAGTCTGAGATATTTCCTGAAAGTTTGAGATATTGGACTTTATTTTGTGCACATGCACGTTGCATCATTTAAATTTATTGAGACTGCATATTGAGGGTCACGTAATATATTGTTTTGAGAAGATTGGTGTTATTACATTACATATATATGATTAATTTTATTTATTACAAGCACGTGATTTAAGCAATACATTCACAGTGTTCACGAAAGGGGTAAGCGCAGTAGTATATGTTCTACATATACAAATACCCATACTCTTCATACTACTGCGCCTCCTGGAGGTGCCTACAGCAACTGCAGCAGACCTAGTAAATTATTAGAAACCATTTTTTGCGCCGGTGATAAACACATACACACAAAGGTGACATGCTTCACATATTCTTGCAGTGCAACCATCTCAAAAACTATTTGAAAACTATTTTCCAAGTCCTAACGGCTATAGCAACACAACATATTCCCCCATAACCTGACTTGGCAAGCTTAAACCTCAATGTAGACTCAGTACCACAGCCCTTCAAACATGTAACGACACACATACTACTAGCTTCAAGACTGAGTATAACAAGGTTGTGGAAAACAGATAAAGTTCCTTTAGTTGAACACACACTTGAATTGGTAAACCTTCATTACAGTTATTAATTAGCCATGGCCTCCAGTGGAGATTGTCTAGCTAAAGAAAAACGAGCATGGTTGCCATGGGAACAATGGACGGGTGCTGCAAAATGAGGTAATAGAACTTTCCCTTAAATTGGTCATGATATAGCAACAAGTCAGAATTTAATATTTTAGTAATGTTTCATACTTAGGTTATATAAACAACACTAGATTTAGCTCTCCCCCAGGGAACAAAAGAGGTCCCATTGAGGGTTTCTGGGGGAATAAGTACCACAACTTTACGGTAACCATATAGCTATACCTGACATATACGTTTCTGCTTCTCAAAAACCTTTGTTTTTCATTTTTTTCTGTTTTTTTGGTTTTATGTTAACCCAACTCACATAACAAATTTCTATGTATTGAAGTGTACACGCTACTTTGTAACACGATGTACAATGCGGCATTGTTTTATTTTCTTGGATCTATTATAAAACAATAAAAAACTGTTGATGAATAAAATGCACTATTCCTTTTACACAAACTGTTTGAATTTGTCTCCTACACCCGCCTGACCCATTCATAAAAAGTCAGTTTTAAATAAACACACATGGGAGACTGGGATGTAGTTAACTCTAAATTTTACATGGACTCTGTTACCATTATAGTGCAGGTGTGTTTTTTTGGCACCAGCCACCCCACTAGTCAGCCATGAAACCATGAAACATAGCCCTCCTTCATACAAATATACTGTAGATCTCAAAGCATGGGAAGCAGCAGATATACAAATGGTTGGGAAACTTTATTCTGGTAACACCCTTAAATACTTTGCCGAACTATGTTCCACCTACAAAATTCCCACAAAAAAAAAATTAAAATATTTATATATCCACAAAATACTAACTACACTGCAGGTTAGAATAACACCACCAGTACAGGACTCTTATCTTTTTTCAATGACCAATGAGCAAATTTGAAACCCTAGATAGCCATCTATAAATGTTTCACTAGTTTTGGCCAAACAGTAAAATTACTCTTCATGGAAAGGGGGGGGGGAGTAGAATTTTCTCAGCAATGGCACTGCACAACACAATGGACTCTTAAAACCTTTAGATGCAAAACTCACTGGGAGTCAGAACAAAACATTTTACATGAATAGTTCTACATCCCTCAAAGTTAAAAAAAAAAAAAAAAAACTCAACCTCTCCCTTCTATGCTGGAATAGAATGTTGCCATCTTGGATCTTTACTGCATATGTGGTGGAGTTGTGATTTTTTTTTAATTCTTCTTGAATTAAGTTTTTTGAGGTCATTGCCTTGATAACCTTAATCTTCTGCATGACTGAACTTGTCCTCTCACTTCCAGTAATATGATTTGAACACCTGGCCTTATGAATCCTAGACTATCCTTTCCCATACTTTGATAGGGACCAGAATAATAATAGGGAGACTAGGTAAACAGAAAAACATTCCCTCGTTAAAGGATATTTTGCACCCTGCCTTAAACAGGTGCTATTGCTTAAATTGAGTTTTTGGCTGGGTGGTAGTTAGCTCAGACTAAATGTATCGTTTTTCACTTGGACTTTCCCTAAGCTCATTTGAGATGTTATTTCTCACTGCTGCCAGTAGATGTTACTGGTATATGAAATAGTATGAGATTTCATATCAAGCTTGCATTATGGATATTTATACTTCCTTCAGCCAACCCATTAGTAGGTTCCATGCAACTGGTGCATGCTGGAGCATGATATAAATATTTGGGGCAGGCCTTGTGACCTTTCTCTTCCCACAGGATGAGGCCTGGAGCAGATGCTTCTAGAATGAGCTCTGCTATTAGGTCCTATAGTTTGTGTGGCTCCTAACATGTGCTGAATGTGGACATAGGAATGAAACGGTCCTGGAACTGCCCTGCCTGTTGATGGGGGAAGCTGTGCAAGGGAAAAGACCAAGGGGAGGACCTTTGTTGTCGCAAGGGCCTGGTGACTCACTTGGAGAAGGGTGTACTAAATCTAGGAAACAGAGACAGAAGTCTGTGCCTACATTAGAGTGAACACCGCTCTAGGCAATTAACCCATAGTGAAAGGGAGAAGAGCAAGGGGAAGACCTTTGTTGTCGCAAGGGCCTGGTGATTCACTTGGAGGAGGGTGTACTGAACCTAGAACACAGAGACAGAAGTCTGTGCCTACATTAGATTGAAACACCGCTCTAGGCAATTAACCCGTAGTAAAACACATCCTGCTGATGAAGAAAGCTGGACGTCTGCACTCCGTTATAACATCTTATAACGTCTTTTTTGAAGACGGTAAAATCCATACTGTAAAATTCATAAAATATTGTAAAATCCATAGGAAATGTGCTGTGTGCAGCATTAATGCTTTGGGCGAGAAGGGTATGCAATTTTCACTCTGTAGTAACCTCCAGAACATATGATATTAAGTCATTCATGCTCTTCAAAAAATTATTGTCTATCTCTTACAGAGCCCATGTGGTCTGCAATATGTGGGCCAGACAATTAGAACTATGAAATTAGAGTCAATGAACATTTAGGCAATATACATTGTGGTTTCCCTAAACACAGTGGGCCAGATTCAGATACATTGGAGTATCTGTCGACGCGGCGTAACGTATCTCATATACGGTACGCCACTGTAACTTAGGGCACAAGTTCCGTATGCAGAAAGAACTTGCGCCCTTAGTTACGGCGGCGAAACGTATGTGTGTCAGCGCAAGCCCGCCAAATTCAAATGGGGATGATGTGGGCGTATTTTATGTAAATTCACTGTGACCCCACGTATTTGACATATTTTACGAACGGCGTAGTGCGCATGCTCGAAATTACGCCGCAAGTCGTCATTGGTTTAGACGTGAACGTAAGAGAAGTGAATACCCTGCGCTGCTGATTATGCGTAAATTCTAGCTGCTAACACGGATCATTCAAAAAAGCAAAACAACAAAAGAATACATATGTGTAGCGCTAAAATTGATAAAGTGAATATCAAAATACCATGATGTGTGTAATAATAAAAATAAAACACATATAACAATAATGAACACAAATCTTGAAACATGTGTAAGTCCCTCTAGTATGAGGAAAACAGTGCCAAGCTGGCAAGTGGTCTGATACACCTGTTGTAGTATCAGATGAAATACAAAGCCCAACAAAACTTAATACTGTGATAATCAGATATGTATAACGAAGTTCGTCAACATCCACAAATCCTTCAAGTGAGTGAATAAATGGAAAGTGCGTGACTTCTATATCGTGACAGTCCCACCACCGATAAAAGTGCAGGCTTACCGGAACTTATTGACCACTGATGGCGTATGCCAAAAAAGGTCAATCAAGGCTTTATATGACAGATGTCACCAAACGATCCTTGGCAGGAAACATAGGCCCAACTGGTTGGTGTATCTTAGATGGAATGGATCCCCAGGAGCAAACTGGAAGCTGTGCTGATGTTGGAATCCCGAAACCAATTGGCTCAGTATGTTAATATTGCATAGAGAAAAGAAAGAAGGGTGGCCACATAGCGTAACTCCGTATGGTAAAAAAATTACGTGTTTATTCACAGCTAACAAACTTACATTTGGCTGGAAGTAAAAGAGCTCTTGCATGCAAATGGGGCGACAGTGGAGTCCTCCCGACGCGTTTTGTGGTCAAAAGCACATCGTCATCGTGAACGTAACTTTTGTACAGCCCTATTCGCGAACGACTTACGCAAATGACGTAAAATTTTAAAAACTCGACGCGGGAACGACGTCCATACTTAACATTAGCTATGCCTCATATAGCAGGGGTAACTTTACGCCGGAAAAAGCCTAACGTAAACAACGTAAAAAAATGTGCCGGCCGGACATACATTTCTGAATCGGCGTATCTAGCTCATTTGCATATTCCTCGCATAAATATACGGAAGCGCCACCTAGCGGCCATCGTAAATATGTAGCCTAAGATACGACAATGTAAGACACTTACGCCGGTCGGATCTTAGGGAAATCTATGCGTAACTGATTCTCTGAATCAGTTGCATAGTTACGACCACACACACTCAGAGATACGACGGCGTATCCGGAGATACACCGTCGTATCTCCTTTCTGAATCCGGGCCACTGTTTCCAAGCATTACACACTTTGTCATACAAAGAACCCAATGGGGACAATTAGAGTCAATGAACATTTAGGCAATATACGGTGTGGTTTTCCTAAACACAGTGGCCCAGATTCAGGTAGATTTGCCCTTTAGTTACACCTGTGAAGAGCAGCTGATTTGCTCTGCGCTGGGGCAAATTGGAAACATTGCCACCTGATTCAGGATTCCTTGGGGCAGATTCATCAATAGATACGACGGCGGATCTCCTGATCCGCCGTCGTATCTGTGAGACCCGACGGTCGGATCTGTGAGATCCCACCGTCGGAGCTATGGGACTGATTCATAAGAATCAGTTCCGCATAGATCTCCCTTGGATCCGACTGGTGTAAGTGACTTACACCAGTCGAATCTTAGGCTGTAATCTCCCGCCGGCCGCTGGGTGTCGTCGATTTTTTACCCGTCGCATATGCAAATGAGGAAAACCGCCGATTCACGTCCGTACGCCCGCCCGTCGCTCTTTTTCTACGTCGTTTGCGTTTGGGTTTTTCCGGCGGATAGCTACCCCTGCTTCTATGAGGGGTAGCTAATGTTAAGTATGGCCGACGTTCCCGCGCCGATTTTTAAATTTTCTACGTCATTTGCGTACCGCGATCGGGAATACCGATGGCCGCAAACGACATACCCGCCGCAAACAATGACGTCGTAGCGACGTTATTTGGAGCATGCGCACTGGGCTTTTTCGCCCTGGCGCATGCGCAGTTAAATCGGCGCGGGAACGCGCCTGATTTAAATTGTACACTCCCCCTAGCCGCGGAATTTGCATTCCGCCGGGGGGAGTTAGGATCCGACGGTGCAGTTTGCGAGGTAAGTGCTTGATGAATCATGCACTTGCCTCGCTAAATTGCACTGGCGGATCGCAAACCAGGTAGATCTAGCGGATCTAAAGATCCGCAGATCTACATGAATCTGCCCCTTTTTGTCTGCTAATTTGCTCCTTTGTAAGGCAAAAATCAGGGCGTAAGGCAGCGCAAGTAAAAGTGGGTGTGCCCTATGCAAATTATCTTTTTTCCACTCAGCAGTGGTTTGCGCTTATTTTCAGGGCAAATTTTGCCCACCTGCTTGCACTGAGCAAATAAATATGGGCAGACCTGCACAGGTCCTGTGCAAAATTACATCCTGCTTGTTCCACCCCCCCCCCCTGAGCAAGGTAATTTTGCCCTTTGCTGCGAGATGGCACCTCCCGGCCAAAAAAAAAGAGGAAGGCTAATTTTGTGGCAGCGGAGATGGAGATCATGCTGGAGGCACTGACGCGCCATACTGCTCTTCTGTATGGCGCTGAACGCCAAAATACTACCGTAGCCCAAAGGAGGGCAATATTTGAGGCAATAACCTTAGACATCAATGCCCTGGGCTTTGAGGACCGGACTTGGATGGACATCCAGGAAAAGTTCACGGACATGCGGCGTCGCGTCCGGGACAAAATTGTCCTCATTAAAAAGCACAGCAGGGGCACCGGAGGAGGACCAGCCTGTGTGACTCAATCCGGAGGAGGAGGTCATCTCTCAGAGTCTAGCGCTGGAGCAGGTGGAGGGACTGCCAGGCTATGACTCCACTGTTGGGGACTTGGGGACTGGTAAGTTTTTTGTTTCTCATATCTGCTGTGTATCATGGGAGGGGGTAGAAGTGAACATATGAGGGGGTAGAAGGGAACATGTAACAAGTTTTTGTTTCTCATATCTGCTGTGTATCATGGGAGGGGGTAGAAGGGAACATATGATAAGTGTGTTGCTCCAGCAACATTTTTGTTTTGTGTCATCCACAGATGATGATGAGGCTGGGCCGTCGTCGGCTGTAGGGCGACCCACGCCATCCCCAGAACATCATGGGGTGCAGTCAGGCCCTCTGAAGATCCTGGACATGTTGGTGGAGGAGGATATCCGCCAGAGTCCATCTAGGGAGGAGGAAGTGGTGGGGGAGGCCGTTATCCTCAATCTGGAGGAAGCAGTGTCCCTCCAGGAGGATCCCACCATCCCTGACCGACCCACCACCCCCCTGACAATAACATCATCCCCCTCCAGGGCAAGCCCCTCCAGTGTCCCTCCCTCCAGTGTCCCCCCTCCAGTGTCCCCCCCTCCAGTGTCACTCCCTCCTGTGTGACCCCCTCCCCTTCTGCTCCCTCAGTTCGTGCCCCAGCCTCTCCTCCAAGGAAGGCTCTTTCTAAAACTAGGGGTGTACCCTCCAGCCTCCGTGAGGGTCTGCAGGAGGAGCAGGCCCGGCAGACCCACCATATAGGGGAGATGGTGGGAGACCTGAGGCAGGTGGCGGACAGCCTGGCATCCTCCTCCTCCTCTGTCCAGCAGGCCCTCACCCACCATGCTGACGGGGGGGACTGACAGAATGAGACCCTGGAGGATGTTAGTGGCAACTGCGCAGCCATTGTGACCTGTCTGGTTGAACAGCAGGATGCCACTGCATTATTAACTTCGGAGGTGAGCAGGTTGGCAGGTGCGGTGGAGGCCAACACTGCTGCTGTGCGGGAAGAGGGGAGACTTACCCGACGGCAGTTGAGGATCACCACCACACGGCAGATGAGGATGTTGGGACAGACCAACACCGTCCTCAACCGCCTGGCCAACGCCATGGAGGGCTTGCAGGCACCCCCTGCCAGGAGAGATGAAGTAGGGGTTGATGCTCCCCCCCCCCCTCCATCCCCACCCCATGCTCCACCACGGCGTCTGAGGAGCCAGAGCCGGGGGCACCCTTGGGCCAAGGATGTCCAAAAGAAAAAAATAATTTATGACCATTTTTTTTTTTTTTTGGTGGCTCAGATTATGAACTTTTTTTTTATTCTGTAGTCCCCACACACGGTGTGGAGTGTATACTACAGTGTGACTGGTGTGTGAATGGGGGGGGGTGTCACTCCTGCTGGAAAAGGGGTGTCACCCTCTGCCATGTGAAAGGTGTATGAATGGACAGCAACATAATTGGAGCCTTGACGCGGCATTGCTGCTCCCTGATACCATGGGGTATCCTTGGGTCTAATCCAATTTTGGGTGCATGTGGGGTGTGTGTGCTAGGGACCACAGTGGTGTGCACGCGTGCATTCTACTTTTGACATGATTAATGTGTGTGTTTAACGTGCAAAGAGGCGTTCCACGAGACCACTCCTGATTGCTCTTCCCTCAGTAGATCGGGTAGAGTTGCTTGGGGGGGATTGTGTGGTTGGGGGGTCAGGTCATCATGTAGCTCAATCTGCAGGCCCCTTCTCTCGGCAAAGTTGTGCAGAATGCAACATGCCCCAATGATCTGGCACACAAAGTTTGGGGAATACAACAGGGTCCCCCCGGATTTATCCAGGCATCTGAAACGGGACTTAAGGATGCCAAATGTGCGTTCCACCACTGCACGGGTACGGGCGTGAGCTTCATTAAATCTTTCCTCTCCTGGGGTTTGGGGGTTCCGGAATGGGGTCATCATATGGGGTCCCAGTGCATATGCCGCGTCACCTGGAAGGGAAAAGACAAGAGGATGTTAGTCATGCATGTGCCCCTCATGATGTCTGCATCATGGGGGGGGACAGTCATACCTGACACCCATGTCACTCACCAATCAGCCAGTTGTCCCCATACACGTTCTGTTCAAACTCGGTGGGGATGCTGCTCTGACGGTAGATGAAACTGTCATGACAGGACCCGGGGTGTTTGGCACGGACATGCCATATGAGGCCATGGGCGTCCACGATCACCTGGACATTTATGGAATGCCAATGCTTCCTATTACAGTAGATATGCTCGAGTTCACGGGGGGGGGGGGGGCCGTAGTGCCACATGGGTACAATCAATGGCACCCACGGTGCATGGGAATCTTGCAATTTGATAGAAATCTGAGATTGCCTTCTGCCGCAGGTCATCCTGGGTGGGTTTGATGAACTGGTGGGACATGCGTCTCAGAATTGCAGGGATAACCTGCTCATGCTTGATTGGGACATCCCAGCCACAATTCCACCTGTGCGTTGAAATGATCCACTGGCCAGGAAATGCAGGGTTGCCACTACCTTGACCAGTGGCTGCACTGCATGTCCACGATGTGTCTGGCTGGTGATGTCATCATGCAGGATTGTGGCTAAGTCCAGGATGACTTCAGGGCTGAATCTAAACATGCGATACACCTCAATATCACTCATGTCAAAGATGTTCCTGCGCACTCGGTATATCCTCTCCCGTGCCCTCCTACGAGTCGGTTCACTCTCTAGTATTGCTAGAACCATACCTGCCCCTGGCATGTTGGCACACAGATGTGAGATCCAGAAAGTGTGGGTGCTCTGCTTGTTCAGCTCGTCCGTCTTGGTGCTGCTGTAGTTACTCTCCAGCTGACCTGTGGCCATCTGTTGCTAACTTGCCCCTGCTTTTATAAAGTGAAAATTTGCCCCGGCCAAACAGCTTGCGCGCTTTGGGTGCAAAATGCGCCTCACACGCGCAAGTTTATGAATCAGTGGCAGTTCCTCATTTGCATATTTGCTGAGGGAAAACCATGAGAGCGCAAGTTGCTCCCTGAGCAAAATTGCCCCTTAATTGCGCCGGGGCAGAGAAACTGCCTCCGTGCAAAAATGCCACATTTCAGGCTTAGCTTGCTTTCTGGGTCACCCGCAAATTTGCCTGGGCGCAAATCCATACTTGCGCGGCGCAAATCACACTTGCTCCCGCGCAAGTCATACCTGAATCTGGGCCACAGTGTTTCCAAGCATTACACACTTTGTCATGCAGAGAGCCCAAAGTGGACACTGATTTGGGGAATTTACATATTTTCTCTACATTGGAGGGGTAGCAATATCAGTAACAGCAACTGCGTTTATGGGCAAATAAATAGCACACGTGCAGTAACAGCAACTGCGTTTATGTGCAATTAAACAGCACATGTGCAGTAACAGCAACTACGTTTATGTGCAAATAAATAGCACATGTGCAGTAACAGCAACTGCGTTTATGTGCAATTAAACAGCACACGTGCAGTAACAGCAACTACGTTTATGTGCAAATAAATAGCACACGTGCAGTAACAGCAACTGCGTTTATGGGCAAATAAACAGCACACATGCAGTAACAGCAACTGCGTTTATGTGCAATTAAACAGCACACGTGCAGTAACAGCAACTACGTTTATGTGCAAATAAATAGCACATGTGCAGTAACAGCAACTGCGTTTATGGGCAAATAAATAGCACACGTGCAGTAACAGCAACTGCATTTATGGGCAAATAAACAGCACACGTGCAGTAACAGCAACTGCGTTTTTGTGCAATTAAACAGCACACGTGCAGTAACAGCAACTACATTTATGTGCAAATAAATAGCACACGTGCAGTAACAGCAACTGCGTTTATGGGCAATTAAACAGCGCACGTGCAGTAACAGCAACTACGTTTATGGGTAAATAAACAGCACACGTGCAGTAACAGCAACTGCGTTTATGTGCAATTCAACAGCACACGTCCAGTAACAGCAACTATGTTTATGTGCAAATAAGCAGCACATGTGCAGTAACAGCAACTGCGTTTATGTGCAATTAAACAGCACACGTGCAGTAACAGCAACTATGTTTATGTGCAAATAAATAGCACACGTGCAGTAACAGCAACTGCATTTATGGGCAAATAAACAGCACACGTGCAGTAACAGCAACTGCGTTTATGTGCAATTAAACAGCACATGTGCAGTAACAGCAACTACGTTTATGTGCAAATAAATAGTACACGTGCAGTAACAGCAACTGCATTTATGGGCAAATAAACAGCACACGTGCAGTAACAGCAACTGCGTTTATGTGCAAATAAATAGCACACGTGCAGTAACAGCAACTACATTTATGGGCAAATAAACAGCACACGTGCAGTAACACCAAGTATGTTTAGGTGTAAACTAAACAGCACACAGGCAATACAACTCGTTAGAACACTGCAGCTAGCACAATCTACTGCCTGACAAATAGGAATAGCTGATATAGCTAAGCTATACAGTGTATAAATATATGTACAACTCCTAGGATGTATATGTATCCTCTACACACTGTAAATTATGCTAAACTGACTAGCCTGCCTGCTCTATCTATCTATCTGGTAGAAAAGACACTGGCCCAGATTCAGGTAGATCCGCGCAATATTTGCGTGGGCAAAGGGCAACGATTTTTGCTCTGCGCCCACGCAAATATTTCGATTTGCCCGCGATTCACGGAGCAGTAGCTCCGTAAATTGCGCGGGCGCTATGCTAATTAGCCCGGCATAAGGGCGCCTAATGTAAATGATCCCGCCGGGGGCGGGAATCATTTAAATTAGGCGCGCTCCCGCGCCGAGCGAACAGCGCATGCTCCGTCGGGAAACTTTCCCGACGTGCATTGCGGCAAATGACGTCGCAAGGACGTCATTTGCTTCTAAGTGAACGTGAATGGTGTCCAGCGCCATTCACGAATCACTTACGTAAACGATGTGAAATTTAAAATTTCACGAGCGGGAAGGGCGGCTATACTTTAGCATTGGCTGCCCCTGCTATTAGCAGGAGCAACCTTGCGTTAAAGTCGCCGTACGGAAACTCCGTACCTTGCGTGCGCAGGGCCCGCGCAACTTTTGTGAATCGGTGGTAGTATGCAATTTGCATACTATACGCCGATCACAATGGCCGTGCCCCCTAGCGGCCAACGCAAGAATGCAGCCTGAGATATGAAGGCATAAGGAGGCTTATGTCTGTCATATCCTAGGCTGCAGTCCGCGTAGCGATGTTCCTGAATCAGGGGCATTCGCTACGCGGGAGCAAAACAGCTATTGCGCCGCGCAACCTATGGTTGCGCGGGCGCAATAGCTTCTTGAATCTGGGCCACTGTCTCTCTTTCTCTCTGACTGATCTGCTCTCATTAACAACCGCAACACACTACACACGGCCGCCTAGCAGGCAGTCTTTTATAGTGTGGGGCGTGTGTGAAAGCCCTGAGCCATAATTGGCCAAAGCCAGGGTGGCTTTGGCCAATTATGGCTCTCCGTTTTCTGCGCGCTGTGATTGTCCAAGCATGCGGGACATAGTGCATGCTTGGCCAATCATCAGCGCGCAATGCCGCAGTGAATTATGGTCCATTGTGCGTCACTCGAATTTGGCACGAACGACCCGTTTTGTTCGAATTTCGACGAACGTACGAACAGACGATGTTCGAGTCGAACATACATTCGAGTCAAACACAAAGCTCATCCCTATTTAGAAATTGACATAAATGATGTGATATAAAACAAGACAATTGTGAAAATTAGTCCGTGAAAAATTCCAAACAAATATAAAATAAATAATAAAAATATCTAGTGGGCTTCTTTCCATGTAAGAAATGTAAGGTATGTCAGCACAATGCACTAGGGAGATGTAAAACGACCCAATTTGCATCTACAGTGACCAACAAGCAATATAAGATCAAGCAATTTTGCATGTGCGAGACCAAACATGTCGTATACTTGATCACTTGTCCCTGCGGGATGCAATACGTTGGTCGCACGATCCACTCTTTTTGAACATATGACCCTCATCAAGGGCGGTGATACTAAGCACATGGTCCCCCAGGCATTACAGACAATATCACAACAGAGACCCCACAGGCACCAAATTTGTCATTATTGACAGATATATACCTTCATGGAGAGGCGGTGCCATGACAAGGGGAGTGGAAACTCGCATTTGGATATATGAGCTTCAGTCCCATTGTCCGTCAGGTTTAAATGTAGAATGGGATATTAATTCCTTTATCAATATGGCTTGATATTTAGATTATGGGGTAGTTTGTCAATTATACATTTTTTTGGGGGGGGGGCCTTTCTCTCTCTTATTTTTTATTTTACATTCTATTTGCATTTTCATTTTGAATTAACATTTCATTTTTAATTTGATTTTAAAATTGCATTTGAGTACAACTTTTCTGTGTTCATAAATGCATATGTGGGTTCAGCCTTTTAATTTTATATGGCACCGTAATTTCGCGCAAAGCACGGCAGGAAATTTCCTAACGGAGCATGCGCAGAACGTTCGGTGCGGTAACGCGCCTAATTTAAAATGGTACACGCCCCATTTGAATTAGGCGGGCTTACGCTGGACGGCTTTACGCTACGCCGCCGCAAGTTTACATGCAAGTGCTTTGTGAATCAAGCACTTATGACGTAAAGGGGATACGTTACGCCGCCGTAATTGTTCGTGAATCTGGCCCATTGTGTTTTGAATCATTGGTATTTTTTTGTTCAAAAAGTCCCTTTTTTCTTATTTAATATCTAGCAGCCTTTTATTAAAATGTGCTTTACCCCACATGGCTGTGCAATATTTATATTTTCATTAATGTAAGCAATTTCAATATTCACTTTTTAATTTTAAATTAACAATTAACACACATTTTGGTTGTGTAAGCCGATTGTGTGTGATCTTTTAATATAATGTTCGCCCCATTGAGATTTAGCTAAATCCCTCTTTGAAAGCGTGATGTATGTAATTATACATCCGGTCTGTCTCCCTGTTTAAACATCATGGGGTAGATTCAGATAGATCAGCGGATCTTTAGATCCACGTAATCTATCTTATTTACGATCCGCCAGCGCAAGTTTTTGAGGCAAGTGCTGTATTCAGAAAGCACTTGCCTCTAAAGTTGCGCCGGCAGATCGTAAATCCCCCGGCAGAATTCAAATTCCGCGGCTAGGGGGAGTTTACTATTTAAATCAGGCGCGTCCCCGCGCTGATCGTACTGCACATGCGCCGCCGGCTAAATTTCCCAGTGTGCATTGCTCCAAATGACGTCGCTAGGACATCATTGGTTTCGACGTGTACGTAAATTACGTCCATCTGTATTTGCGACCGACTTACGCAAACGACGTAAAAAAAATCAAAACTCGGCGCGGGAACGACGGCCATACTTAACATAGGATACGCCGCATATAGCAGGGGTAACTATCCGACGATTTTTTTTTAAATAAAACACGCCCCCAACATCCCCATTTGAATTAGGCGGGCTTACGCCGCAACACATACGTTACGCCGCCGTAACTAAGGGCGCAAGTTCTTTCTGCATACGGAACTTGCGCCCAAAGTTACATCGGCGTAACTTATCCGCAGAAAGATGCAATCATCTTTCTGAATCCGGCCCACTGTGTTTAGTGTTCCGCCTATCACGGATGCCCTCTCGTCCGAGGACGAGAGGGCATCCGTGATAGGCGGAACACTAAACACAGTGGGTTGGATTCAGGTAGGGGGACGTAATTTTGTGCTGGCGTAGCGTATCCTATTTACGCTACGCCTCCGCAACTTAGACGGGCAAGTGCAGTATTCACAAAGCACTTGCTCCGTAAGTTGCGGCGGCGTAAATCAGCCGGCGTAAGTGTGCCGAATTCAAATTGACAAGAGGTGGGCGTGTTTTATGTAAATAAAACATGACCCCATGTAAATGACGTCTTTAACGAACGGCGCATGCGCCGTTCGTGAAAGAATCCCAGTGCGCATGCTCGAAATTCCGCCACGAATCGCCAATGCTTTAAACGTGGATGTAATTTACGCAAAGCCCTATTCGCAAATTTTCAAAATTCGACGCGGGAACGACGTCCATACTTAACATTGCATACGCCTCATAATAGCAGGAGCAACCTTACGCTGAAAAAGCCTAATGTAAACGACGTAAAAAAATAGCGCCGGGCGTACGTACGTTTTGAATCGGCGTATCTAGTAATTTACATATTCTATGCCGAACTCAACGGAAGCGCCACCTAGCGACCAGCGTAAATATTGCACCCTAAGATACAACGGCGTAGGAGACTTGCGCCGCTCGTATCTTAGGCTAATTTAAGCGTATCTGGTTTCCAGAATACGCTTAAATTTACGACGGCGTAGATTCAGAGTTACGACGGCGTATCAGTAGGTACGCCGGCGTAACTCTCTCTGAATCTAGCCCAGTGTCTCCTGGGAAGCGGAGTGTTCGGCCTATCACGGAACAGCAGAAATAGGGGTGCAGCTTTTGAAAAATGGACAGACGCGGTCTGCATGTCACGGATAAGGTAAGCAGTGACACACTGAGGCATGTTATTGGGCACAGTGAGGCATGTAGTGGGGCACAGTTAAGCATGTAATTGGGCACAGCGAGGCATGTAATTGGGCACAGTGAGGCATGTAATTGGGCACAGTGATGCATGTAATTGGGCACAGTGATGCATGTAATGGTGCACAGTCTGGCATGTAATGGCACAGTGAGGTGAGGTGAGGCATGACTAGTAGGAAGGGGGTCGTCTTATACAGTGAGTATATCCCAAAACCAACATTTTAGCTGCAAATACGGTATGTAATGTGAGGACCTTACTGACTGGAAACAGACTGATTGGCTAGGTTGGGCAGGTCATCATATCATTGTATAAAGGTTGGATGATCAGATTGAAATATGTATAGTGTCCCTTAGAAACAACTGTTGGTTGTTTACATTAAAGGTCTGGATTATGGTCCTATCACATTTGAAATGTAAATCCAGTTTTGTAAAATACATTTTGATGTGTCTATGTGCTGTTTTTGTACTTGGTTAAGGCCTATTAATAGTGAAGGATCAGATTACACATAGTTTTACCATTAAACAGAAAAAAATAAAAATGTTCTTCTTTGTCCCAATTTCTTGTTAAATGTTTGCTAAATGTGTTCTCCGGCTGTATGTAGGAACATAACCTTGCTTTCTCCCAAGATGGACTGTATATGATGGGATTTGTAGTGTGCATAGAGCAGTGCACATCACCACATCTATAGAGTGTGTTTGTTACAAACAAATGGCAGTCAAGGGGAAAATGTGAGGTTCAGGAGTTTACAGAGGATGTTACAAGGAGGGAGAAAAACACAGTAATAAATGACTTCATGAAAAATGGATTACAAGGCCATTAGGTAGTGGATGTATATAGATGATTTGTGGAGAATAAAGATACCATTTAGTGTCACTTTAAATGTGTCCCCTCTAGAGGCAAGAGGTGTTTTGGGTTCATACATCATAATACAGAAAGATCTGAATTATTAGATTTGCCATTTTTTTTTATTTTTTTTTTAACAGCATATATTTTGATTTGTTTCCAATGATTGCTCAGTGATAATTCATTAATATATTGTTTGATTAATATACCATATGTGGACTCATGTTGAATCTAATAATCCAATAAATGTAGAAAAATGTAATTCTCAAGCAGTACTCTACAGTGTCCACAAGATGACACCAAAACACTGTTCAAGCTGTAACAAACGTAAGCATAGTAAAGTTTGTTGATTTCTGTTTGCAAATTCATCTAGTACATATTAGAGGTAAATGATTTGTCCATGTAATAACCTTGCAGTGATATACAGTTCACATAAAATATGTTCTTTGACAAGTATATAAAAGGGACTCACCATTTAGTATAATTTAGGGACTGTCTTATACTAGGTTCACACTATCGTGACTCTGTGAACTGCATTTTGCACAGCACAGCAGCCTATTCATTTGAATGGGCTGCCGTGCCTCCTGAATTGCAGGGAAAAAATCGCAGCCCTCATGGGAACCACAAGTGCAGTACGGTTCCCAGTGCAGGAGTCATTTCCAGTGTGTGTGGTGAGCCATTAGGATTACTGTGTGCGATATACTGTGCAGGTGGTTACGGCTGCGTGAACAGGTGCCGACTCGCAGCAGGAACCAACGACACAAGCGTGAACCTGGCCTTAAAATGATTGGAAAGGAACATTTTTTATTAAAAAAAAATATATATGTTATATTTACCTAAAATTGTAATACCTTATTAAACAATTGATGCTCCTATTGTCCACCGCCCCCCGTCAAATGATGGCAGGACGTGGTCAACGTGATGAGGACGTGACGTGCGTGAGGTGGGAGGTGCCGGAGCGCTCCATGGCCCGAGGCAGCGAGTGGCAGGGATCCGACGGAGCCAGCGCTGGTCCGGTGGAAGCCAGCTTGTGAGGCTGACACCCCGGAGACCGGAGTCGGAGCCCTGCTCAGTCCCGCTCAGCGTGACCCAAACTCTCCGACGGGACTCGGGACTCAACAGACACCCGACGGATGGAAGCGTCGGGTGATCAGATGTGAAGAGAGGGAGCAGCTGCTGCGGGTCTGCGAATGGTCCCGAGGTTGGGTGAGACGCTCATTTGAGCCGAGCGGACCGGGCGCCGTCCCGACCCCCCCCCCCCTCCCCCCCTGACGGTTTTGGTGATCTAAAAAAAAATTCTACATAAAATATACATATTACCTGCCTTGATGTTGGGAATACTGATGAGTAAGCCTGGTCTATGATACAATACAATACTTGCCTTGATAAGGGGAATACTGATGGACTGTGATTTAAACACAATACTTACCTTGAATGTGGGATTACTGATAAAAGTAAGCGGGACTGTGTTATAATGCAATACTTACATTGTGTCAGTACTGATAAAGAAGTCGGGGCTGTGATATAACGCATTATTTGCCTAGATCTTGGGAGCTTTGATAAGTAAGCCTGGACTGTGATGCAAAGCAATGATCAAAAAGGGAGAGAGATAAACCGGTATAAAGCCTCAACTGATTAACTGATTAAGGATCGCAAAACCCTCATATACTGTACAGTTACCGTACAAATCTGTAGGAAATCTCACAGGACATTTGTAGTGTTTGTCCCAGCGTAGATATTCTGGGCTGGGAGATGCGGGCGAACATGCTGTACTCTGTCCCCGAAGTAATAACGGCCTAATGGTTATAAATACATAACCAGGCAGGATACATTTGATGTAAGATTTAAAGGCGGTCGGTCTATATCAGTAAATTACCTGTTTGGTTTGACAACTCTGTGCAAGGAGGAAAATACCGGGGTCAAATCCCTAAACTACACCGCTGGTACCTCCCGCATAAGAGGACAAGCTGGAAGATACGGCTGGCCCGACCATAATAGCCATTGTTAGTCACAGATAGAACCGGATTGGTAAAAAGGGTCGGATTGGCAGTGGAGGCAGCCCCGCTCCGGGTTCTCTCTTTCATTGGCGCCTCTTCACTGACTTTTTCCTGGTTGTTATGTTTCTTTTATTCTCCTTCCTCTCCCTGCCTTTTTTTTTTTTTTGGGGGGCCTTTTCTTTTTTCCCCGTTGCTCTTCAATCCTCTCCCCACAGACTGACCAGCCTAATCGGTCACTGAAGTGTCAAACTCCATAAGTATAGTAGAGCTGAGTAACGAAAATAGATTCTGCTAGATTGTAGGGAGTGAGGGGAGAGGAGGATAAAGCGAGAAAGGAAGAGATAGTGTCGTGGGGAGTGACCATCAAGGCCGAGTATAAGAAATAAACGGTAGATTGGGAAAGGGAAGGAAGGAGGGGGAAGGAGAGAGGGGAAGAGGAGAGAGGTAGACTGGTAGTGGTGACACCTCCGCACTGGGGTCCCCCCTTTCATAGGCCCCTATTTACGGACCTCTCTCTTGTTGCTGCTTTTAAACTGGGGAAGAGAATAAGACCCGCCAATAAAATGAATAAAGCTACGAGAGGTGGTACTACTAAACCAACTAAGAATAATTCGGGGAATAGCTCCATTCAGCAATATATGACTCAAGAAGGGACCCTTAAAAGTCCAGGACTCGCAAAGAAGACTGAAAAGAAGAAGAGCGACAAAAAGAAAGGGGTAGATAGTGCGGAGAGCTCTAGAAGTGAAACGACACTAGAAAGCGAACAAGAGCAAACAATTGCAGAGGAGCTAGCCCAAGATACACATCCCCCTACAAAGGCAGAGATGAGCGCAATGTTGCAGAGGATGGAAAACGTCATGGAAAATATTATAAAGACAGAAATTAACAAGGTAAGAATAGATCTCGGAGGACTGCGCGAAAGAGTGGTCGAGACGGAAAGGAGAATAGAAGAACAGGACCAGGAAATTAACTCCCTGAAAAAGCAAGTAAAGGCCCTGACCGAAAATCAGCGATTGACTGCATATAGGATCGAGGACCAGGAGAATCGCAATAGGCGACAGAACCTCAGAATCAGATCGGTGGTAGAAGATAGGGATGAAGATCTCAGAGATATCATGAACACAATTTTTAATCCCCTGCTGGAGAGATCAGTAGAAGCCAAGCCCCTCAAGATCGATAGAGTTCACAGAGTCGGGAACCCCCAACAAACAGAAAGATCTGGTCCTAGGGATGTAGTAGTACGTTTCAGGAACTATATCGATAGAGCAGAAATTTGGGGACGGCTTAGGGGGAAACCCCCCCTGAAATATAGAGAGACTGAACTACAGATATTTTCTGATTTGTCGAAAGAAACGCTAGAAAGGAGAAGACACCTGAAACCCCTCTTAGAGCTGATGCGGGCACAAAACATAAAATATCATTGGGGCTTTCCGGCGTGCCTTATAGGCATAAAGGGGGGTAAAACTGCACGACTTAGGTTCCCGGAGGAACTCAAAGACTTCTGCTTAAAAATGGACTTGACAGTTCCAGATTTACCGGAGTGGGTGGGCTAGTGGGGCATGGGTTAGCCTAGAATATCAGGGGGCTGATCGGGGGGGGGGAGGGAGAGGGAGGAGGAGTCAATGGAGTGCATTGAGCACCACCACGAAAGAGGAGCCGAGGATGAAGATGACGAGTCTTCTACCAGCGGCTCCCAGGCCAATAGTGGGCCAGGGAGGGGAGGGGGGGATGGGGAATTGGGAGGGGGGGACAAGGGAGGTGGGGGAAGGGAGGGTAATGGGAGGGGGACCATCTGAACGACTCCACAAGAATTCTTTTCAAACTCAAAGAAAAAAAAAAAAAAAAAAAAAAAAAAAGAGAGATAAATGACAGATATTAAGTTCTTATCATATAATGTAAAAGGATTAAACTCCCATATTAAGAGACATAAAATTCTTGCCGAACTTACGCAGTATAAAGTTGACATTGCCTACCTACAAGAGACCCACATTACCTTAGAGTCCAATATAAAGCTGTTTTCATCTGAATATCCCGTATGGTATTATGGAGATACAGTCTCATCGAGATCTCGGGGGGTTGCTATAGGATTTGCAAGAAGAGTTAGATACACACTGGTGGACAGATTGAATGATCCGGAGGGGAGATTCTTGTTTTTGAAAATAAAACTAGGAGAGGAGGACTACACTCTGGCAAATGTGTATGCACCCAACGTGAATTCGGCTAAATATATGAGTAAAATCCTCAGAAAATTAAAAAATTTTGAAGAGGGACATGTGGTGCTGATGGGGGACTTTAACTTCTGTATGTGCCCGAGCCTCGATAGTACGTCCCATGCTCAGGGGAATAACGGTGAGCACCTTAAGCTACTGAAAAAACTAATGATACAAAACCAAATGGTGGATGTCTGGCGAATCCTTAACCCCAAGACACGAGACTATACGTTTTTTTCCCCTGTGCATGGGACGTACTCGAGGATCGACTACGTCCTCGTAGATCATAGACTTTTGGAGAGGGTGGTCGAAGCAAGTTGTGAAATCATAACGCTATCAGACCACGCCCCTATAACCATGAAAATAAGCACATCCATACAAAAACGCATCCTACCTGAATGGAGATTGGATGAAAGTCTGTTGAGAGACGAGGTTGTGGTCGAGAGAGTACAGAAAGAATTGGAGTGGTATTTTCGGGAGAATGACAAGGAGGGAATCACAGGAGCAACTCTGTGGGACGCCCACAAAGCGTATATAAGAGGGATATTTATTGCAGAAGGGGCAAAGAAAAATAAAATAAGAAGGAGTAAATTAAAAACACTAAAAGAGGAGATATATAGGCTGGAACAGGAACATAAATTACAGGGCCAAAAGAGGGAAACTCTCCGCAAGTTAACTTTAACAAGGGATGAATATAAAGCCCTGGCCGGGCAAGAAACCAAGAATTTCATAGACAGGATAGAGAGTGAAAGATATGTCTGGGGAAATAAACCTAGTAAAAATTTGGCCAGAATGGTAAGAAAAAAGAAAACCAGGAATTTTATCGAAAAAATCAGGAATGGGGATGGGGACTTAGTATATGCGACAAATAAAATAGCAGAATCCTTCAGAAGCTATTACGAAAAATTATACAATGTCCAACAGAAGATCAGGGACCCTGCCGAAAAACAGGACAAGATCAAGGAAGTACTACGGCAAACTAATCTACCTAGGATAGAAGAATTTGAGATGGAAAGAATGGAGGAACGTATTTCTGAACAGGAGATAAGTGAGGTCTTAAAAAATACTCCCAATGGGAAAAGCCCGGGACCAGATGGCTTCACGTCGGCCTACATACAAAGGTTTAGTACTATCTTAGTCCCTAGACTATGTCAATATTTCAATGGGTTGGGGCGAGACTATGAGATGAGTAGAGAGGCATTAACAGCTACGATCACTGTCATTAAAAAAGAGGGAAAGGACAATACGAACTGTTCAGGGTTCCGACCTATCTCACTCCTGAATTCAGATACTAAACTGTATGCAAAAATTTTGGCCGAACGAATGAAGGGGGTGATGATTGCCATTGTCCACCCAGACCAGGTTGGTTTCATACCTGGGAGGGAGGGAAAGGACAATGGGGTCAGGGCACTTCTTCTCATGGAGCAGATCAAAGAAAGAGGAACCCCTGGTCTATTCCTGTCAGTAGACGCTGAAAAAGCGTTTGACAGGGTAGACTGGGGGTTCCTGATACAAACACTAGAATGTATAGGAATTGGTCCAAGGATGATCAAATGGATCAAAACGCTCTATTTCCACCCATGCGCTAGGATCAAGATCAATGGATCTTTATCCGCACCCTTCGAGATGAGAAATGGAACCAGGCAGGGCTGTCCCCTGTCCCCTCTTCTTTTTGTCTTATCATTGGAACCCCTGCTGGCAATGGTCCGACAAAATCCAGAAATATATGGAATAGAGGTTGGAGAAGATGAGCACAAATTATCTGCCTTCGCAGACAACATTTTGTTTTATATAAGTAGCCCAAGAGTTACTCTCCCGAAGTTAATAGCTACTTTAAAACAATATGGTGAGGTGTCAAACTTCAAAATGAATACAGAAAAGACGGAGATCTTAAATATCAATATTCTTCAAGAAGAAGAACAATATCTGCGGAAGAAATATAATTTTAAATGGCAAAAAGAAATAAAATACTTGGGAATAAAACTGGCAAATACCATCAAGAAAATATATAGAATAAATTTTATCCCCCTGCTCAACGAAATAAAAAGGGAAATTAAAAACATATTCAATAGACCTATTTCGTGGTTCGGGAGGATAAATGTAGTGAAAATGGTTCTCATCCCAAAAATCCTATACAAGTTCCAAATGGTCCCAATATACCTTCCACCGTCATTTATTAAAATAATTAACTCCCTCATAATGAACTATATCTGGAATAATAAAAAACACAGGGTGTCTGCTCAAATTCTAAAACGGGCCAAGAAAAAGGGAGGCTTAGCTGTACCCGACATCAGATTGTATTATAATGCTTCGGTTCTCTCAAGGGTTATAGAATGGGCTAAAGAATCCCAGGACAAAAGATGGATAAATATCGAATGCACATTAGCGAGGGCACAGTTAGGGAGATTAATTTGGAATCCACCACAACACAGATCCTTACACTCCTCAACACACACAATAACTCATAATGCATGGAGGATCTGGGATAGACTTCACAAACAATTAAAAACAGAATTCAACTCACCCTTTATTGATTTAAAAGAAAACGAATACTTTATTCCAGGGACAAAAGAAGTAGGGGGAAATTGGATCACAAATAGAACACAGTTAAAAGATATAACACTAGATGGCAAAATTAGGACACTTCACGATATTAAATATAGGATTGGAATAAGGGCGCTCGACGAGTGGAGATACTTGCAGTTAGTGTCATTCGTCAAGCGCCTACCACACCCTTTGAGGTCACAAGAGGATTACACCTTATTGGAACAATTGTGTAGTATTGAAAGCTCAAAGGGAAATATATCTAAAATCTATAATTACTTGCAGAAAACGGAAGAGTTGGACACGCTAAAATACATCCAAAATTGGGAAACGGACTTAGGGGTCCCAAGGGGGAAAACGACCATAGGAAGAATCCTGAAAATGACTCACACCTCGGCAGTAGATGTAAGAACTGCCGAGATGAACTTCAAATGTTTGACGAGGTGGTACGCCACCCCAGATAAAATGGCAAAATACAGAGGGGGAGAGTCAGAGAAATGTTGGAGAGGATGTGAGTCAAGAGGAACAATGGCACACCTATGGTGGGACTGCCTGAAAATTAAAGCTTATTGGAAAAAAATCTTGGCCCTGATAAAGATAATAACAAAAAAAGAAGTGGAAGATAACCCATGGGTAGTTCTCTTTCATGGGGGGGAGATCCCAGAGAAGGAGTACAAGGGTTCACTGACCCCTCATTTATTGAACGCAGCGAAACGATTGATCCCCATTAAATGGAGAGACGCGAAAAGTCCGCAAATGTGGGAGTGGATCGACTCCGTAGAGGACACTTATAGGAGAGAGAAATTAAAATACGGGAGCTATAAATACAAGGAAGGGGAAAAGGATATATGGGTACCCTGGTTGGAATTTAAAAAGTCCTGGAGGTTCGCAGAAAACCTGAGAGAGGAATAGGAACGCATTTTTCAATTAAGGGAAGGAGTTCTTATAGTGGAGTCGTGGGATGGTCAAGGGAGGGGGTGGGTAGGGGGGGGAGGGGGGATTTAGTTGGGGAGGGGGGAGATGGGGTGCTGGGTATTTCTTTGTCACGCAGATAAAACTTTTTAAAAATTCCGTACTTACTATAAAAGAGTGAGTTTTAAACGGTGGAAAAAAAAAAAAAAAAAAAAAAAAGATGATAATACAAAAACAAATAAATAAATAAAATAAAATTAACAAGTATAAAAATTGGCATAAGAAATGCACCACAAATGATGCTAAACCAGATGTAGAGACGGAATTATGAATAAAATCATGAGCAAGTCTCTCGCTGTGGTGAAGTCTGAAGTGGCAAAAAAAAAAAAAAAAAAAATGATGGCAGGAGGCAGAACCTCTTTTTCTGGGCGGACGTCATATGACGTTGCGCCTTCTTAAGCCACTATGGCCGCCGGGCACCCGCGATTGCCCAGTTTACTGAACAGGACCATGGATCTGTGTGTGAGAGGAGACCGATGGTGTGTCACTTGTACATAGTGTACAGGACGCCATGGCTGGGTCCTGGAAGGACGTTATATTTCCCCTCTGTTTGGACTGTGGTGCCTTTAAGGGAATGGAAAGGGTTAACGCACCTGTGTAAGGAAGTAGTTTAAAGCAGACAGGAAGTGCAGGTGAGAGTGAAGGAGTGTAGGAGAGTCCAATGCATGGTGAATGGTGGACAAGCAAAGCTGTGGAAGCTATGAAAAGCTATGAAAAGCTGTGAAAGGACTTGGCAGTGTCCTGCCTAAAAACCTGCTACTGAAGAACTTACCTGGAAGGACTGTTTAACTGCGATAGCAGTTCTGAGCTGTACAAGTCGGTGAGACTGTTATTTCTTATGTTTTTGCTGCTGCTAAGCCATTTAAGTTTAATAAACCATAGTTTTGATTTAAGAAGCCTGTGTCCTGCGATCAAGCTGGTCCCCCAAACATTACAATAGGGACAACCATCGTTCACCTCCCCTAGTCAGTCCCCTCCCCCAACAGTAAGAATTACTCCCTAGGGAACAAATTAACCCCTTGATCGCCCCCTAGTGTTAACCCCTTCTTTGCCAGTCACATTTATACAGTAATCAATACATTTGTATAGCAGGGATCTCTGTATAAATGTGAATGGTCCCAAAAGTGTCCGATGTGTCCGCCGAAATATCGCAGTCACAATAAAAATCGCTAATCGCCGCCATTACTAGTAAAAAAATAATATTATTAAAAATGCTAAAAATCTATCCCCTATTTTGTAGCTGCTATAACTTTTGCGCAAACCAATCAATATACTCTTATTGCGATTTTTTTTTTTTTTTAACAAAAATATGTAGAGGAATACATATCGGCCTAAACTGAGAAAAAAATCAGTTTAAAAAAATGGATATTTATTATAGCAAAAAGTAAAAAATATTGTGTTTTTTTTTAAAACTTGTTCCTCTTCTTTTGTTTATAGCGCAAGAAATAAAAACCACAGAGGTGATCAAATACCACTAAAAGAAAGCTTTATTTGTGCAGAAAAAAATGATAAATGTCATTTGGGTACAGCGTTGAACGATCGCGCAATTGTCAAAGTGTCACAGCGCTGAAAGCTGAAAAAAGTCTTGGGCAGAAAGGGGGTGAAAGTGTCCTGTAGGCAAATGGTTAAAGTGTCCACGTGATGAAAAGTGCTAAAGTACAAAAATGTATTACAGTGTGTGTGTGTGTGTGTATATATATATATATATATATATATATATATATATATATATATATATATATATATATATATATATTTAAATTCCATCAAATCCATAAATTCAGATGATAAAAATCAAACGTGCATATATGTCCACTCTGGTGCTCCCCCTTCAGTTATGCGCTCACCTTGAGCGTGCAACCTTGCAGCTAAGGTGCTCTGTAGAAGAGCGCTCTCAGGCCCCGTACACACGACAGAGTTTCTCGGCAGAATTCACAGAGAAACTCGGTCAGAGCCGGATTCTGCCGAGAAACTCTGTCGTGTGTACACTTTCGGCCTGATTGAGCCGCCGAGGAACTCGTCGAGAAAATAGAGAACATGTTCTCTATTTTCTCGTTGTTCTATGGGAGCTCTCGGCCCGCCGAGCTCCTCGGCGGCTTCAGGGCTGAACTGGCCGAGGAACTCGATGTGTTTGGCACGTCGAGTTCCTCGGCCGTGTGTACGGGGCCTCAGAGTGGAGAGGACACACCACTTCAGCGGCTACAAATGGCTTTCGCTACCTGTATAGATTGGTGCACTATAGCACCCAATAAATGTGAGTACCCTAGTATAGGGATTGTTGCATATCAATTAATATTTTTAAACAATAATACACTATTAAGTTTATTCTATTATATCCATATGTGGAAAAACATACCTAAACCAGCCCAAGATCCCAGCATACACATTGAACCCAGAGGTGGTTCAGAAGCGTGTTTTGACCACCTTAGCCGCAAGGTCGCACACTCTAAGGGGGAGCACCAGAGTGAACACATTTGCATGTTTTATTTTTATCACATGGACACTTTAAGCAGAGCTTTGCCTAAAAAAAATATAAAAAAATATTACAAGCCAGCAGCTACAAATACTGCAGCTGCTGACTTTTAATATATGGACACTTACTTGTCCAGGGTGCCCGCGATGTTGGCAGCCAAAGCCGATCAGTCGCTCGGCTCTTGGCTTCTGCAGCCACCATCCTCCTTGAGGGAATCAGAAAGTGGTTCCCTACTGTGCATGCGCAAGTCGCACTGTGCATCCTCACTGGTCCCTGATGTCTTCTGGGACATGTGTGTCTCCCAAAAGACAGCGGGGAAGGACAGTGTAGGCGCAGCAAGTGACGTAGGTCACCAAGGCGATCTATGCCCGGTGGGGGGAGCAAATACCTGTATTACACAGATATCTTCTCCCTCCTCCCCCTGAGAGGTGCTAAATTGACACCGGAGGGGGGGGGGGGGATTCCAAAAAGTGGAAGTTTCAATTTTGGGTGTAACTCAACTTTAAATAATTGATAAGGCAATGGTTGTATGATTTGCAATAGGAGCATCTATTGTTTAATAAGGTATCATAATTTTATGTTAACACAGCACGGTACTCTTCTCTATATTTCAATTTGTTGTGCATGATCATATGAGACGTGATCAGTGTGAGCAGCGGACTTAATTAATTAATAGGTATCATATGGTAGCTCGCAAGAATTTCACTGTTTAGAATGTTATATTTACCTGTTCTGTACGTTTTTGCACAGAGTAGCCTGATCCTCCGCTTCTTGGGTCCCCTGCCGGTGCCTGGGCCCCTCCCACTTGCTGAGTGCCCCCACAGCAAACTGATGGCTGTGGGGGCACTCATGTGTGCTTGCCCCCAAGCCGGCTCTCTGTGTCTATAAGACACAGCACCCCCCTCTCCTGCATCACTGGCTGTTATTGACAACAGCGGGAGGCAATAACTCCTGCTGCTGCATCCCAGCTAATCACTAGGACGAGACTCAGGTCTTGTGCACATCACTGGATCAAGATTGGGCTTGAGTAAATGTTAGGGGGGACTGAGGAGGGAGCTGCATACTGAAGGTTTTTTCCCTTCATGCATTCTATGCATAGAATGCATGAAGGGAAAAAACCTTCAGCCTTTACAACCACTTTAATTATACATGCCTAGTGTGTGGTTAAATAAATGCATGCTACAAATATCAGTTTCCCTCTACTACAAATACATTTTGTAAATCTGAGTATTATGAACATTATAGGCATTTGAACAGATTTTGTAAACCACTGCCAGGTATACAGTACATGCAATTTAAAAGTTATTCTCCTTCTGCCACTATTTTTGGCTGTGACATAATTTAAAAAATAATCTAACATGACAACATGCAGTCACACCATTATGCATATTTTTACCTCCTGCCACAGGCTTCCAGTTACCTTTTTGTTTTGGGTATGAAGCTACTAGGCCCAGACATCCTGAAGTGTCACTGTGGCCCACCCTCCTATTCCTCTTCTACATATATGTGCATGCATTTAGACAAAGAAGTGAAGGTCTTTAGATAAATTCTAACTGAGCACCTGCTGTGAGCCACAGCCTCGACATCTGGAAAAAATACCCTTTCACCTTTTGCAGCCTCATAATAATTGATGGCTTTTTTTTACCTTGACTTGGTAACAACCAACCTATTAATATTACTCAATCATTCTCCACCTGATAGTAAGGCATGTGGATAAGGTTAGAAGGCATAAGTCACTTGCACCAGCCATTACCCTAATCCCCCCAATACCTCCACCTTGGAACCATAGACAAGGGTTACCTACTAAAATGAGGACTCCCAAGTTAAAAGTGGTTCTAAAGGTTCAAGGTTTTTTACCTTCATGCATACTATCCATGAAGGTAAAAAAAACTTCTGTGTGCAGCAGCCCCCCTAATACTTACATGAGCCCCATCTTGATCCAGTGATGTACACGAGAGCCTCGGCTCTCTGGGGACTCTCACTCCTTATTGGCTGAGGTCTGAGTCATTCACAGCCAGTGAGCCAATCAGGAGAGGAAGTGGATGGGGCTGTGTTACAGATCTATGTATGTAAGAACCCTATGTGAATTGGTAATAGGGTACATTGTACCCCTACCATTTCACGAAGGAAGTGTAAATAGTTGGGAAAAACACACACACACACCGTAGAAAAAAGTCCTTTATTAATAAAATCCAGCGACGGGTGACCTCCAGTCCAGCGATGAGAAGATCCATCCATCCAGAGCGCAGCCACGCCGACCTCCTCTCTCCGTTGGACACAGCCCAGCGAATAACGCAGCTGAAGCTGTGACATTTCTTATATAGGGGAGGCGGCGCCATCCGTCATGTGACCCCGCCCCCTCTGACGCAAGGGGGAAGACTGGGCTTCCCCAGTGACGTAGCAGAGGGTACGTCAGAGGGGGCAGGGTCACGTGACGGGTGGCCCAGGCTCCCCTATATAAGAAATGTCACAGCTTCAGCCGCGTTATTCGCTGGGCTGTGTCCAACGGAGAGAGGAGGTCGGCGTGGCTGCGCTCTGGATGGATGGATCTTCTCATCGCTGGACTGGAGGTCACCCGTCGCTGGATACAGACAATGTTGGAGCAGGGAACTGGGACCGAGTAGATTACCACCGCTGGATTTTTTTTATTAATAAAGGACTTTTTTCTACGGTGTGTGTGTGTGTTTTTTCCAACTATATACACTTCCTTCATGAAATGGCAGGGGTACATTGTACCCCATTACCAATTCACATAGGGGGGGCCAGGATCTGGGTGTCCCCTTTGTTAAAGGGGTCTTCCAGATTCTGATAAGCCCCCCACCCGCAGACCCCCACAACCACCGGACAAGGGTTGTGGAGATGAGGCCCTTGTCCCCATCAACATGGGGACATCCTCCCCATGTTGAGGGCATGTGGCCTGGTACAGTTCAGGAGAGGGGGGGGCGCACTCTGTCCCCCCCTCTTTTCTGCGGCCGGCCAGGTTAACGTGCTCAGATAAGGGGTCTGGTGTGGATTTTTGGGGGAACTCCACGCCATATTTTTTTTTAAATTTGGGGTGGAGTTCCCCTTAAAATCCACACCAGACCTGAAGAGCCTGGTAATGGAATTTGGGGGGACCCCCACGCTATTTTTATGAATGAATCCTCTCTGAATTGCCAGAGCCGACAATTCATTATTGCCGCAAGTCCGGTTTTAAAAGACTTTTTTTCCTTTCAGAAATGACACTTTGGGCCAGATCCTCAAAAGAGATACGCAGACTTAACTGCTGTTCAGTCTGTGTCTAACTTTGGAAACGATCCTCAAAAGGCTTTTTCCAAAGTTAGGCAGAAGGTCCGGCATGTGTAATTGAATTACACTGCCGAATCTTAGGATGCAGTACCGCATCCGCCGCTGGGGGCATTTCGAGTCGAAATGCCGTTTCTAGTATGCAAATTAGCACTTAAGGCGATCCACAAAGCTTTCCAGCTTCGTTTTTTCGGCGTAAGTTTTAGTTTGCAAGTGTAAAACTAGGGCTGATGTTACAAAGTGTAAACTAGTCACACCATGTAAAAGCCCATTCCAGCGACGGCATTTGGTATGCATTCCCGAGGGAGAACTCCACGGCAATTTGTAAAAACAAAACCGGCATGGGTTCCCCCCCAGGAGCATACCAGGCCCTTAGGTCTGGTATGGGTTGTAAGGAGACCCCCCTACGCCGAAAAATCGACGTAGGGGGTCCCCCTACAATCCATACCAGACCCGTATCCAAAGCACGCTGCCCGGCCGGTCAGGAAGGGAGTGGGGACGAGCGAGCGCCCCCCCCCCTCCTGAGCCGTGCCAGGCCGCATGCCCTCAACATGGGGGGGTTGGGTGCTCTGGGGCAGGGGGGCGCACTGCGGGCCCCCCCACCCCAGAGCACCCTGTCCCCATGTTGATGAGGACAGGACCTCTTCCCGACAACCCTTGCCATTGGTTGTCGGGGTCTGCGGGCGGGGGGTTATCGGAATCTGGGAGTCCCCTCAAATAAGGGGGCCCCCAGATACCGGCCCCCCACCCTAAGTGAATGGATATGGGGTACATCGTACCCCTACCCATTCACCTGTAGGCAAAAAGTTAAAGTTAGTAAACACACAACACAAGGGTTTTTAAAATAATTTATTATTCTGCTCCGGATGCCCCCCCTGTCTTCTTTATTAGCTCTATTAGCAGGGGGGGCTTCTTCTTCCGCTCTCTGGGGGTCTTCCACTCTCCGGGGGTCTTCTTCCACTCTCCGGGGGGGGTTTCTTCTTCCGCTCTCCGGGGGGGGGGCTTCTCCGGACTCCGGGGGTCTTCTTCCATCTTCTCCCCTCTTCCGCTGTTGACTCGGCGAACCCCGGTTCTTCTGCAGATGTCCGGTGCCTTCTTCTTCAGCGCTGGCTGCCTGCTATCTTTGTGTGTTAGCTCAATTTCTAACAGGCAGCCGGCGCGGTCTTCTGTGACGTCAGGTTCTTCTTCTTCCCTCTTCCGATGTTGCCTCGTCGCCTGTTGTCGCTGTAATGATGGAAGCGCGCCTTGCATCCCATTTATATAGGCATCACCGTCCCATCATGCTCCGGCAGGTACCCACGTGGTGGGTGCCTACCCACGTGCACCCACCACGTGGGTACCTACCGGAGCATGATGGGACGGTGATGCCTATATAAATGGGATGCAAGGCGCGCTTCCATCATTACAGCGACAACAGGCGACGAGGCAACATCGGAAGAGGGAAGAAGAGGAACATGACGTCACAGAAGACCGCGCCGGCTGCCTGTTAGAAATTGAGCTAACACACAAAGATAGCAGGCAGCCAGCGCTGAAGAAGAAGGCACCGGACATCTGCAGAAGAACCGGGGTTCGCCGAGTCAACAGCGGAAGAGGGGAGAAGATGGAAGAAGACCCCCGGAGTCCGGAGAAGCCCCCCCCCCGGAGAGCGGAAGAAGAAACCCCCCCCGGAGAGTGGAAGAAGACCCCCGGAGAGTGGAAGACCCCCAGAGAGCGGAAGAAGAAGCCCCCCCTGCTAATAGAGCTAATAAAGAAGACAGGGGGGGCATCCGGAGCAGAATAATAAATTATTTTAAAAACCCTTGTGTTGTGTGTTTACTAACTTTAACTTTTTGCCTACAGGTGAATGGATAGGGGTACGATGTACCCCATATCCATTCACTTAGGATGGGGGGCCGGTATCTGGGGGCCCCCTTATTTGAGGGGACTCCCAGATTCCGATAAGCCCCCGCCCGCAGACCCCGACAACCAATGGCAAGGGTTGTCGGGAAGAGGTCCTGTCCTCATCAACATGGGGACAGGGTGCTCTGGGGTGGGGGGGCCCGCAGTGCGCCCCCCTGCTCCAGAGCACCCAACCCCCCCATGTTGAGGGCATGCGGCCTGGCACGGCTCAGGAGGGGGGGGGCGCTCGCTCGTCCCCACTCCCTTCCTGACCGGCCGGGTAGCGTGCTTTGGATACGGGTCTGGTATGGATTGTAGGGGGACCCCCTACGTTGATTTTTCGGTGTGGGGGGGTCTCCTTACAACCCATACCAGACCTAAGGGCCTGGTATGCTCCTGGGGGGTGAACCCATGCCGGTTTTTTCTTTGAAAATTGGCATGGAGTTCTCCCTCAGGAATGCATGCCGAGCGACGCTGTCATTTTTTTTTTTTTTTTTCCCGACGCAACTTTTTTAAGCCGTCGCGATCCTCAAAACTCGGCGTAACGTAACTTCGCGCATGCGCAGTACGGCCGGCGCGGGAGCGCGCCTCATTTAAATGGGACTCGCCCCATTTGAATAGGAACGCCTTGCGTCGGCGGAATTTTAGTTACACAGCCTGAAATTTCTAGATAAGTGCTTTGTGAATCGGGCACTTAGGTAGAAATTTTAAGGCAGTGTAACTTAAATGGGATTTTTTAAGTTACGCCAGGTTTTTGTGGATCTGGCCCTTTGTGTAGGGACATTTCTATGTACGGGAAACATGCTAACTTTACACCCCCCCCCCCTTAGGTACGAAGTTTAAAGTAATATTTCACTTTTATTGTTTCACTTTTAGCATTATTAAATTCACTGCTCCCGAAAAAAATGACATTTTTAAAACTTTTTTTTTCATTGATACATGTCCCCTGGGACAGGACCCAGGTCCCCAAACACTTTTTAGGACAATAACTTGCATATTAGCCTTTAAAATTAGCACTTTAGATTTCAAATGTTCGAGTCCCATAGACCTTAATGGGGTTCTAAACTTCACACGAACATTTTGTGTGTTCGCAAGTTCTGGTGCGAACCGAAAAGGGGGGTGTTCGGCTCATCCCTACTCCCTACCTAGTAAGGATACAGGCTTTTATTAGGCACTAAGACATCAACTCTCTGTTTACTTCATAATTAATGCGTCCCTCCTAACCACTCAGATAACTTGCATTGTCACCCAACTTAAAATGACCTGCACCTGACTGCGATGTCAACCATTCCGTCTGTCAGGCAAAGATTCTCTCTGCACCCCGGGCTAAAGACATACACACAGAACCTCCAACCACCAGGAGTGATGACGAAAGATGCAAAATGTCCCCCTTTATTCTTGCCAAGCAGGATGACATTCCCCATAGACTGAAGATACCTGCAATATCAAAGACCTACAGTAATAATTAATTTTCACAAGCAAGAGGTGCTGTGTAAATAATGCAGCCGTAATAGCTGCTGCTGTCAAAAATTGGCCATTTGACATGGTGTTTATAAATACTGTTTAGGTAGGAGATATCTTAGAGTGATACAAGAAAACATTGTTGCTTTTGTATCTATTCTTTTTTACATATATTTACTGTATATAGCACCTAAAATGTACCCACTGCTTTACATATACATCAGTCCCTACCTCAAGGACCTTACAAATGAAGGTCCCTATCTTACATGCATGCCTACTAGGGTGAGTAAAAAGACAAGCTTATCTTTAAAAGGTTGGTTCATCTTTTCAGAAAAAAATAAAAAGGTGAACATTGTACACGGTCCCTACCCCCCTACCTAGCCCCTCTTGTACTTACCTCCATGAGTAATGATATGTCAGTGCTATGCAGCTGGAGTAGTGTCTCTTCTTCACTCTGCAGCCTTCCAGGATGGATCATGGCTGCACTCATGGCTGGGTAATGAGGGGCCAGTGACAGTATGCACAGCCACTGGCCGCCACTACCAAATTCTGTGTTTGCAGAGCTGCAGCAGAGCAGTAGAATTATGCCTGCTGGTGCTGGAACTCAGAGTTAACACAGGTCACGGCCGCAGCTCACCTCCTGCTGTGCGGCCGTGCCTGTGTCAGTTCCGAGGTAGATGGCTGCAGGGCTGAGCTATGTCTCATCTCACACATAGCTCAGCCTCAGAGCACACTGGCGCTGACATCCCCTTCTCTCTCTGCACAGACACGAGGAGAGAGAGCTCATCTGCTCCTCATCCTTCTGAGTCTTCCCCGCCCACACTCCCCAGGCATGTGTGGACACTGGGCAGGAAGTTTGAACCCAGAAAAGCATCAGACAGACTGCGCCTCAACCTCCATCCTGGTAAGCTCACCCTCTCTCCTGCCTCCCAGTGATTAAAAAGGGGGGCTCTGTGGACTTTGTTAAAGGGGAGTTGGGTCGGACTTTAGTGAGCAGAGGCCCCCTTTACACCAGATTCCACAGCATGCCCCCTTAAATCAAGTTTCCCAGAACACCCCTTACATCAGATTGCCCCTTAAATCAGGGTTCCCCTTTACATTAGAGTCCACAGAGCTCCCCCTTACAGTGTAAGTGGAAATTATGTGTGGACTCTGATGTAAGGGGGGCCTCTGTGAGGACTTTGATGTAAGGGGGGCCTCTGTGCAGACTGTGATGTAAGGGGGGGCCTCTGTGCAGACTCTGATGAAGGGGGGGCTCTG
The DNA here is from genome assembly GCF_905171775.1 of Rana temporaria. Classification (NCBI taxonomy): domain Eukaryota; kingdom Metazoa; phylum Chordata; class Amphibia; order Anura; family Ranidae; genus Rana; species Rana temporaria. Next base: position 226,786,064 of record NC_053489.1, read on the forward strand.
TGCAGACTCTGATGAAGGGGGGGGCTCTGTGCAGACTCTGATGTAAGGGGGACTCTGTGTGGACTCTGATGCTTACATAATAATGTACATAACATAATGTACAGGGTGCAGGGGTCAGGAGTATGCAATGTACAGGGTGCAGGAGTATGTAATGTACAGGGTTCAGGGGTGTGTAATGTACAGCTTGTAGGGCTCAGGAGTGGGTAATGCACAGGGTTCAGGGGTGTGTAATGTACAGGGTGTAGGGGTCAGGAGTATGTAATGTACAGGTGTCAGGAGTATGTAATGTACTCTGATGTCCCCCACCGACACTCCAGGCCCCTTCTCTTCATCCTGCCTCCTGTCACCTTAAAATCATCACATGGGGACTTTTTACTGCTGACCTTTACTATTGGCACACTTACCTGGCCAGGCATCTAGTGGTGTCCTCACCCCAGCCAATTCTTAAATTGGCTCTTGGGGTACTGGTGCCACCATCTTGGCTAAAGGAAACTGGCAGTGAAGCCTAAAGGCTTTACAGCTGGTTTCCTACTGTGCATGCGTGATTTGCGCAGTGCTTTGTGAATGGGTCGACTGCGAGAGGGGGAAGGGGTGGCCAACTTCCGGCTCACTGCGGCAAAGTGACCGGGAAGTGAGAGGAGGCACCTGTCAAAACCAGGTACCCTCTCCCCCCTCTCCCTCAAAAGGTGCGAACTGTGGTAGCGGAGGGTGAGTGGAGCTCCGCTTTAAGCTTTTTTTTTTATTCATTTTGTTTCAGTGTCACATGTCAGAATAACCAAACAATTTCTGCATCTGGCTGGATGTTCAACCAACATATTTTTATCTGCCTTTTTTTATTTGCAGATAAAAGTATGTAAGTAGGGAGAGCATAGCTGCCAATAGTCCAGATTTTCCCGGGACATTCACCATATTCAGACCCATGTTCCAGTCTGTCTGTGTTCTGAGAAAAATTGGTATGCAACCCGTCACCGACCCGTGGCTTTCAGCTGTGAAAACATGGCCACAGTATCTTCCCTGGAAAGGGGAGGGGCCTCTGACCCAGGCAGCTAATCGGCTTCTCTCTTCATTGTACAAGCAGAGCAATTTGCTTGTACACTGAAGCCGATTAGCTGTCTGGGATCGGAAACCCCTCCCCTCTCCACTGTACACAGGGAAGAGACCTGCTAGCCTGAGAAAGATCTCCCAGGCACCACAGAGCTGCCACCTGCCCCCCCCCTCAATTCTTAGTGAGATGACCGCCAGAGGTGCAGGGGGAGATGCTATAGGCACCACAGTTGCAAGTAAGTGGCCATGGGGTGATATGCTGGATGTTTTGTGTGTTGGGGAGGGGTTACAGAGCTGTTTTGGGGGTTGGAGGTGCACATCAAGTCCTGTACCATGTCTGCACCCTCTCTGACTGTCTCTTGTACTATGTCTGCACCCTCTCTGACCATCTCCTGTACCATGTCCGCACCCTCTCTGACCGTCTCGTGTATCATGCCCGCACCCTCTCTGACCGTCTCATGTATCATGTCCGCACACTCTGACCGTCTCTTGTATCATGTCCTCACTCTCTCTGACCATCTCTTGTATCATGTCTTCACATTCTCTGACCATCACTTGTATCATGTCTGCAGTCTCTGACCATCTCTTGTATTTGTTTGATGGGATTTGCCTGGGGGGATGGTGTTTGGAGTATCTTTATCTGCTGATTGTTAGACTTTCTGGAATACACATATTGCTATTGTGGTGTAGGATCTGGGCCTGCTGTGCCTCCATACCTCTTTCTTTCTTTCCTCCTTTCTTTCCTTCCTTCCCTCCCTCCCTATCTCTTTCTTTCTTGCTTTCTCTCTACCTCTCTCTTTCTCCCCCTTCTCTATTCTCTCTCTCTCTCTCTCTCTCTCTCTCTCTCTCTCTCTCTCTCTCTCTCTCTCTCTCACCTTCTACCTTCATCCCTCTTTCATCTCAGACTCTAACCACACCCCCTTTAAGTCACGCCTGATATTTAGTTTAAACCACACCCATTTTTCTAATTGAAATAAGACTCCACTTACATACAAAAAAAGTGTCCTTATAATTTTTTTCAGAATGTTGGCAACTATGAGATGGAGCAAAGAGAGACACACATGGCTCAGATTTTGGTTGCTTCGTCATGAACTTAACAAAGTCACTCTGTATGGCTAGCATTAAAAACTGTAGCATGGGACAGAGTCATGTGAGATGGCTTTAACCTTCTGGGGAGAAACAAAATACTTTCTGTGAGAGGTAGTAAATACTCAAAAGTGTTACACTATCATATTGTTACATGGGAAGAGTATCCAGGGCTGGACTGGGACAAAAATTTGGCCCTGGACTTCATCCAGACTGGCCCACTTTGACAGGTCTCTCCCACGGCGGCCGGACAACTCCTGCACCTCCCCGGCCACCCAAGCCCCCCCTTCACTAGTCACTAGCCGTTCTACTTTATTAGAGTAGAACGGCTGGTACTGGTACTCTTATAGGCAGTGGGGAAGCTAGACATTATTTCACCCGGGGCAAAGAATCAGTTTGGTGCAACCCCTTATGGGACAAGATTAGGCAGAAGTGAGAAGCTCCCAGGCCATAGCTGTTGAGTCAGCTGTCTGTCCCCTCCCCCATGCTCTTCTGTCGTCCCCCTGCTCCTCTGGTCCTCCCCCTGCTTCTTTGTTCCCCCCAGGTGAGCGCTCTGGGCAGGGAGAGGAGGTGAGCGATGCGGGAAGGGAGAGACAGAGGAGCGGAGGAGGGGCAGCGGTCCGCTGTCACTGAAGCCGGCCCACTGAGCCATCAGCCCACCGGGAAACTCCCTGTAGTCCCAATGGCCAGTCCATCTCTGAGAGTATCTGTGAAACAGGATTTAATTGGCAAAGACTAAGGTTACACATATTGTATATCTTTGGTAAAAGAAAAAAACGGGCAGAAGTGCATTACTAGGATAAAAAGCAGAATTAAAATAAAAGATAATAAACCGATGAATACTGTACATACATTCATTGCTGTTTACAGTGGAAGATAAGAACCTTGCTTTTTTGACAATTGTGGGCCAAGATCATGATGTCCATGCATTCTAAAACACTCCCCCTTTCAGACAGAGTGGGGAGTAAAAACACTTTCCTAGCCAGTATTATTTTTTTTCATGTTATAACACTGTATTTCAAAACAAAGTTTGCACTGACAGATTTTCTGCTTGCTTTCTTATTTTCTCTAAACTTTTTATGAATGAGTAATGTTATAAAATATGTATCACTCTCATCTGCATGATCTATTTATTGTCAGGATTTAACACCACATTTTCATGAAAATAGTCTAATTGGTTCTCAAGGGAAATATGTTGGATTTCAAGTGTGAAAATAATCCTTACTTTTTTATACTGTACAATAATTTCACTATATCTTTACTCAGAAAAAGTGTTACCATAATTTATTTAAATGATGATAAGAACAGCCAGCATGTTTATTATTAAAACAAACTGACTTTGTGGGCCAAGGGAATTGTGCTCTGCTTCATTTTACAGCAGTTTAACTACACTGCTCTTTATATACAGAAATCTAAGGTTGTCTTAAAGCAATATTTTACAAAAGAAAGAGTGTATTTTTAATATTTCCTAAATATACAGAAAACCCTTTAAAGGTCTACTAGTAAAAACACAATAAAAACTGCTTGGTCAGAAATGTGCTCATCTACCTTCTTTCATTTGTGTGATTTTTGGATGGGTTGATTTATTTTATTTTTGTAGAAAGGCGTTCATGTATCCAGCATTTAAACAGCTGATGTTTTTTTCTTCCAAGCAGTTATATAGTACCAGTAAAATATACAGTGAATGTTAAAGCTACTGCAGTCTGCCATTAGAGAACTGACTTCAATATTCTCTGCCTTGGATAAACATGCAGCAAATCAAAAAACAGAATACCTTTTCCTCTCACACTCGTAGTAGAAAAGTTATATATTTTTGCATGGCTTTGCTGACAATTTAGTAATCATTTTTCTCCTTAATGGCAGTACAGAAATATTTTTCTTATTTACGTCCTTGGATTAAAAGTTTAAGAGCCCTTGCTTCAAGCAGCTTTTTGTTCTCATTGACTTTTGTGGATTTTCAGACTATCAAGTGATGTTAGGTTTCCTAACCTTTCTGGCTTTCCCTCAAACTATTCATCTCCTTAAGAATAATGCTGACACTTTTCTAGACATTTTAACCACTTTCAAACAGCTTTCAATTGCTTATTTATGTCATGGAAAGGGAATTGTGTTGATCTGTTTTCATTGTGTATGCAATAGACATGTGCACACTGAAATATTTTGTTTCGGAATTTCGTTTTCATCCATAAAATAAATGTATTTAGTTACTCCCGAAATTCATTTTTATTTATTTTGTTTGTTAAGAAATGCATTTGTCTGAAAATACGAATTAATTAAGGTTGAATCTGTCATTGAAGGCTTTTAGTGTTTGTCGAATGTTCTAAGAAGATTTAACGAAGCAGCTAAATTGTACGAAGCCGCAATCGTACATTTCCGGACGAATGCTACGCCCACAAGCTATAGTAGAATTCTAATGCTGTATGACTAGTAATAATTATATTTATTAATTATTATTACTAGTCCACCAGCATTAGAATTCTTCTATAGCCTATGGGAGGAGCATTTGACCATAAATGTCCTCTCGCGTCTCTATAATATCAAATCTTTTCTTTCTATGTCGAATAATCTTAGACTAATAGAGTTAGATTAGGCACATTCGACCACAGGTTCGATAGACACAGATCGCATTTTTTATGTCGGATCTTTCAGATTTCGGATTTTGCACGTTCGTTATCGTTTATTAAAACAAACACGAAAATCCCAGAAATTCGGACAAAAATGCATTCGGACTAAAACGAATGCACATGTCTAGTATGCAATGAATAGCTGGCTGAAAGTAGAAGACATCAACAAAGAATCATGTATTGCTAGTATTAAAAAATGTGCAATATACATGAAAATTAACTGATCTATCTCAAAATTCACAACATTTTGGTTGTAAGATTCCATCCATCTTAATCTTCTGGTGACATCTGGTGGACCCCCCATGCCTTGTTATAGACCATGCACACCACCAGATGAAGGTTTTTGGCATTCTCTTTCTATCAATAAGTTGTCAGTGTCTTTATGAGGCCTGTCTATTGTGGCTTATATATTCAAACAACATCTGGGATTGAAATTTCTCTCTTGGCCAATACAATTGTAGCAGTTACTTATTTCTGTATTGGTAACCTCAAAACCTTATACCCCCCATCCTTCATTGATTTACAATGTGTGTTGGCAAATCTGTAAATTTTTGTAATTTCAATATTCAGGGGTTCATGGTTGGGACACTATACAGAAATGTTGTGTCTATCTTTTCTTGATGATGAACATTGATTTTGGCTTGGGAAAGGTGAAGGGGCACTCATTAAATTAATCTACTAAGTAAAAATAACAATGTGTGTGCCACATAGATGATGTGATAAAGATAAACGAATACATTTTATATCATAATTAATAAAGGATAATATAATTTGTTTCAAAAATTATATAACCAAGAATAATGATAACAGTAATAACAGTTCATCAAAGAATGGAATAAAGGTGATAAGAAAGTCCTAATCGACTGACTCTTCTTGTGTAATATGTTGAATCTTCTCAAAAGAGTTCCATATAAAACCTTCACCAGCTGAACAATTGGTCACCCAAAAGTGCTTGAATATGAAATCTGCTTACCAGATAGGATTGACCACTTTAACTAAAAAGTAGGTCTAAAGCGCTTGTGTGCAAGACACTGCTTGCTGACAGTGATGGATGCTGGATAAACAAGATACACCTCCTCCCACAGGGGATCACAAATGGGATATATGTAGAAAATGACAGAGGAATTGAAAATAGTGTAATCCCATTTATTATAAAAAGTATAAATCTAAAAGGCCAAATGGCTTGTCCGGCACAGAGGCTGCATGCATGTCTGATGGCCGAATGGTGCCTCGCAGTTCTCACCATAGCTGGCGTGCGTTCCACCTCGCTACGCACACAGACTAAACGGATCGTTAGTGACGTGACCAAGGCTTGCCTCAACGTATGTTTCGTAGGATTTTACGCCATCAGGAAGCGTTCATTGGTCACTAGGGGCATGGTAGTTATATAGCGTGAGTCTACATCTCACTCGGAGGGAAATTTATTTCTTTAGCACTTTGTTCAGCTACGGTGTCGGTTCACATCTGACAGTAAAAACAACAGCCTCTTTCACTTACAATATACATAGTTGAACCCACATATAGTTTCATTAAAATTCCTATGCCCTAATTAGATTTTAATTCTATAGGAAGAAAACTTTATATTGTAATTACATGCCAAAAAAATATATATTACAATAAACGTAAGGTATAAATCACCGATATAAAATATAATATAAAATAAAAAAAAAGATTTATAAAATATGAGGGAGAAAGAAAAAGAAAACAGGACAACTAAATCCAGGTATTTTTAATCTAACAGGCATACAGTTCTCTGAAAAAGAATTGGAAGTTTTATCAAAAGGTTTGAAATTTGCACCAGATAATAATGTTAACAGGTTTGAATTATTTGTTGAGGTTGAAAACTATATTAGGAAACTAAACATCAAAAAACATTTTTCTTCGCAATCACATGCTTTTTCCACAGTGGATGGTAATACCATTTACCAACACAGTGGTTTGAAAAACAACTCCGTGTTTAACCCTAAAAAGGTCACACACCACTTCATCGAGGTGTTTAAAAAGGTTTAAGATGAAGTAAAATCCCTGGAAGTAATTAAACATAAGAATAACCAATCCATATGGGAGGGGATAAAACAGTTGGAAAAGAATAAACAGATAGTAGTCAGACCAGCAGACACGGGTGGAGGGGTGGCAGTACTCACTAAAGAGAATTATAATAAATAAATTCACAGATTGCTTGATGATACAGCTACCTAAAGATCTTACAGTTGTTTTAAAAAATGTACTTATATGTTGGGTAAATAAAGGATTAGATAAGAAACTTCTGGATAAGAATCCCACATGTTCCTAGGGTCCCTGTCCTATATATAGTCCCGAAAATACATAAGTGTAAAGATAATTCCCCAGGCTGACCTATAGTGAGTGGGAAAGGCTCTTTATACTTCAGAGTGGGTGAATATTTGGATATCTGTTTCAAACCACTGGTGATACTGAGCCCATCCTACCTGAAGGACAGTCCTGATCTCATCCTACTGCTCTAAAAACGAGAGGTTACAGACAACACTATATTGGTCACAGTGGACATTGAGTCCTTGTAAACAAATATTAAACAGCCGGATGCCCTTGATGCTATCAAATGGGCACTGACAAATATATCTCAACTTAAAAATACTCAAATCAACCAAAAATAATAATAATATGCAAAGTCACTCTTGCTGTGCAAACATATCATTAAATAAATATTGAATGATATTCCAATCGACTTCAATATATAAAGTTCATAAACCTGGAGTGTCCGTTACCCATGTGGAAAAAAAAGCTACCATAGTGTAGTACTTTCCAAAAATGTAATGATAAAATCAAGGCATACACTCACATTTGGTAGAATAAAATAAGCGTTGCAGTTGTAATAATTCTCAAGCAGGCCGGCTCTCACTATCCGCCCGTTTTTCCAGGTAGTAGTGTAATCTCGTTGGTGACGTCAGCACGCCGCTCCTCCCAAAACCCTTATATAAAAGGTATATTGATGACATCATCCTGCTCTGGGAGGGTTCACAGGCAGATCTTCAGTCCTTTCTTAAACAAATAAATACAAATAAACATGGTCTAAAATTTACTGCAGAATGGAGTCCATCATCAATTAACTGCCTTGTTTTAACTTTAGTAAGAAACAAAGATAGAATTGGCACAAAAACTTTTTTTAAAGTAACTGATAGAAATGGGTTTGTGCCTACCCAGAGTTGCCACCATCCAATGGTTGGGAGCAATCCCAAATTAGACAATACATGAGGATTAGGAGCAATTGCCACAGTCTTGACGATTTTAACAATCTAGCGCAGATTTTGACAGATAAATTTAAAAAAATGGGTTACCCAATAGAAACTCTGCTGAAAGCCAAATATTAAGCTTTGTCAATGGATAGGAAATCATTTTTGACTACTAAAAAGAAGAAAAAAACACCCCCTAGAGAAGAATTATCATTTATATCAGGGTTTCTGTCATGGTCTTACCTCTCTCCTGTCTCCTTCGTTTGACATGTGCTGGCGGCCATCTTGGTTTCTGGGTCTCTTGTAGCCTCCCACCCTGCGGCTCCTTTCCACTGGGAGGAGCTGGATGCCTGGCTCATATATATAGGAGGTCTGTGGCTTCAGTTCCTTGCTTGGTCCTCCTGTGTTCACATGCTTCTAAGACTGCTGCTGCTTCTGGTTCCTGATCCTGGCTTCGTCTGACTTCCCTGCTGGTTCCTGATCCTGGCTTCGTCTGACTTCCCTGCTGGTGTCTGATCCTGGCTTCGTCTGACTACCCTTCTGGTTCCTGACCTCTGGCTTCGCAAGACTCTGCTTCGGTTTCACCATCCGTTTGGACTTTTGCTTTACAGCTTGATTTTCAATAAAGCCTTCTTATTTTCACTTATCTCTTGTTGTACGTCTGGTTCATGGTTCCGTAACATTAGGACCAAGCCTCGAATTTTTACGGTACAGGGCCATCCTCGCTACCCACGCTGGTTGCCAGACTTGATCAGCAGGATTACCTGTTGGGTCAGTTCGCCGTGGCGTTGCAAACCCTGCTTGAACGCACGGCTCATTTCGCTCCTGTTGCCGATGGGTCGGTTGTCGCTCCTGGGTCCGCTCCTACTGCCGCTCCGGTTGTTGCGCCAGAGTCTACCCCGACACCTGTTGTTGCGCCTGCGGTGTTTCGGGGTATGACCGGTTCTGCCCCCCTTCCACAGGGATTTGGGGGAGAGCCAACTCAGTGCCGAGGTTTCCTTAACCAAGTGGGCATTTATTTCGAGTTGCTGCCACATGCCTTTCCCACTGAGAGATCAAAGGTGGGCTTCTTGATCTCGCTGCTCTCGGACAAGGCCTTGGCCTGGGCCAGCCCTTTATGGGAGAACAACAATCCGGTGGTTGCCGAGTTTTCCGGTTTTGTTGCTTCTCTTCGAAAGGTATTCGATGTGCCGGCTCGCGCCGCCTCTGCTGCGAAGCTCCTTATGTCCGTCAGACAGGGTTCACGATCCGTAGCTGAATACGCCATTGAGTTTCGTACCCTGGCAGCAGAGGTGGGCTGGAATAATGAGGCTCTGGTCGCTGCTTTCTCTCATGGTCTCTCGGATGCCTTGAAGGATGAGGTTGCAGCTAAGGACCTACCAGTGGAGCTCGAGGCTCTTATTTCTTTCCTGATTTTGATTGACACCAGACTCAGGGAGAGACCTTCCTTTAAGGAGAGCCTGCGGAGGCCTCCTAACAGTTTGGCGCCTACGTTTGCTGTCCCACCCGTGCCTCCCTCTCCTCCCACGCCTCCTGGGGTTGACTTGTCTGGGGGTGAACCCATGCAGCTGGGGTTTGCTCGCCTGTCCGAGGGGGAGAGGTTACTCTGGAGAAGCGAGGGCCGATGCATGTACTGTGGTCTCGGTGGGCATTTTCGGTTGGCATGTCCGAACCGTCCGGGAAACGCTCGCACCTGAGATCCTGTCGGGGGCAGATCTTGGGTGGAGTCTCCTCCTCCCCGGTTTCCCGTGTTGATAAACCACTGATCACTGTTGTCCTCTCCTGGGTCGGGGGCTCGGTGACGACCCAGGCGTTGGTGGACTCTGGTGCTGGTGTTTTTTTCATTGATAGTGAGTTCGCTGCCGCCAATTCCATTCCTCTGCAGGCTCGAGGTTCCCCGCTGGCTCTAGAGGCGATAGACGGCAGACCCCTCCAGCCATCACACGTGACTCATGAGACCCTTCCAGTGGGGATAGCCATTGGTTCCGTTCACAGAGAGTCGGTCTGCTTCCAGGTTATTTCGTCTCCACACTACTCGGTGGTCTTGGGGTACCCCTGGCTCCAGAAGCATAATCCGACTTTCGACTGGAGATCGGCCGAGATCCTCTCATGGTCACCACAGTGTGGGGCTAGTTGCATCCATGGGCCTGTCAAGTTGCTGTGTACTTCCTCGGACTCTCTGTTGCCTCCTGAATACGAGGAGTACCGGGATGTATTCGATAAGGTGCGCGCAGTTGCCCTACCTCCGCACCGCCCATACGATTGTGCCATAGAGTTGCAACCTGGTGCCGTTCCTCCTCGCGGCAGGGTCTATCCACTGTCGGTTGCGGAGAATGAGGCCATGGAGGAGTACGTGATGGAGGCGCTGTCCCGTGGTCACATTCGCAAATCCTCGTCCCCGGCAGGGGCTGGATTTTTCTTTGTGAAAAAGAAGGGCGGTGAGTTGAGGCCTTGCATCGATTACAGGGGCCTTAATCGCATCACGATCAAGAACGCTTACCCGATACCCTTGATTTCCGAGCTGTTCGATCGCCTTAAGGGGGCCACGGTCTTTACCAAACTCGACCTGAGGGCGGCATATAACCTGGTAAGAATCAAGGCGGGCGATGAGTGGAAGACCGCGTTTAACACCAGGACCGGTCATTATGAATCCTTGGTTTTGCCCTTTGTGTTGTGCAATGCACCCGCAGTCTTTCAGGAATTCATCAACGATGTTTTCCGTGACCTGTTGCAGCAGTGTGTGGTGGTCTATTTGGATGACATCTTGGTATACTCTGAATCCATGGAGGCTCACATTCTGGATGTCAAGCGAGTGTTGCAACGGTTACGAGAGAACAAGCTGTTCGGTAAGCTTGAGAAATGCGAATTTCACCGATCCCAGGTAACCTTCTTAGGTAACATCATTTCCGCTGAGGGGTTCTCCATGAACCCTGAGAAGGTTTCGGCTGTCTTACAGTGGCCTCAGCCCAGTGGTCTTCGTTCCTTGCAGCGCTTTTTGGGCTTCGCCAATTATTATCGGAAGTTCATCAGGGACTTCTCCATGCTGGCCAAGCCTCTCACGGATCTGACCAGGAAGGGCAGTAATTCCCAGGTCTGGCCGCTCGAGGCCATCCGGGCTTTTGAGGCCCTAAAATCCGCCTTTGTGTCGGCTCCGATTCTGTCTCATCCCAACCCTGGGTTGCCCTTTGTCCTCGAGGTGGACGCGTCTGAGACGGGAGTAGGCGCCCTTCTGTCTCAGCGTAGAACACCAGAGGGTCCGCTGCTTCCTTGTGGGTTTTACTCCCGGAAACTGTCACCCGCGGAGTGCAACTATCAGATTGGTGACAGGGAGTTATTGGCCATAGTGCAGGCTCTCAAAGAGTGGAGGCACTTGCTCGAGGGCTCGGTGGTTCCGGTTCTCATCCTGACGGACCACAAGAATCTGACCTACCTTTCTGAGGCCAAGAGATTGACACCACGTCAGGCCAGATGGGCTCTGTTCTTGTCACGTTTTAATTACGTGGTCTCCTACCTACCCGGTTCCAAGAACATCAGGGCGGATGCCTTATCACGGCAGTACTCCGAGCTGTCCAGGGAGGAATCTATACCGACTTCGGTCATACCTCCGAATCAGATCCTGGCCGCCATTCGCACCAGCCTGACCTCTCCCGTTGGTGAGCAGATTTTGGTGGCTCAATCTGGTGCTCCCTCTGGGAGACCCAACGGCAGATGTTTTGTGCCTGAGGAGTTGCGCACTCGGTTGTTGCGAACCTACCATAACTCCAAGACCGCGGGGCATCCTGGGAAGAATCAGCTGTCCTGGGCTGTTTCACGTCTGTTCTGGTGGCCTTCCCTACGTTCCGACATCGCCGCATATGTAGCAGCATGCTCCGTTTGTGCCCAAAGTAAGTCCCCTCGGCACCTTCCGTTGGGCCTGCTGCAACCCATAGCCACCGGGGAGCGCCCATGGTCACACCTGGGGATGGATTTCATTGTGGACCTCCCTGCATCCCGAGGCCATACGGTCATTCTCATGATTGTGGATCGGTTTTCCAAAATGTGCCACTGTGTTCCTCTCAAGAAGTTACCCTCTGCACAAGAGTTGGCCACGATTTTTGCCTGGGAGGTCTTCCGGTTGCACGGTTTGCCCAAGGAGATAGTGTCGGATCGGGGGAGTCAGTTTGTGTCCAGGTTCTGGCGCGCCTTTTGCTCCCAGTTGGGGATTCATCTCTCCTTCTCCTCGGCCTACCACCCTCAGTCCAATGGGGCCGCAGAATGATCCAATCAGGCCTTGGAGCAATTCCTTCGTTGCTATGTCTCCGATCACCAGGACAATTGGGTTGACCTCCTGCCTTGGGCTGAGTTTGCCAGGAACACGGCGGTGAACTCTTCCTCTGGGACGTCTCCCTTCATGGCCAATTATGGGTTCCAACCTGCCGTGTTACCGGAGGCATTCTCTCCCCAGGATATTCCGGCTGTGGAGGATCACCTTTCCGTCCTACACGCCTCTTGGGTACAGATCCAGAAGTCCCTTGAGGTCTCTGTGCAGCGCCAGAAACTCCAGGCTGATCGCAGACGAGCGCCTGCTCCTTCCTACCAGGTCGGAGACCGTGTATGGTTGTCCACTCGCAACCTCAACCTTCGAGTGCCCACTCCCAAGCTGGCTCCTCGCTTTGTTGGTCCCTTCCGAGTGCTTCGCAGGGTAAACCCGGTAGCCTATGCCCTTGCGCTTCCTCCTGGCATGCGGATCTCCAACGTGTTTCATGTCTCCCTGTTGAAGCCACTGGTGTGCAATCGCTTCACTTCCTCGGTTCCTCGGCCTCGTCCGGTCCAAGTGGGCAATCATGAGGAGCATGAAGTGAGCAATATCCTGGACTCACGCCTGGTCCGCGGTCGGGTGCAGTTTTTGGTCCACTGGCGTGGTTATGGTCCAGAGGAGCGTTCCTGGGTTCCCTCCGCAGATGTCCATGCTCCTGCCTTGCTCCGAGCCTTCCACGCACGCTTCCCTTAGAAACCGTTTTTTGCACCGCGGAGGAGGGGCCCTTGAGGGGGAGGTACTGTCATGGTCTTACCTCTCTCCTGTCTCCTTCGTTTGACATGTGCTGGCGGCCATCTTGGTTTCTGGGTCTCTTGTAGCCTCCCACCCTGCGGCTCCTCCTTTCCACTGGGAGGAGCTGGATGCCTGGCTCATATATATAGGAGGTCTGTGGCTTCAGTTCCTTGCTTGGTCCTCCTGTGTTCACATGCTTCTAAGACTGCTGCTGCTTCTGGTTCCTGATCCTGGCTTCGTCTGACTACCCTTCTGGTTCCTGACCTCTGGCTTCGCAAGACTCTGCTTCGGTTTCACCATCCGTTTGGACTTTTGCTTTACAGCTTGATTTTCAATAAAGCCTTCTTATTTTCACTTATCTCTTGTTGTACGTCTGGTTCATGGTTCCGTAACAGTTTCATCTGCAATATAAACAAGTAGATCTAATTTTTAAAAAGCATTGGCCTATTCTGTTAAAGGATAAAGATACCTTACCTCACAAACCTAATTTTTTTTATATTTATTTATAAGATTTATTTATAAGATTGAGTAAAAAATTCTGTGGTGACAGGAGAAGAGTTTACCATCAAACGTTTAATAACATGCAATTCCAAACATGTGACATATATCTTGGAATGTCCATGTTTTTAACAATATGTTGGCAGAACTACACATGATGACTTAGGGTCAGAATTAATGAGCATATCACAAATATTAAGAAACGTTTTTAAACCATAGTGTGTCCAAGCACTTCCGGTTACCTCACAATAGAAACCCCCATTTGTTAACTTTTTATGGGATTGATAAAATAACTCAACATTGAAGAGGTACACATATGACCAGAGCAGTATCTCAGAATGAAACCCAGTGGCTGTATCCACTGCAAAGTATGCAACCACTGGTTGGATATAAACTGGATCTAAACTGCTTCCTAGCTAATGACTAACAAACCCTTTATAGTATATCATTCCCTTTTGGGGGGGGCCCCATATTTTATAAATAATTTTTTTATACTTTTAAATTTTTTATTTTCTATTATATTTTAGATCAGTGATTTATACCTTACGTTTAATGTATTCATTTTTTTTTTGGTATGTAATTACAATATAAAGTTTTCTTCCTATAGAATTAAAATCTAATTAAGACACAAGAATTTTAATGAAACTATATGTGGGTTTAACTATGTATATTGTAAGTGAAAGAGGCTGTTATTTTTACTGTCACATGTGAACCGGCACCGTGGCTGACAAAGTGTTAACCAAATCAACTCCTATGCCCCTAGTGACCAATGAACGCCTCCTGATGATGTAAAATCTTATGAAACATACGTCGAGGCAAGCCTTGGTCACGTCACTTCCGGTCCCTTTGGTCTGTGTGCGTAGCGAGGTGGAACACACGCCAGCTACGGGTGAGAGCTGCGAGGCGCCATTCAGCCATCAGACACACATGCAGCCTCTGTGCCGGGCTAAGGCAATTTACATGTAAGCAAGCCATTTGGCCTTTAGATTTATAATTTTTTATAATAAATGGGATTACACTATTTTTGATTCCTCTGTCATTTTATACATATATCCCATTTGTGATCCCCTGTGGGATGAGGTGCCTTGCTTATCCAGCATCCATCACTGTCAGCAAGCAGTGTCTTGCACACAAGCGCTTTAGACCTACTTTTTAGTTAAAGTGGTCAATCCTGTCTGGTAAGCCGATTTCATATTCAAGCACTTTGGGTGACCAGTTGTTCAGCTGGTGAAGGTTTTATATGGAGCTCTTTTGGGAAGATTCAACATATTACACAAGAAGAGTCACAGTCGATTAGGACTTTCTTATCACCTTTATTCCATTCTTTGATGAACTGTTATTACTATTATCATTATTTTTGGTTATATCATTTTTGAACCAATTTATATTATCCTTTACTAATTATGATATTAATGTATTGGTTTATCTTTATCACGTCATATATGTGGCACTGTCACGTACCTGGTAGGAGTCTGATATGACGAGGTCACCTCCCTTGTATCTCCTACCCAAGCCCCACTAAAGGTGGAACAGAGGGTGGCTAGGGACAGGAGGAACACGAGTGTCTGGGAATGTTGCTTGCAGGACTTGCGTTGAGAGTTGGAGGCTCGGTGGTACAAGCAGGATGGCAGGTAAGGAGCTGGGATGAAACTCAGAAGATCAGCTGGTATTAAAGAAGAACTCCAACCCACTCGCAGGTTCAGGCCTAGTGGCTTGTTAGTACTTCCTGTGGTCAGGAGACAGGAGGATACTGGATCCAGGAGAGTAGGGATGGCAGGAAGCCAGCAGTTCCCAGAGGCAGTGTTGGAGCCAGACAGATGATGGAAGCAGGATCATGAGGAAGCCGGGTTTGGTAACAGGCGGGCTGCAAGGTACAAGGCATAAGCAGGAGCAAGGTCAGGTAGAAGCCAGAGTCGAGTACCAGTAACCAGGATATGTCAGAGTTCAAGCAGATTTAAATAGGAAGCCGGGATCAGTAATGGGTATCATGCAGGTGTACCAGAGTTCAGAGGATCAGGACACAGCTGAAGACCAGTCAGCACTGTAGAGAGTCTGAAAGCCCCTTAAATAGGCTGTCTAATGCCAACTGGCGCTAAGGACGCGCTCCTCCACATGCACGCCGTCCGTTTTCTCACGCGCATGCGCACTGGCATTCTGGGTAGTCTGTTGTTGTCGTCCGGGAACGCGTGTGAATTATCAGTTCTCCGGCTGCCCTTCAGGGATCTTTTTTCAGGATGTCTTTGAAAGAAGGCTTGCACCAATCTTGGAGCATGTACATTAGAAGCTGGCTCCCAAGGATTTTCCTCAGGGCCGTAGCCTTTCCATTTGACAAGGAACTGTGTTTGGTTATTTCTAACTTTGCAGTCCAACACGGCTTCTACTTCAAATTCTGCATTACCTTTGTTAAGGAGTGGAGGAGGAATTTCAGAAATCCGGTCTGGAAAGAGATTTGGCACCGTCGGTTTCAACAAGGAAACATGGAACACTGGATGAATCCTCAGGTTCTTGGGTAACACTAATTCAAAAGCCACTGCATTAATCCTCCTTTTGACTGGGAAAGGGCCCAGGAATTTTGGGTCAAGTTTCTTTGAAGGACAATTTAAACTTAAATTTGCTGTAGACAGCCAGACCTTGTCACCCGGTTCCAGATTCAGGTTGTGTCATGGACTTGGTAGGCCACTAGGTGGCGCTAATCGCGCATCGGCACGCAATAGCGTCAATAGCGCATTAGCGCGCACGGGTGTGCGCAATAGCGTCAGCGGCGCGCACGGGCACGTGATGACGCCATTTTGGCGCTAGTTAGGCTATTTAATGGGGCTCATCCCATAGCCTCTTGCTGCTCAGTCAACAGCGTTCCTGTTTACCCTACCTGATACCTGTTACCCGATTGGCTCCTGTTCCTGTGACCTTGGCTTACCATTGACCCTGCTGTTCTCCGCCTGCCCTGACCTCCGGCTTGTCTGACTTCGCTCCTGTCTCCTCCTTCCTAACGGTCTGCTGCCCGCCTGTTACTGATCCGGCTTGAACTACGACTCTGCTTTGGTTTCCCCTCTGTACCTGATCCACCCGCCTGTGGCCTGCCTGACTCTGCCAGCGTCTGTACTACAGTACACCTCCCACCTGCTGCCTGTTCCAGCCATCTGCACCAAGCTTCTGTTGTCTGCTGTCTTACCCTCCAGCATCTCCGCAGTTCCTGCACAGCATCTTCGGAGTCTTCAGGAGACCACCGCAGACCTGCACAGCACCATACCTGGCGCTTGTGCGACTCTGAACTCTAGCGCTCCCTGTCTGCTCTACCAGGGGTTCCGGAGTCAGAGGAGCAAGAGTTGCCATTCCCTGCACGCCAGGCTCTGCTCTGTACCAGGTACGTGACAGGTTGCCTCTTCTCTTCCTATCAAATCATTTTTTATTGCTTGCCTGTTTCTTAGAGATTGTATCCTGAGTAGCCATGTCTGAGCCTGCGCAGGGAATGGATCCTATGACGGAACTTTGTCGCCATCTGGATGGCCTTACCCAAGCAGTCAGGGCCCTGCAGGAAGGCTATACCCGACTTGAAAATCGTGTCCAGGAACTGTCTACTCCATCCACTTCCTCTTCTTCTGGCACATCCGCTTCACCTTCAGTTACTATGCTGCCTCCTGAGCCTAAGGTGCCCATGCCTGAAAGATGTGCAGGAGAACAAAGCAAGTTTAGAGTGTTCCGGAATGCTTGTGAGCTCTACTTTGCGCTTCAGCCAAGGACTTTCTCACTAGAAGCCACCAAAGTTGGCTTTGTTATTGCCCTCCTATCGGGTGAACCGCAGGCGTGGGCCCACCGTCTGATGGAGCAAAAGGACTTATCTCTTGATCGGTTGGACACGTTCTTTCAGGCTATGTCCTTGTTGTATGAAGACCCTCATCAGGCCGCTACTGCGGAAGCCGCTTTGCATGCCCTCCTGCAAGGTCGCAGACCCGCTGAAGATTATGTAGCCGAGTTCAGAAGGTGGAGTGCGGACACTAACTGGAACAATGCGGCCCTTTGTTATCAGTTCCGCTTGGGCCTCTCAGAAACACTTAAGGATGAACTTGCATGTGTAGGGGTCCCTGACACCTTGGAGGCTCTTATCAACCTAACCATCCAGATTGACAGACACTTGAGGAAACGCAGGACTGAACGTGCCACCGGTCTGAATCGCCCAGCATGGATGTTGCCTCGGGTACCCGCCTACCCTAACCCGATTCCTCCAACCCCGATCACTGCCTCTAGAGACATTCCAGAACCCATGCAGCTGGGTCTGATCCGCCCTTCCCTCACTGCTGAGGAACGACTTCGACGCCGGACAAACAACCTTTGCCTCTACTGCGGAGAGTCCGGCCACTATGTAAGGACCTGTCCAGCAAAATTCCGTAAGTGCACCTTCATGTCATCTGTCCCCTCACCCGTTATTTTCAACAAATCTGCTCATCTGGCTGTTCCCGTTTTATTGCAGCTTCCAGGAAAGGATATATGGACCAGCGCCATACTTGATTCTGGGGCCTGCAGCTGTTTTCTGGACTCTGCCTTTGCCACTCATCACCACATTCCGTTGCGCCCAAGGGCTGTTGGGCCGTCTGTACACTTGGCCGATGGGTCTATCTTGAAATCCGGGCCAGTCACCCAAGAAACCTTGCCCATCGCCACTACCATCTCGGACAGTCATCGAGAACTTTTATGCCTGGATGTTATTGAATCCCCTCTGTTCCCTATAATCCTGGGCATACCCTGGCTCCAGGCTCACAACCCTCAGATAAATTGGACTACCGGTGAGATTTGCTTCTGTTCTACCTACTGCCAACAACACTGCTTGCAGGCGATCTCATCTCCCCCTTCTTTGCTGTGCATGGACTCCGACGTTGAAATCTGCCAATCCGTCCCCGAGGTGTACCATGAGTTCCTGGACGTCTTCAGCAAAAAGGGGGCTGACACCCTTCCCCCCTCACCGGCCGTACGACTGCCCGATTGAGCTCCTCCCTGGGGCCGAAATCCCTTTCGGAAGAATTTTCCCCCTAACTGAACTGGAACTTGAAAATCTAAAGACTTATGTCGACGATAACCTCAAGAAGGGGTTTATCCGCCCTTCAACAGGGGCAGGAATCTTTTTCGTCGAGAAGGACCATTCTCTCCGCGTGGACTACCGCAAGCTTAACAAGGTAACAATAAAGAATCGATACCCCCTTCCGCTGGTGCCAGAACTGTTCCAAAGACTGGGAGCAGCGGTCATCTTCACGAAACTGGACTTGCGGGGGGCCTATAACTTGGTACGAATACGGGACGGCGACGAGTGGAAGACTGCCTTCCGCACCCGCTTCGGCCACTTTGAGTACTTAGTGATGCCCTTCGGGCTCTGCAACACGCCTGCCACATTCCAGCACTTCGTGAATGACATCTTTAAGGACTACCTTGACCTCTTTGTCGTAGTCTACCTTGACGACATCCTCATTTTTTCCCCTTCTACTGTATTGTCAAACACCGGGAACACGTCAAAAGCGTGCTTAAGCGACTCCGAATACACGGTTTATACGCCAAGCCTGAAAAATGTGAGTTTGAATGTGAAAGCATACAGTTCCTGGGACTAGTTATTTCAGTAAACGGCATCGAGATGGATCCGCAGAAGGTTACGGCAATCCTTGATTGGCCGGCGCCCACAGATAAAAAGGGCATCCAACGCTTTATCAGGTTTGCCAATTTCTACAGAAAGTTCATTAGGGGGTTTTCCAACATCATCGCCCCCATAACCAGCCTAACCAAACAAACTGTCCGGTTCCGTTGGTCCCCTGAAGCCCAAGGAGCTTTTGAGGCATTAAAGAAGCTGTTTACGTCTGCACCGGTCCTTAGACACCCAGATGCCAGCCTGCCCTACATCCTGGAGGTGGACGCTTCGGAGACGGCAGTTGGGGCAGTGCTCTCCCAAAGACAGGGGCCAAAGGCCCTTCTGCACCCGGTTGCTTTTTTTTCCCGCAAACTATCTGATGCGGAAAGGAACTATGACGTGGGTGACCAAGAACTTTTAGCGATCAAGGCAGCGCTGGAGGAGTGGCGGTACTTATTGGAAGGTGCAGCTCACCCAATCTTGATCTATACAGATCACAAGAACTTAGAATACCTGAGAGTAGCCAAGAGACTAAGACCATGTCAGGCCAGATGGGCGCTTTTTTTTACCAGGTTCACCTTCCATATAACGTACAGAACAGGGTCGAAGAATACCAAGCCCGATGCTCTTTCCCGGATGTACTGCAATTCTGAAACCCCTGCTCCTCCGGACACCATCTTATCTTCGGGAAATTTTCTGTTGCTTCAGGATGACCTATTGTCTCGGATAAAACGGGCCTCTGCAGGAATGGCCTCCTCTTCGGATACAAATTTGCAACTCAGAGATGGCTTGTTGTGGCATGAAGACAGGATTTTTGTGCCGGAAGACTTACGGGTCAGTGTCCTGAGTCTCTGTCATGATCATGAGCTGGCTGGCCATTTTGGGGTACAGAAGACCTCGGAACTCTTGCAGCGCACGTTTTGGTGGCCCCAGCTTATGAAAGACTGTAAGGCCGGGTACACACGGACAAACATGTATGGTGAAAGCGGTCCGTCGGACCGTTTTCACCATACATGTCTGCCAGAGGGCTTCTGTACGATGGTTGTACACACCATCGTACAGAAGTCCGCGCGTAAACAATACGCGGGGCGTGTCCGCGGTGTCGCCGCGTCGATGACGCGGTGTCGCCGCGACAATGACGCGGCGACGTGGGCGGCCCGCCTTTAAAATGCTTCCACGCATGCGTCGAAGTCATTCGACGCATGCGAGGGACGGCGGGCGCCTGGACATGTACGGTAGGTCTGTACTGACGACCGTACATGTCCGAGCGGGCTGAATTCCAGCGGGCTGTTTTAAAACAAGTCCAGGAATATTTGTCTGCTGGGAAAAGGCCCGGCGGGCAAATGTTTGCTGGAATTCGGCCCGCTCGCACCTACACACGACCAAACATGTCTGCTGAAACTGGCCTGCGGGCCAGTTTCAGCAGACATGTTTGCTCGTGAGTATGGGGCCTTAGAGTTATGTGGAGTCGTGCATCCGAAATAAAGGGAGCAAATCCAGAGCCTGGGGACTGTTGAAGCCTTTGCCCATACCAGAGAGACCATGGAGAATGATCTCCATGGATTTTATTGTCGAGCTTCCTCCTTCTGAGGGTTTCACCACCATTTTTGTGACAGTGGACAGACTATCCAAAATGGCACACTTTCTGCCCATGAAGGGTACACCTTCTGCTCCCGAAACTGCCAAAGTCTTTTTTAAGGAAATCGTGCGGTTACATGGCATCCCCGCAAATATCGTGTCAGATCGTGGAGTACAATTTACTTCCAGGTTCTGGAAAGCGCTCTGCGAGTCCCTCAAGATTGAGCTGTCGTTCTCATCTGCTTATCACCCACAGTCAAATGGCCAAACTGAGAGGACAAACCAAACATTAGAACAATACCTATGCTGTTTCTCTTCGTTCTCTCAGGAAGATTGGGTCTCTCTATTACCACTGGCTGAATTTGCATATAATAATTCAATTCACTCTGCTACCAAACAATCCCCTTTCTTTGCAAATTATGGCTACCACCCGCTATTCTTGTCTAACCGTGTCCCGGAATGTACGGTGCCCGCCGTCCAAGAGACATTAGACTTCTTCAGCACTAACAACAGGCTACTCCAAGAAACTATGGCAAAGACTCAGGAGCATAATAAGGAGGTATTTGATAAAAGGCGGAGAGGAGAACTCAACCTGGAACCTGGGGATCTGGTATGGTTGTCTACTGTGAACTTGAGACTTGCCTGTCCGTCTAAGAAACTGGGGCCTAAGTTTATGGGGCCGTTTCCAATCAAGAGGAGGATCAATAGCGTGGCCTATGAACTCGAATTACCAGATTCTTTCCGCATCCATCCGGTCTTTCATGTCACCCTCCTGAAGCCTGACGTCGCCAACCCCTTTCCGGGGCGAAGCACTGATCCACCCGAACCGGTCTTGGTTAACCGCGAGGAAGAATTCGAGATTGCGCCTCTTTCTGCAATCAAGGACAGACTCAATCAGGTTCAGTTCCTGGTGAAATGGAAGGGCTACGGCCCTGAGGAAAACTCCTGGGAACTTGAACGTAACATCCACGCTAAGAGATTGATTCGGTCCTTCAAGAACGCTCACCCACTCAAGATGTCTCGATTGGGCATCCGGAGGCTGCCCATTGGAGGGGGGCAATGTCATGGACTTGGTAGGCCACTAGGTGGCGCTAATCGCGCACCGGCGCGCAATAGCGTCAATAGCGCATTAGCGCGCACAGGAGCGCGCACTCGCGGCACGTCGGCATGCACGGGTGCACGCAATAGCGTCAACGGCGCGCACGGGTACGCGCAATAGCGTCAGCGGCGCGCACGGGCATGCGCAATAGTGGTAGCGGTGCGCGGGCACGTGATGACGCCATTTTGGCGCCAGTTAGGCCATTTAATGGGGCTCATCCCATAGCCTCTTGCTGCTCAGTCAACAGCGTTCCTGTTTACCCTACCTGATACCCGATTGGCTCCTGTTCCTGTGACCTTGGCTTACCATTGACCCTGCTGTTCTCCGCCTGCCCTGACCTCCGGCTTTTCTGACTTCGCTCCCGTCTCCTCCTTCCTAACGGTCTGCTGCCCGCCTGTTACTGATCCGGCTTGAACTACGACTCTGCTTTGGTTTCCCCTCTGTACCTGATCCACCCGCCTGTGTTTGACCCGGCCTGCCTGACTCTGCCAGCGTCTGTACTACAGTACACCTCTCACCTGCTGCCTGTTCCAGCCATCTGCACCAAGCTTCTGTTGTCTGCTGTCTTACCCTCCAGCATCTCCGCAGTTCCTGCACAGCATCTTCGGAGTCTTCAGGAGACCACCGCAGACCAGCACAGCACCATACCTGGCGCTTGTGCGACTCTGAACTCTAGCGCTTCCTGTCTGCTCTACCAGGGGTTCCGGAGTCAGAGGAGCAAGAGTTGCCATTCCCTGCACGCCAGGCTCTGCTCTGTACCTGGTACGTGACAGGTTGCCTCTTCTCTTCCTATCAAATCATTTTTTATTGCTTGCCTGTTTCTTAGAGATTGTATCCTGTAGGAGTTGGTTGTTGGTACTGAGGAAATTTAATTGGTCCTGTACAGCAGGTACGGAAGATTCAACAGATAACTCCGGTAAAAAAGAGGGGTGATACCCATAGTTGGCAAAGAAGGGTGATTGGTTGCTGAGTGAATGGAGTTGTTGTATGAGAACTCTGCAAGTGGGAGGAGTGACAGCCAATCGTCCTGTGCAAATGAGGAAAAACACTATAAATACTGTTCAAGGGTTTGGTTGGTCCTTTCGGTTTGGCCGCTTGTTTGTGGATGGTATGCTGTGGAGAGACGAAGTTCAATGTTCAGTGCTTCACATAGAGCCCTCCAAAATTTAGAAGTAAATTGAACTCCTCAGTCGGAGATAATGCTGTCAGGGATACCGTTTAACTTAACAACTTCCATGATGAAAGCTGAAGCAGTCTCAGTAGCCGAAGGAGTTCCTTGTAAGGGTATGAAATGGGCCCTTTTGGTGAGACAATCTACAACAATAAATATGGTGAAGTCCTCTGATGGGGGAAGTTCTACAATGAAGTCCATGTAGATCATACTCCATGTTTTTTTAGGTACGGGGAGAGACTCCAAAAGACCCCAAGTTCTGGCTTTGTCCGCCTTATTACGAAGGCATGTTGTACAAAATTTCACGTATTTCTTACAGCCCTGCATTAAATCTGGCCATCAGAAGGGACGCGAGATTAAATCGGCAGTTTTGGAAATTCCGAAGTACCCCGCAAGGGGGTGATCATGACAGCTTCTCTAGATAGCTACTCTGAATCGTTCAGGGACAAAGATTTGCTCCTTATGGAAATAAAGGTAATTTCTTAGTTGAAGGGCCATGTCCTGGGAGGAGGTCGATCCACCACATTTGTCTTTATTTGTGACATTAGGTCAGCTTGAAGAAACAGGACATTTTTGGATGGAAGGATGGTATCAGGTTCCATGGACACTACAGGGCTGCTGAACATGCGGGATAAGTCATCCAGTTTGCCGTTCTTTGAGCCAGGGCGATAAGAAATGTGGAACATGAAGCAAGAGAAGAACAGTGCCCATCTTGCTTGCCGAGGTCTTAATAGTCTAGCTGTCCTCAAATAATCTAAGTTTTTGTGATCCGTGAAGATGAGGATCGGAGGAGATGCTCCCTCCAAGAGATAGCGCCATTCTTCAAGCGTGGCCTTGATGGCCAGTAATTATCGGTCTCCGATATCTTAATTACTCTCAGAAGGATTCAACTTCTTGGAGAAAAATGCCACAGGATAGAATGACCTTGGGCCCTGTTGTTGGGATAATATAGCCCCGACTGCATTCTCAGAGGCATCTACCTCCAATACATAGGCCAAGGATGGGTCAGGATGCTTCAAGATGGGAGCAGAAGTAAACAAAACTTGTAATTGTTCAAAAGCCTCTTGAGCTTCGGGGATCCAACAGAAGGGGACATTCTTGTTAGTTATGTGTGATGGGGGAAATGATACCAGAGAAGTCCTTGATAATGTTTTTGTAGAAATTGGCAAATCCTACAAACCTCTGAACCGCCTTCCTGTCTGTAGGAGCAGGCCATTCTAGAACGAATGTGACCTTCTGTGGGTCCATGGAAATGCCCTCGGCAGAGATGACGAGTCCTAATAAATATACTGTTTGCTTTTCAAAGACACATTTTTCAGCTTTAGCATAAAAATGATGTTCATGGAGCCGACTCAGTACTTTCTTCACATGAATTTGATGTGATTCAATGGATTCAGAGAATATAAAAATGTCATTTAAGTACGAGATGAAAAATAGATCCAGAAAGTCCCAGAAAACATCATTCACCAGGTGCTGAAAATTATCTGGGGCGTTACAAAGTCCGAATGGCATGACCAGATACTCAAAATGGCCAAAGATTATAACTATAACTAACTAGAACTAGATTATATGCCCCCTCTTAAGTCAAGTTTGGAAAACGCTCGTGCCCCTCTCAGTCTCTGGAAAAGCTCAGGAATCAGAGGAAGGGGGTATTGGTTTTTGACTGTGACTTTATTAAGGTCCCGATAATCAACACAGGGTCTCAGGGAATGGTCTTTTTTCTCCACAAAGAAAATCCTGACACCTGCAGGTGATGTGGAGGGCTGAATGAACTGTTTTTCTAGACTCTCGCCAATGTATGTACGTAGGGCTTCCAGTTCAGGTTCAGAGAGAGGATAGATTCTTCCAAATGGAATTTTGGCCCCTGGTAAAAGTTCTATGGGACAATCATGTCCTATGGGGAGGAAGAGTGTCTGCACTCTTCTTGTTGAACACATCCCAGTATTCATGGTAGGCAACAGGAATCGACTTTAAAGTTTCCGGGTCCGGCTGCAGACTTAAGAGAGGAGTAGTATTAACCTTCCTTTCTGGAAAGCAGTGCCCCAGGCAGTAGTTAGATGAGAAGGAGATTTCTCCAGAAAGCCAGTTAATGTGTGGGTTATAGGCTTTTAACCATGGAATGCCAAGGATTACAGGGAACATGGGTGACGTGATGACATCCAGCCGGAAGAGTTTGTGATGACCTGAAGTGGTTTGGCAGAGAATAGGTACATTCTCTTGTGTAACAGGTCCCGATTTGATGCCAGAGCCATCGGCCAGATGGACCAGAAAACCTTGCTTCTTGGCACACACGGGGATCTGATGTAGAGCGACAAATGTGTAATCAACAAAAACAACTACAGGCCCCAGAGTCTATAATAGCAGGCACAGAAACTGTATTTTCAGAGAACTGAAGCTCAACTGAGAGGGAGACGTGTGAGCGATCTTTCCCAGGAAGATACACTATATGAGGCAGACGAGGACAAGGTCTACTGGATTTTGCCGGGCAAGTCCGTATAAAGTGGCCAGCCTCCCCGCAGTAGAGACATAGATTAGCTTGCTGCCCCTGGAGGCGCTCACCTGGAGAAAGAGGAGGTCTTTGAAAACTCTTATGGCAAACTTTATAAAGCTCTTTCCTTTCACATGAACATGAAGGAGCAGAAATGTCAGAACTGGAGACCACAGAAAGACCTCCTTTAAGTTTTTTAGATTGTCTCTCCCGTAATCGCCGATCGATCTGGGTAGTTAGGGTAATCAGGTCTTCTAGGGATGTTGGCACTCCCACTCTGGCAAGCTCATCCTTCAGGGTGTCAGAAAGTCCCAGGTGGAACTGGTGACGGAGGGCGGAGTGATTCCACTGGGTATCAGCACTTAAAACATGAAAATCGGTCACATAGTCCTCCACTGGCCTTGGGCCTTGTTGTAACTTGCCAAGCTTGGATTCAGCAGTCTGACAGAAGAAAGAGTCGGCATATAGCTAAGCCATGGCTGAGAAAAATGAGTCCACGGTTGCCAGAACAGGGTGATGTTGTTCCCAGAGATGGTGGGCCCAGGAAAGTGGTTTGGTTAATAACAATGGAATAATGAACCCCACCTTGATGTCCTCAGAAGCAATGGTCCGGGGTAACAGAGAGAAGTATAGTTCACAGGAGTTCCGGAAGGTGTGGAAATTTCCACGGTCTCCGGAGAACCGTTCGAGAAGAAGTACCCTGGGCTCCGGAGTGGGAGTGGCCTCACGGAACAACCTGGATTCTGTTTGAACAGAAGAGTCAGTGACTGATGGAGATGCATAAACTAGTGCAACATTCATCTCGCCCGAGAGTCGCTCTTCCATGCGACGAAGGTTCTTCTGTAGATTCTGCACGATATATGTTAATGAAGAGACTAAACTGGAAATGTCCTCTGGTTGGGAGACCTCCCTTTCAGACTCCATCCCTGGCTGACTGATACTGTCACATGCCTGGTAGGAGTCTGATATGATGAGGTCAGCCTCCCTTTAATCTCCTACCCAAGCCCCACTGAAGGTGGAACAGCTGATGGCTAGGGACAGGAGGAACAAAAGGGCCAGGGAATGTTGCTTGCAGGACTTGCGATGAGAGTTGGAGGCTTGGTGGTACAAGCAGGACGGCAGGTAATGAGCTGGGATGAAACTCAGAAGATCAGCTGATATTAACTAAGAACTCCAACCCACTCGCAGGTTCAGGCCTGGTGCCTCGTTAGTACTTCCTGTGGTCAGGAGACAGGAGGATACTGGATCCAGGAGAGCAGGGATGGTAGGAAGCCAGCACAAGTTTCCAGAGGCAGTGTTGGAGCTGGACAGATGATGGAAGCAGGATCGTGAGGGAAGCCGGGTTCGGTAACAGACGGGTTGCAAGGTACAAGGCATAAGCAGGAGCAAGGTCAGGTAGAAGCCGGAGTCAAGTACCAGTAATCAGGATATGTCAGATTTCAAGCAGAGTCAAATAGAAAGCCGGGATCAGTAATGGGTATCATGCAGGTATAACAGAGTTCAGAGGATCAGGACACAGCTGAAGACCAGTCAGCACTGTAGAGAGTCTGAAAGCCCCTTACACATTGTTCTCTTTACTTTGTAGATTAATTTGATGAGCGCCCCTTCACCTTTCCCACTTGATCTAAAGCACATAATCACTTTAGTAGGGGCAGCAGCTGATTTTGATATATTTTTTATATACATATTTGATACATTTTCCACAATTTCACAAGGCGTGAAGTATACACCTTTTTTCTTACGGCGCCGTAGTGTATCTCTCGCGGCATAAGGGAGCGGAATTCAAATGCGGTGGGTAGGGGGCGTGTTTAATTTAAATAAAGCGCGTCCCCGCGCCGAGCTAACTGCGCATGCACCATCCCTAAAATTTCCCGCCGTGCATTGCGCTAAATGACATCGCAAGGACGTCATTGGTTTTGACGTGAACGTAAATGGAATCCAGCCCCATTCACTGACGACTTACGCAAACGACGTAAAATTTTCAAAATTATCCGCGGGAACGACGCCCATACTTAACATTGAGTACGCCACCATATAGCAGCTTTACCTATACCCTGGAAAAAGCCAAACGGAAACGACGTAAAAAAATGCGACGGCCGCTCGTACGTTCATGGATCGTCGGAAATAGCTGATTTGCATACTCGACGCGGAATACGACGGAAACGCCACCTAGCGGCCGGCGAAAAATTGCATCTAAGATCCGACGGCGTACTAAGGCGCACGCCTGTCGGATCTAACCCAGATGCCGTCGTATCTTGTTTTGTGGATACAAAACAAAGATACGGTGCACAAAATTTGAAATTACGCGGCGTATCAAGAGATACGCCGGCGTAATTTCTTTGAGGATCTGCCCCTATATATGTATATCAGAAAAACCCTGCAAATACAGATGGGCTTACTGCAGTGTTTGATATGCATGCTGCAAAAATA
Source organism: Rana temporaria (assembly GCF_905171775.1). Classification (NCBI taxonomy): domain Eukaryota; kingdom Metazoa; phylum Chordata; class Amphibia; order Anura; family Ranidae; genus Rana; species Rana temporaria. Next base: position 226,813,928 of record NC_053489.1, read on the forward strand.
GTAAAGGAGTGTGTGTGTGTGTGTGTGTGTGTGTGTGTGTGTGTGTGTGTGTGTGTGTGTGTGTATATGTATATATATATATATATATATATATATATATATATATATATCAGAAGGGCCCTGCAATTACAGCTGAGCTTCCTGCAGTATTTGGTATACATATACATGTATGTGGACCAGCATGGAGTAAATGCTAGTATATGCCGAGGGACTGAAAGGGCAATAAATGTGTATTAATACATTAAAACGTATGGAAAATTGTTGGGCCAGTGATGAGCAGAGTGCATTGTGAGTGGGAAAGGGTGAGGGTTGAAGGAAAAGGCAAACAAAAGGTGCTAAAATGTCAACTAAGCTAAAAACCAACAGAAATTACCACATTATAGTGTAATGTGAAACCTTCCCCTCCTGGAGGTGCAGCTGGTGTGTGCAGACTCATGATGTGAGTGAAAAATACTGCCAATTCAGGCTCTATGTCCCTGTTCTGCCTTTGCCAACTGCAATCGTGGGCCGCCCGGGGACATTGAGTTCCCGGGACCCGCGAGCACACTTACATGGCACGCGCGTGCACCTGTTGGGTGGTAAATTTAAAGGGACGTACAGGTACGCCCATTTGCCTGCCAATGCCATTGTGTCAACGTATACAATATGTGTGTGCGGAGCTTGGCAAGTGGTTAAAGTCCCAGGCTGATATGTATGTATATATGTATTATCACTGTTATAAGCAATCATACTGTGTAAAAAAAAAAATAATGAAAAAGAAAAAAAGAAAAAACTATATACAATAAATAAATGTTTTTTTTTTTTTTTTTTTTACATAATGTCACCAGTCAGTGTCAGTGTCCCTGTTAACCGCCACACCTTTTATATTATGATGCTGTACTGCACTAACAGAATGGGAACATTATATATATATTTTTTTTTTAATTTCTTCACTTTACAAAAATGTGACACAAATTACAACTTCATAAAATTCACCATGCCTCTTACTAAATACCTTGAACTGTACTTTCCAACACAGGGTCATTTGGGGGGGGGGTGGTTTGGGCCTCAAGAAATGAGTACATTAGAATTGATCAATTTCAAGTTCCTAGTAAATTATTGATGTATGCCAAAACCTTAATTTCCCTGTCATGTAATCTGATGCTTTTTTTTCTGATGAGTTAGCTGTATCATAGGAATCATATTTTCAAGATAAATGTTAACAGTGATAATGGGCAGCCGTGACAGGCCTCATTTCTCATATAGATGGAGTTTGACTTGATACTTTTTACTCTAGTCCTTGCTACTGTTTTAATAATATAGGGCATTTTTTGGTAGAGTTTTCAACCATCCAACCCAGCAAAGGTCATTGGAGTTTTACAACGTACCTTACTAAAATGGGTTAAGCATGGTTACTATTATTCTGTTGTTGCTGACAAGAAATTATACACATTTTTGTATATTACAATATGATTGTCAAAATGTTTCACTTGTATCACCAATAAGTAAGGGAGAATGGGCCAGATTCAGAAAACACTTACGCTGGCGTATCTAAAGATACGCAGCGTAAGTGTAGAGATGCGCCGTCGTATCTATGCGCTTTATTCACAATACTGAATCGCCCAGAGGCGATTCAGTTTGCATGTGTTGCGCTATATAAGTTTTTCACTCACTCACTCACTCATACTAGATACGCCTGAAATATGGCTTCTTCCGACCTACCTAAGTCTTAGTACGCCGTCGTATCTTGGGTGCATATTTATGCTGACTGCAAGGGGCGCTTCCGTCGATTTACGCATTGAATATGCAAATGACCTAGATACGCTGATTCACGAACGTACTTGCGCCCGTCGTATTAAGCTACGCCGTTTACGTAAGGCTTACGTCCGGCGTAAGTTTACCCCTCATAAAGCAGGGGTAATTCATGTTAAGGTATGGACGTCGGAACAGCCGTCGATTTTTACGTTGTTTACGTAAGTCGTATGTGAATGGGGCTGGGCGTAGGTTACGCTCACGTCACAGGCATTAAGCCGGCGTATGTTAAGGAGTAAATTCGACGTGATACTGAGCATGCACGCACATGCGCCGTTCGTTCGGCGCCTCATTTACATGGGGTCACGATTCATTATAATACAACACGGCCACTACCAGCCTACTTTGAATTACGCGGGCTTACACCGGCCCATTTACGTTACGCCGCTGTAACTTAGGGAGCAAGTGCTTTGTGAATACTGTACCCAGTCGGCGCTATACTGCGCCTGCGCACCGCCGTTCGGCTCCTTTCGGCAATCGTGACGCAGCTTACGCGACGGGGGGAGCTCGTTTTTGGTCATCACGTCAATCACCAGCAAGTTAGGAACGCCCACTCCCACGGGACTCGCAACCTGGAAGCCACGGGTGAATAAGCTGTACCAAGGTATGTACAGCATAAAAAAAAACATGATAGGCATAATTGTATTGTAATGTGGGGGGCCATTGTAATACTAGAAAGTCGTTTTTAGGGCGAACCTCCCCTTTAACCACTTACAGACTGCCTGCCGTTGTTATATGTCGGTACTTTGAAGAGGGATATCGTTGTTGAGGCCGCAGCTAGCTACCATAATCCCGGTATTCTCTTCTTCGGTGGCCGTTCCACTTTCTGATAAAAGTAATCTCTGTAGTGAATTTTCCCCAAGATCACTTTTATCGGTGGTGGGAGAGGGCTCTTCTCCCGCCACGCTCTGGTTCCCTCCGCCGCTTACAGGAGATGGCTTCCGGCTGTCGGCTGAGGTGATCGCATCTTGTCTCCTGTGTGGTATGGAGATAAGTGAGGGGAAGATGGCCCCCACCCGTCTCAATACCATTGCAGGGTGGAAGCGACATCAAAACGTCACTTCCACCCATAGCTCTTAAAAATACTTTTTTTTAATTGCATTTTATATTCTCATATTCAAGAGGTCCGGTCATGCTTTTTTCTATTACAAGGGATGTTTACATTCCTTGTAATAGAAATAAAAGTGACACCATTTTGTTTGTAAGACCACTGGGCAAATACGGTGTGACAGAAAGTATTGCAGCGCCTGCCATTTTATTCTCTAGGGTGTTAGAAAAAAAATGTTTGGGGGTTTTAAGTAATTTTCTAGCAAAAAATAAATGTTTTTAACTTGTAAACACCAAATCTCAGAAAGAGGCATCAGGGCTGAAGTGGTTAAAAGCAGTTTCTATGTTCTGTAAAACAGTAAATGTATTCTGGGCTCTATCTAGTGGCCAAATTCAATATTGCAAAGAGAACAAACATAATGAATTTTCAGCTGAAGGCAGAACAAAGGTCACGAGCAGACAGAGTGAAGCTGAACTGCAACTTGGGGAAATGAACTGGAACAAAATGATTAATTAACCTCCTGGGACCCGCGCTATAGTCGAATGACGGCTACAGCGCGGATCCCAAAATCCAACAGGACGTCAATAGACGTCCGCCCCTTTGGGCGTTCCCCGCGCGCGCTCCAGAGCGCGCAGCGGGGAAACTCTGTGTTGGCCGTGTTCCTTGGACACAGCCAATTACAGATCGCCGCGAACAGCCAATCAGAGTGGCCGTTTGCGATGCGATCTGTGCGGCCAATGAGAGATGATCTCATATGTAAACATATGAGATCATCTCTCATTGCCGTTTTACACAGAGACAGCAGTGCTGTCTCTGGAGAGGAGATCGATCTGTGTCCCTTGTACATAGGGACATAGATCGGTCACCCCCCCCAGTCACCCCCCCTCCACCTACAGTTAGAACACAATGCAGGGATACATTTAACCCCTTCCTCACCCCCTAGTGTTAACCCCTTCAATGCCAGTCACATTTATACTGTAATTAGTGAATACTTATAGCACTGATCACAGTATAAATGTGAATGGCGCCAAAAACGTGTCAAAAGTGTCCGATGTGTCCGCCATAACGTCGCAGTCCCAATAAAAATCACAGATCGCCGCCATTTCTAGTAAAAAAAATAAAATAATAAAAAATAAGAATAATTCTGTCCCCTATTTTGTAGGCGCTATAACTTTTGCGCAAACCAGTCGCTTATTGCGATTTTTTTTTTTTACCAAAAATATGTAGAAGAATACGTATCGGTCTAAACTGAGAAAAAAAGTGTTTTTTTTTTTAAATTGGGATACTTATTATAGCAACAAGTAAAAAATATTGTATTTTTTTCAAAATTGTCGCTCTTTTTTGTTTATAGCGCAAAAAATAAAAACCGCACAGGCGATCAAACACCACCAAAAGAAAGCTCTATTTGTGGGGAAAAAAGGACATCAATTTTGTTTGGGAGCCACGTCGCACGACCGCGCAATTGTTAGTTAAAGCGACGCAGTGCCGGAAGCTGAAATTTCACCTGGGCAGGAGGGGGGTATATGTGCCCAGTAAGCAAGTGATTACAGTGGTTCTAAAGGCATTCTATGCATAAAGGTAAATAACTTTTCCAGCGCAGCAGCCCCCCAGCCCCATCTAAAACTTACCTGAGCCACATCACAATCCAGCAGGATGCATGAGAGCCGACTCTCTTGGGAAACACCCTCCTAATTGTCTGAGACATTGGCTCCTGCTGCTTTTAATCACAGCTAGTGAGCCAATGAGAAAAGAGGGGTGGGGCTGAGCCACAGCTCTGTGTGTGAATGAACATGCAGAGCAAAAGCCCGGATGCAAATAGTTTGCTCTGGGGGCAATTGCCAGGAGGGAGGGACCAGGAGCGCTAGCAGGGGACCCAGGAAGAGGAGAACAGAGGGCTGCTCTGTGCAAAATCACTGCACAGAGCAGGTAAGTATGACACTTTTGTTATTTAAAATAACAAAACTTGCTTTTAATATCACTTTAAATTATTTTTGAAGACTACTAGGCTCAATCTGTACCAAAGGTAAATTTACAACAGCATAGGTGTATTTTGTTTTAAAAACAGGTGTTATATTTTTTGTTTAACTACACATACAATATTTGTTTAACCACTTAACTAGAGTTGAGCGGACACCTAGATGTTCGGTTTTTTTTTTTTAAAAAAGTTCGGGTTCGGGAACCCGAACCCGAACTCTGAACCCCATTGTAGTCAATGGGACACGGACTTTTAGAAAAAAAAATGCGCGGAGGTCCCCGCAAATTCAATAACCATCCCCGGTATGGATATTCAGGGGAACCCCGCCGTCAATTTAAAAAAAAATTACGTGCGGTTCCCCCTAAATATCCATAACCAGACCCTTCAGGTCTGGTATGGATATTCAGGGGAACCCCGCCGTCAATTTAAAACAAAAATTACGTGTGGTTCCCCCTAAATATCCATAACCAGACCCGTTATCCGAGCACGTTGACCTGGCCAGCCGCAGAAAAGAGGGGGGGACAGAGTGCGCCCCCCCCCTCCTGAACCGCACCAGGCCACATGCCCTCAACATGGGGAGGATGTCCCCATGTTGATGGGGACAAGGGTCTCATCCCCACAACCCTTGCCCGGTTGTTGTGGGGGTATGTGACGATCCTGTCTTTATGTATTCAATTTGATTAAATGGATCTCAACTGCAGAGGTTTCTCAGAATACAAACCAATTAGTCACTCTATATATATATTTAAGAGTTAATGGTTTTATCTCATCACAACCTCTAATGGAGTGCCAACATAATCAAAGAGCTTATTAACTCATAAGCTTCTATACTTCAACATACATATGTTCCAGACTATGTAATATCTCTCGAGAGTACAATAGTATTAGGAAAAAGTCTATGGTTTCATTCAGTGTCTATAGAATCCAATAATTGAGCATACAGCTACTACATATGTATGTTCTGACAGATCTCCTCTAAACAATTAAGGTAGAGTGACAGGCAAGTCCATGAACTAACAGCATACAATAGCCTTATACAGGAAAGTATAGTTAGAGATACTTGCGGTACTGCTGGTTTAGATGAAGGAAGTGTATGCTGGAATCCTGGAGGCAGACTGTTAGGAATCCTCCCTGTAGATAGTTGTTTTTAGGTTGGGATGTAATCCCTGTAGTGCTGTAGCCTGGAGATGGTCAGCTGATTCCTGGAGGGGGTGAGCTGGTTGCTGGAGAAGGTGAGCAGCTTCCTGGAGAGGTTGACCTGATGGCTGGAGTAGCAGGTTCACAGGGGTGTCAGTGCCAGGTCCTGGGTGACGGCAGGGGTCCAACAAAATAGCGGAACACCCTGCCGTCAGTGTAGTGGGTTTAAATAGCCCGCGAACCGCGGGAAAGAGCTATCCACGCTGGACGCACTTCCGCGTTCCAGCGTGGAACGCAAGCGCGGCGCACCGGAAGTGACGCTGGGCTAGCCAAGAGAGGAGCGCAGCTGAAGGAAGTAAACAAAGCTGCGCTCGTCTCACAGTGAATAACGCCAGTGGCGTTACATACTCCCCTCCTCAAGGGGGCTACACCAGTGCCCCTAATAGAGGATGGACGATTAGGATACCTATGATGAAATTGCCTGATGAGGCGAGGAGCATGTAAATGTGAAGAGTCTTCCCAAGAGTCTTCAAGTTGCGAGTAACCTTTCCATCGTATTAAATATTGAATTACAGAGCCTTTCTTTCTAGAATCTAGAATCTTTCCAATTTCGTATTCAGTTTCGCCCATGATTTCAACCGGAGAAGGAGGCCGAGATATTCTGTTGGGAAATGGGTTAGGTATGAATGGTTTGATGAGGGAAACATGGAATGAGGGATGTATTTTCCAATCGGAAGGTAACTGTAATCTTACTGCGTTAGCATTAATTACATGAGAAATAGGATAGGGTCCCATGAATTGACGTCCAAGTTTTTTCGAGGGTATGTTTAAGCGCAAGTTTCTGGTGGAAAGCCACACTAAATCACCCACCTTGTAGACTGGAGGTGTTGATCTGTGGGCATCATAATTACGTTTTTGTCGTAACTGGGCGTTCTCTAAATTAGAACGTAAACTAGGAAGAACCTTCTTTAAATTATCAAGATAATGTTCTACTGCAGGAACATTGCTTGAGAGGGAAGAGGATGGTATACTATTTGGGTGAAACCCGTAGTTCGCATAAAATGGTGAAAATTGGGATGAGGAGCTGGTAGAGTTATTGTATGCGAATTCCGCGTGGGGTAGTAGTTGAAACCAATCATCTTGGAGATGGGTACAATAGCAACGTAAATACTGCTCTAAGATTTGATTAATACGTTCCGTCTGTCCGTTTGTCTGCGGATGGTAAGCAGTAGACATACGATGATCGATCCTTAAAGTATTACATAAAGTCTTCCAAAATTTGGAGATGAACTGAGATCCTCGGTCCGAGATAATTTGAGAGGGTAGTCCATGAAGTTTGAGAACATTGTTGATGAAGGCTGTTGCTGTCTGAAAAGAGGTTGGTAGATTTTTTAATGGAATAAAGTGTGCCATTTTTGTAAGTAGATCTACAGTGACCATGATGGTGTTGGCACCATTTGATCTAGGAAGATCAACTATGAAATCCATTGACACAACCTCCCAAGGTCTATTTGGTATTGGAATAGATGCCAAAAGTCCGAATGGAGGTTTTCTTGAAAGCTTGTTAGTGGCACAAATGTCACAGGAACTGACGTAGTCATGAACCATTTTAGCTAAATGGGGCCACCAGTAATGTCTTTTCACGAGATGAATCGTTTTAGTAATTCCCGGGTGACCAGCTAGTGGGGAATCATGTAGTTGTTTGAGTAAGGTCAACTGTAATTGTGGGGGTACGTATAACTTACCCTTGTAGGTGTATAACCCATCTGAAGCTTTTACGATACCTTTAGGTAGATTAGAAGCATTCTCAGAGATGGACTGAAAGAGCAATTCTTTAAAGGAGGAGGTTACTCCAATGAAGCGTTTTGAAGGTATGATGGAGAGTGGTACGATTTCAGTGCTGTCATCTTCATACATGCGAGATAGGGAATCAGCCTTTAAGTTTTGTGAACCAGGCCTATAGGAAATGTAAAAGTCAAACCTGTCAAAAAATAAACTCCACCTCACCTGTCGAGCGGACAGAGTCTTGCAAGATTTTAAATGTTGTAGATTACGATGATCTGTCAGTATGGTGATTGGGTGTGTAGATCCTTCAAGAAGATGTCTCCAGTTGGCTAGCGCATCTCTAATTGCCAAGAGTTCTTTTTCTCCTATTGGGTAGTTCTTTTCTGCAGAGGTTAGAGTTCTAGAATAGAAAGCCACTGGGTGTAAGGGATCAGACAAGGTTGATTGTTGGGAGAGTACTGCACCTAAAGCGAAGTGAGAAGCATCTACTTCCAAAGTGAAATGAAATTGAGGGTTTGGTAGTTGAAGAATAGGAGCCGTAGTGTAAGAAAATTTTAGTGAATCAAAAGATCTTTGTGCTTCATCTGACCAACTGAAAGGTGTGTTTTTGCTAGTTAAAGCATTTAAGGGTTTGACAATCTCTGAGAAATTTTTGATAAATTTCCTGTAATAGTTAGAAAATCCAAGGAAGCGCTGCAAAGCCTTCCTTGAATGTGGAATAGGCCAGGAGAGAATAGAATCGACTTTGGAACGGTCCATTTGAATGCCTTCGGGAGTGATTTGATATCCGAGAAAAGAGATAGATGTCTGACTGAAAACACACTTTTCGAGCTTGACATATAGACAATGAGTCCTGAGTCTACCCAAAACCCATCTTACATGTTTAGTGTGTTCTTTGAAAGTGTCGGAGAATATCAAAATGTCGTCCAGATAGATTACAACACAAATGTCTAATAAATCACGGAAAATGTCGTTAATGAAACGTTGGAAAGTTGCGGGTGCGTTACATAACCCAAAAGGCATTACCAAATACTCAAAAAGTCCATAACGAGTCTTGAATGCGGTTTTCCACTCATCCCCTGGACGAATCCTGATTAAATTGTATGCACCTCTGAGATCTAGTTTTGTAAAGATCTTGGAGGTTTGCAACCGTTCTATCAATTCAGGGATAAGAGGCAGGGGATAATGATTTTTTACCGTGATGTTATTCAATGATCGATAATCTATTATAGGTCTGAGGGATCCATCTTTGTTTTTTACAAAAAACATGGCGGAACTAGTGGGAGAAGTGGAGGGTCTAATGAAACCCTTTTTTAAGTTATCGTCAAGATAATCCTTAAGATGGACGAGTTCTGGCTGAGATAATGGGTAAATTCTAGCAGTTGGAAAGGGTCTATCTGGAATAAGATCAATGGGACAGTCATATATTCTATGAGGTGGAAGTATCTCTGCATTAGTTTTGCTGAAAACATCGGAAAAATCATGTAAATAGGTTGGAAGACCCTCACAGTTCACACTAGCTAAAAGTATGTTATGGATGGGAAAGCAACTTTCTTTACAGAACGTAGAATCAAGGGTAATTGTGGTGTCGGACCAATGAATAGTTGGGTGATGAAGATGTAACCATGGTAGGCCTAACACGATTGGAAATAGGGGTGATGGAATGACATCAAAAACCAATGTCTCAGTATGTGCATTACCACAAGTAACCAGTAGGGGTACAGTTTGAGATTGGACTGGGCCAAAAGATGAAGTAGAGCCATCAATGAAAGTGACAGACAAAGGAGTATGCTTTACCACACAAGGGATTTTATTTAAATTAACAAAACGTAAATCAATAAAGTTGCCACAGGCACCAGTGTCGACCATCGCGTCAATGGTTGTCCTATCTTGATCCCACTGTAAGGTAAGGGTGAGATATATATAATTATTGGCGGTAGATCCAGATGAAGTACTAGTTTCATTGAAATTATTAATGTTAAAGTTATTACCTTCAGAGCGATTCTTTAAGATTGGGCAAGAAGAGACCATGTGATCAGGGGCGGAACAATAGAGACAGAGATTCTGTGCTCTTCTTCTTTGTTTCTCAGCTGGAGATAATGGGCCTTTAATAGTACCAACTTCCATAGGAACTTCCTTTGGGGGGGACCTGGACCTCCTAAAGGGTGTAGGTTGATAGGATAGAGTACGTTCAGCCTTCCTTTCTCTGAGTCGGCGATCAATAGAGAGAGAGAGATGCATAAGATCCTCTAAGGATGCGGGAATTTCAACACGAGCAAGTTCATCTTTCATAGACTCAGACAGCCCAAGACGGAATTGATTTCTGAGGGCTATATCAGTCCACAAGGTTTCACGACACCAGCACTTAAACTCTGAAATATAGTCCTCTACGGGTCTTTTCCCTTGCTTAAGGTTGCGGATAGTATTTTCTGCTGTTAATTGTTTGTTAGGATCCTCGTAGAGGAGAGACATCTCATCTATGAAGGTGTTAAAAGCACCCAGAAGATCACCGTGCTCATCTACATAGGCATCAGCCCAAACTCTTGGTTCACCTTTAAGGTATGGAAGGAGATTTCTCTGTGTAAATAAAGTGCGTACAATCTCCCAGCTTGAGACTCGCTGGATTTTTAATATGCGATCTTATAGGCCTCATGGGTTAAATGTGGACTGGGACATTAATTGTTTTTTAAATAATGCATAAAATTTTTTATCCTGTCCACATTTTCTATTTTCATCTTTCCATTTGACCCTTTTTTTATTAATGATTTTTAATGAATTTTTAAATGTATTTTTTATTAATTTTTATCATTTTTTAATGTTTTTTAATATAAACATATAATTCAAATATATTGATAAACTTTCTTTTATAAAACTTTGTAATAATATACATGATTTAGGATATATATGTATTTATGTATGTTTATAGGTGATATGGGTTGTACAGGCTTCATATGTTGTATTTTCATTAAGAGACTTTAAGTTATGTGTAGTTGCGATGGTGTTTCCTGGATTATCCTTTGCTGCACTTAATCCGTCCATGTGTCTTACTCCCTTTTGTCCACAAGATGGCATTCATCTTATTATTATTACTCTCTTCCGCAAATAGCTTCGTTTGTGCGTCTCACATTAACACGTGCACGCTCCGTTTTCTCTTTCCCACAGCTCTTATTGTTTTTGCCCTCTTCCATCATGGCGGATGAGGCTATATATATTGAGCTCTGTGATGACGTTCTCTCAGGCAGCCTATCCCCGTAGACGTCCGTATTGCGACGAAACGCGTAGGAGGAGCTTAGCCACAGTGACGTCATCACGTTAGAGGGAGAGACACGTGACGGACGGAGGTACGAAGCAAACGGAGGATCGAGGAAACGCCATCCTCTCCACACCATATCCCACATGCAAGTTTATCAAGTCTTTGCTGTAAGTGCATATCTGTTTCTATTAAAAAACAAATGTTTACACAGTAATGCACTATGTGGTTTCCCACCATTCTTTATTTTTATGAACACCAATTGCTAAACTGGAGCGGATTTGAATAGGATCTTATCTCTTGGAGTTATTCATGCTGGTGATTTATAGCAGTGTTCGGAATAGTCTTTTCAAGGAAGACTTTAAACATCCTTATGCTGTATTAGACCGTTGAAAGCCCGGTCTTTTTCTCTGGTAAGGAGATTTCATTTCCCACACATTGGGTGACCTTTCACTTCATTTCTGGTGGAGGATCCTTTCATGATTAATTACTGATGCTCACCTTAATTGGACTCAATTGCACTGATTTTTTATGGACTACCTTTTTTTCACTTTATTTATTCATTTGGATGGATTTGTTATATTGATTATCATACTGTCAATTCACCCATCATGTTTATTCATATTTTTTAGGCTATATATTTCACATATATTTCTCACAGGTTTAATTATTAGCGCTGTATTATCTTGTTTTTTGCACCTTTAAGGTATGATATCAAAGTCAGGATTCTGACTCTGTCAGAATAGTAGGTGCGGGGGCGTAACTCAAACATAAGACGACAAGAACTAATAAATTGGCGAAAAAAATTTCTGTCACCTGAAAAAGGTTCCGGAGGGCAGACCTTGGGTTCAGGTCGCTCCCTACCTTGAGGAAAATTTTGATTTCGGAGAACGTCATTCTCTAAACGGAGATCATTCAAATTAGTGGTGAGAGTGTCCACACGCTGTGAGAGTCCCACTAAGTGGTTTGCAAGCTCCGCTGGATCCATTATTAGTTAAGGGGTTCCGCTATTATGTGACGATCCTGTCTTTATGTATTAAATTTGATTAAATGGATCTCAACTGCAGAGGTTTCTCAGAATACAAACCAATTAGTCACTCTATATATATATTTAAGAGTTAATGGTTTTATCTCATCACAACCTCTAATGGAGTGCCAACATAATCAAAGAGCTTATTAACTCATAAGCTTCTATACTTCAACATACATATGTTCCAGACTATGTAATATCTCTCGAGAGTACAATAGTATTAGGAAAAAGTCTATGGTTTCATTCAGTGTCTATAGAATCCAATAATTGAGCATACAGCTACTACATATGTATGTTCTGACAGATCTCCTCTAAACAATTAAGGTAGAGTGACAGGCAAGTCCATGAACTAACAGCATACAATAGCCTTATACAGGAAAGTATAGTTAGAGATACTTGCGGTACTGCTGGTTTAGATGAAGGAAGTGTATGCTGGAATCCTGGAGGCAGACTGTTAGGAATCCTCCCTGTAGATAGTTGTTTTTAGGTTGGGATGTAATCCCTGTAGTGCTGTAGCCTGGAGATGGTCAGCTGATTCCTGGAGGGGGTGAGCTGGTTGCTGGAGAAGGTGAGCAGCTTCCTGGAGAGGTTGACCTGATGGCTGGAGTAGCAGGTTCACAGGGGTGTCAGTGCCAGGTCCTGGGTGGGTTTAAATAGCCCGCGAACCGCGGGAAAGAGCTATCCACGCTGGACGCACTTCCGCGTTCCAGCGTGGAACGCAAGCGCGGCGCACCGGAAGTGACGCTGGGCTAGCCAAGAGAGGAGCGCAGCTGAAGGAAGTAAACAAAGCTGCGCTCGTCTCACAGTGAATAACGCCAGTGGCGTTACAGGGTATGCGGACGGGAGGCTTATCAGAATCTGGAAGACCCCTTTAACAAAGGGGACCCCCAGATCCTGACCCCCCCCATGTGTGAAATGGTAATGGGGTAAGGAAGTGTAAAGTATTGTAAAAAACCACACTGACACCATAGAATAAAGTTCTTTATTAAAAAAAAAAAAAAAAACTCCAGCGGTGAGAAATCCACTCGATCGCGGCTTCCTGCGTTGTCCTGATCCTGCGACGGCTGCGGGTGATCTCCAGCGATGAGAAGATCCTGCGTCGGGTGATCTCCGCTCCAGCGATGAAGAAGATCCATCCATCCGGCGCAGCAGCATCCCCGACCTCCTCTCAGCGCTGGACACAGCCCAGCGAATTTTTATATATAGTACACAATTAACGATCACATTGGTGACTTAGCACCAGAATTTTAAAATCTTTACAAGCTTCACAGGTGTGTAGAGAGAAAGGTTGATGTGGCTATTGACAATTCCTCAACAGGTTTCGTGACTAAGTCACTTCCTCAGGAGGCGTCAAGCTCTAACATCTGGAATGATATGTAGTCTCATAAGTATATATTCAAAGCATGCTCCATTGTAGCACAGCTACACATAATACGTTTTTTTTTAAGGAGTGTAGTAAAGCAACGAGAAACATGACTTGCAAACAAAACGACTAGCCCTTCCTAAAATCAAAGTGCTTGTGGAAGAGAGGAGAGAAACTAAATGAAAATACACAGAGGGACTATAATCACCTTCCTCTAGGACAATATAAAAAAACAGTGGGCCAGATTCACGTAGAAGTGCGGCGGCGTAACGTATCGTAGATACGTTACACCGCCGCAAGTTTTCATCGCAAGTGCCTGATTCACGAAGCACTTGCAATGAAAACCTACGCTGGCGGCCTCCGGCGTAAGCCTGCGTAATTTAAAGGGGCGTGTGCCATTTAAATAAGGCGCGCTCCCGCGCCGGACCTACTGCGCATGCTCCGTTTCGAAATTCCCGCCGTGCTTTGCGCGAACTGACGTCATTTTTTTGAACGGCGATGTGCGTAGCGTACTTCCGTATTCCCGGACGTCTTACGCAAACGACGTGAATTTTTAAATTTCGACCGTCGTATCTCCATTGTGAATCTGGCCCAGTGATGGTAAAAAGCTGCCACCTTATCCCATCTACCGATAGGAAAATTCATAGCAATACAACATACAATGCATTAACAACACATTACATATCAAGGCGGCGCTACCTAAAAACATATATCAATAAATATATATTTTCCAATAAATAACACTATATCTGAAAAAGTGAAGGTCATTAAGAGGTAAGAAACAGTAGAGACAAGAGTCTGTGTTCAAAATAGGAGATGTCCACCTCTCTCTTAGTTGATTGGCTATGTGTAAAGCTCCATATAAACATGACAGTAAACGCTACTAAACCACGCCCACAGATGATGTCGATGACCGACAAAGCGCGTCTGGGTTGTAGTAGCTGACAGTTAGGTGACGTCATTACGCAGATCGCGATCCATGGAAGCGTGTTTGTTTGGTGGTTTGGCTGGACTACGGAGGCACGGAAACATCGCCCTGATATGCTCCCGCTGCACCAACGTGATGTGATGTATTACCTTTGAATTTTTTATATATTGTAAGTGCAATTTTAAAGGGGAGAGGTTTTGAATAAAAAGTTTATACGGTATTACACTATTGTGGCTTTTTTTACCTCTATATCTGAGCACCAGTCGCTGGATGCGTTTATGTACCCCTTTGAATCTGGAGAAGTGGAGAGGCATTTTTGAGTTCATACAACGCTGTATATACAATACCTTTTGGTAAGAGCAATTACAACAGGGGTGTATTTAGACCCCGAATTATCTTCACGAGTGGTGGTTCTGTTGGAAGAGGATGAGCATTTCAAGTCGTTGAGATCTTTTTTTGCTTTACTTTGAACACGGACTCTTGTCTCTACCGTTTCTTACCTGTTAATGACCTTCACCTTCACTTTTTCAGATATAGTGTTTATTTATTTGAAAAAATATATATATAGATATATGTTTTTAGGTAGCGCCGCCTTGATATGTAATGTGTTGTTAATGCATTGTATGTTGTATTGCGAGAAACATGACTTACCAAGAGTGAGTGAGCCTTGGTGAGTCATGTTTCTCGTTGCTTTACTACACTCCTTAAAAAACGGTATTATGTGTAGCTGTGCTACAATGTAGAATGCTTTGAATATCTAATTATGAGACTACATATCGTTCCAGATGTTAGAGCTTGACGCCTCCCGAGGAAGTGACTTGGTCAGGAAACATGTCAAGGAATTGTCAATAGCCACATCAATCTTGCCCTCCACACACCTGTGGAGCTTGTAATGATTTTAAAATTCTGGTGCTAAGTCACCAATGTGATCGTTAATTGTGTACTATGTATTCTTAATATTGTAATTTTTGTAATAAATTGTTTATTTTACTTAATAAGTGTTTCTTGTCTGGGTGCCGTAACAGTCCAACCACCATTGGAGATCAGGGCTATATTTTGGAGTGACCCTGTAGGATCTCCTTACCCCCTAATTTAATTTCATACTTTAGGATGATGGCACCCACCCCTACCTCTGTCTAAACCATGAGGCAACCCATTTCTATATGGTATTTACTGCTGATTAACTTTCATGTGCAAGTTTTTTTCAACAAACTGTAAATAACGATAGCCACTTATGTGAAAAGCAGTGTAAATTCAATCTGCTGACTCAAAAATTATTATTATTCATATGCAATGTTCCATATTTCAGATCCCTGGTTTGCCATTGCACTCAATGGCTTCACCTGCTAAATGCTTCATTAATACTGTCCTATGGTGGGATTGGTGTGTTCTAAAACAACAGATGCAAGAATTTAGAGGCTGGATAGAAGTTTAGTGCAGTATAACACTCTGGGTAGGTAAATAATACTTTTTTAGAGTTTTATACATTAGAATTAAAAAGGGACAACTGTGAAGTAAAGAGGGACAGTTGGGAGCTATGTTTACATATTGTATGCCTGGGTTAAAAAAGGTTGCCCCACTTGGTTTTAAACTATAGATTTACAGTGAATACTTTCATTTAAAACAAACTTTTACTAATATTTGTTATGTATGTCCTGGGCCAACGTGTAGCACATAGTATAAATTATTATTTCCTGTTATTTAGTGACTATCAGAGTTTTTTTTTTTGTTCTCTCTTTTCAACATTCGGGTTTATCCTGTGACTATAACAGACACTCCAATTTCAATGTGTCTGTCTAAACAGAAACATAAACATGCATTTAACACACTTGTAGAGAACTATGGGCCAGATTTACATACAAATGCGTTACGCTGCGGCAGCGTAACGTATCCCATTTACGTTACACCGCCGCAAGTTTACAGCGTAAGTGCTTGATTCACAAAGCACTTACCTGTAAATTTGCGGCGGTGTAGCGTAAATCCGCCCGGCGCAAGCCCGCCTAATTCAAATGGGGCGGGGACCATTTAAATTAGGCGCGTTCCCGCACCGAACGTACTGCGCATGCTCCGTCCCTAAAATTTCCCGACGTGCATTGCGCTAAATGACGTCGCAACGACGTCATTGGTTTCGACGTTAACGTAAATGGCGTCCAGCGCCATTCACGGACGACTTACGCAAACGACGTGAAATTTAAAAATTCAACGCGGGAACGACGGCCATACTTAACATTGGTTAGACCACCTAGAGGGCATGCTTAGTTTTACGCTGTGTATCTCTACGGAAACGACGTAAAATTACAGCGACGGGCAAATCGTACGTTCGTGAATCGTCGTAACTAGTCATTTGCATATTCTACGCCGACCGCAATGGACTCGCCACCTAGCGGCCGGTCTAGAATTGCAGACTAAGGGCCAGATTCACAGAGGAAATACGCCGGAGTATCTACTGATACTCCGGCGTATTTTCAAATTTGCTGCGTCGTATCTTTGTTTGTAATTCACAAAAAAGATACAACGGCTTTTGGCTAAGATCCGACAGGCGTACAGCTTCGTACGTCTTCGGATCCTAGGTGTAATTTTCCGGTGGCCGCTGGGTGGAGTTCGCATCGTTTTCCAGCGTCGGGTATGCAAATTAGCTGACTACGGCGATCCACGAAGATACGCACGTTCGTCGCAATCTTACGTCGTCGCTAGTCGGTTTTTCCGTCGCAAACTTAGGCCTGCTTTTTCATGGCTTATCTTTAGAACAGCCATGTTAAAGTATGGTCGTCGTTCCCGCGTCGAATTTCAATTTTTTCTTTGCGTAAGACGTCCGGGAATACGGAACGACGTAACGCACGTCGCCGTTCAAAAAATACATCGGGGCGCCGTAATTTTGCGCAAAACACGTCGGGAAATTTTCACCGGAGCATGCGCAGAACGTTCAGCGCGGGAACGCGCCTAATTTAAATGGTACACGCCCCATTTGAATTAGGCGGGCTTGCGCTGGACGGCTTTACATTACACCGCCGTAAGTTTATACACAAGTGCTTGGTGAATCAGGCACTTGCGCTGAAAACTTGCGGCGGTGTAACGTAAAGGGGATACGTTACGCCGCCGCAGATATTCGTGAATCTGGCCCTAAGATCCGACGGTGTAAGTCACTTACACCTGTCGGATCTTAGGGCTATCTATGCGTAACCTGATTCTATGAATCAGGCGCATAGATACGACAATCGTATCTCAGAGATACGACGGTGTATCAGGAGATACGACGGTGTATCAGGAGATACGCCATCGTATCTCTTTTGTGAATCTGGCCCTATATTTTTCTTAACAGCAAGAGAAATAAGTAATAATCATGTTCTTACAGTTACAGCACATGTTTAAAATCTTTACTGTTTGTCATCTGCATTTTCACTCTGCTAAAGCGCTTTATTTATTGGTATTGTTTTTGATCAATACCACTAGAGTTAGGTGATGCTGGTTTACTAAAGACATATTAAAACAAACAGGTATTAGCAAATGCACAGACTTGATATTTTATATATTACCATATCACAATTGAACATTATAGCCATTTTTAGAGATAATAGATTGACTTGACTTGTTTAGTTGTAATTATTTGTGGAATTGGGGAATACAGGTTAGAAACTATCTTGGGAAATCACACAATCTTCCACCAACTCTGCATAAAAAAATACATTTAAAAATAGATTACATTGCATCATTTTGCCTTTAATGAATGTTAATAATATTTAATGTTTTTCTTCTGTGGACACAGTAATAGGAATTCAACGCATAGGGACCTATGTTAATTCTCTTGTGGAGCCCAGGTATAGTGCAACCAATGCAAATTTAAAATCTGAAAGAAAATAAATTCAAACTGCGGTCAAGGTAAGGAATCTAAACATTTTTAAAATTAAAGAACAGGTACGTATTATATCCTCTAAAGACACTGCATGGATATGCATTTTATGTATCCTGTTTATGTATTCTGTTAATGCCATCATCCCTTGGCCTGTATTATCATATAATGCTTTTCCTATCAAGGAGCATGTTTAAAGTTATCCATAGAAGAGTCAGGTTTTGATGTTATATGAAAAAAGCTTGAGCTTTTCTTACAATAATCCCTATGAGTAAAAAGGTTTCTACTAAATATTGTAAAGAGTTGCTATCATTAAATGTATTAAAGCAACAATTACAACATATTCACAAAATTGCTCTCCCAGAGATTACAAAGTGCTTTCAGAATCCCTGTATTAAGGGCATATATATAACACACTTCCTGATCAAGAAGCAGCTCCAATCACACAATTTGCTTAAGGGAACACAGCTATCTGCATGATGCAAGAATCCAATATGGCAACACCCAAAAAAAAAAAAAAAAAATTTAAAGAGAACCAACACCATGTAATGCTACGTACACACGATCAGGCTTTTGCACGACCAAATACACATCGGAATTCCGACGGACTTCCATCGGAGTAAAATAAAACATGTTCTATATTTAAACTCCGATGGAATTCATGATGGAATTTCTCCGATGGGGCAAACGCATGGTCGGAATTTCCGATGAAAAAAGTCCGTCTGACTTTTTCCTATTGGAAATTTTTGATTGTGTGTACGCGGCATTACAGTTAACACCATTTAGTAGAACAGTAATGCAAATGCAAACGGATACAACAGTGGGATCTCAGGTGAGGTAAAGTGTGGACCAGCCATGTAAATGAAGCAAGTTTTAAATGGATTTCAGCGTTTGTCACATATAACATGGAAGACAAATTTGGAAGCCATGCCTATACCCAAGGTGGGAAGCAGAGATTTATCATTCAAATATTTTATCTCTTGGTTTGCTCCATATTACATAGTAAGTAAAATGGCATAGTTTTGTTTGGGTATTATTTAAAAGTCATGAGGTAACCCTGGGAAAAGATAGATCACCCATTTGAAAGATGGCTAAGGCATGTTTCTAGGTTCCACTGAAAGTCTACATTATTGCTACTACTCCACATGCAGACCTTCTACCCAAACAGTCCCAAATCCCTAATGCTAGACCTCAAGATTGCATTTGTGAAAGATGAGAAGTTCACGCTGTGCACATAAAAAAGTGCAGGATATAGACGTGCTTTAATGAGATTCTCATGTATCAATTCTGCCTTACTCTAGCGCGGGAGACTTCTGTCCGGCAAGGTCTGGCGGCTGCCGGGCCTTTAGAAGAAGATCCCCACTGCACATGCGCGGCTGCAGTCAGCTGCACATTTCGAGGGGAATATCTCCTAAACCGTACAGGTTTAGGAGATATTCTTTATACTTACAGGTAAGCCTTATTATAGGCTTACCTGTAAGTGAAAGTGGTAGTACAGAGTTTACTACCACTTTAAAAAAATATGGACACCATGGATCCAAAACTGACACCAACATTTTATAAAGATTAAATATACCCTGCTTGGGTGTTCCATTTGGTTCCATGAGCTTTTCCATTGGGTTGAGCTCATGCATTGAGTAAAGAGTTGGCTTTATCTCCAAACAACCCAATGCGAGCATAAGCCATTCCTCCTTATTTTTCTCAGCATTGCTGTACTATGGAAAACCTAAATAAAAATTTCACAAAAATAAATAAAAATCCTTTACTCTCAAACAATCTAAATGTGTCCACTTTAAAAAAAGCCTTATTCTCTTTTCCCAGGAAATAATATGTACCTGAATGTGGCATTAAATGACTGTTATACTGGCATTTCATGCTTTTATAAATATTATATAATAAAGTTTTTACTGTTGTTGAGGCTGAATCCTTGGACAGCCCTTTTAATTGGTTTGGCAACCATATAGCCTTAAAAATATAAAATAATCTGTGCTAGGTCAACGGAAATGTGTAGAACAAGCTGCCACTTATCTAACTATGATACCAGCTATAAAAAAAACACAAAAAAAACAAGCAGCGTTAAACTATCCACTTGACACAGAAAATACAAAGTGCAATCTGTAAAGAATTAAACAAGTTCATATAATCATACATGAACTAGATAAGTGAATTCAAAATGCAATGTGCAAAAACATGCTTTCTAGCAATAAGGCAAAATTCATATATTCATACATAAATTATGCAGACCCATATGTCCATAGTGAAAAAAACATAAGAAGGTATATAAAAGGTAAAGTTCTTTCAATGTGTGAAAACAACATTTTAAAAGTCCAAAAAAAAAAAGCAAATGTGCAACCGGAATTGATTGATGAGTTCCATCACCAAACAACAATTACCATACACCTCTTATCAGATGATGTGGACCAAAAATGATAATGATCATAAGTGCTTGTGATAACCCATAGGAAATCCAGAATCAGAGACAGGCTTATCCAAATGAAAAAGGAATAAAAGAACAAGTGAACATAGTGAAGCCTGTTTAAATCTATGTCAGTATCAGGCCAATCCCTGGTACTAACAACATCATGCACATAGAGCTGACTTTCGCAGCTTTTCTTTTCCATTTTTTAAGTTGTTTTCACATATTGGAAAGACTTTACCTTATAAGTGTATTACATACCTTTGTATGTTTTTTTTTCTCAATATGGCTATATGGGTCTGCACAATTAATATATGAATTTGTCCTATTCCTTGAAAGGATATTTTTTTTACATGTTTTTGCACATTAGATTTTGAATACATTTATCTGGTTCATTTGTAATTATATAAACTTGTTTAATTCTTTGCACATTGCATTTTTTTTTAACCATATAACCTTAACCCAAGGAGACTCCACTTATACTTTTGTCCAGCTGTCCCCAACTTATAAAAAGAGCACTATGCATCCAATCAATTATTCTATCTCAGACTCAAGTCTTGTTTAGTTCTGTTAAGAAAAGTGATGTAATTCTCTTTATAAAGGTCTGACACTGAAGGGGATATAAAATACCTAGGTATTTTAAGCCTCTATGTTTCCATCCAAATGGGAACAATTGCCTGCTAAGGTAATTTATAATTATATATATATATATATATATATATATATATATATATATATATATATATATATATATATATACACACACACACACACACACACACACACACACACACACACACACACACACACACACAGGATGCAAAGAATATATACATCAAAAGTATCCACAGAATGACATACAGTATATGAGAAAAAAAAAGCCAGCTGATCGAAGTACACATACCTAAAAAGGGAACATTTAAATAGGTAAATCCTACAACCATAGGCATGCCAGGTGGGCCTGGGCACACCCTAATCACCCTGTGCAGTGCAGATTCCCACTGCAGATATTTCACCAAATCCCCCAAATGGGGCTCCTAAAAAAAAATTGGTAAAAAATAAGAAGAAAATAAATAATAAAACTTGAACTACTGACACCAACCTCTGCCCTACTAACACGTCCATGTTTTAAATACATTTTAAAATGATGTTTACATTTATATATAAAAGTGTGTGTGTGTGTGTGTATATTACGCATACATACATACGTGCACACACGTGTTTGAGCTTTGGGGTGCACACCCTAATGCAATAGGCTGCGCACATCTATGCCTACAACATAAATAAGTCTTAAGCCTTGTACACACGTCCGAGGAACTCGACGGGCGAAACACATCGTTTTGCTCGTCGAGTTCCTTGTGAAGCCGCCGAGGATCTCGGCGAGCCAAATTTTCCCATTGCCGTAGAGGAAAAAGAAGACATGCTTTCTTTTTGGCCCGACGAGATCCTCGGCGGTTTCCTCATTGAAAAGTGTACACACGACCGGTTTCCTCGGCAAAAAAAAAAACAGCGAGCTTCTTGCTGGTTTTTGACGAGAAACTCGGCCGTGTGTACGAGGCCAGATAGACAAATTTGTATAAGAAAAGTAAGGTGATTATAGAAGGGGAAATGGGGGGGGGTGGGCTTTTATATAACCAGGCATGAGCAATCCCAGAAATGCCCAAACTGTCTAGCGTTTCAGAATATGAATCTTTCAAAGTTTGAAGAGTATCAGAAATGGGACCATACAGTCCATATACATTTATATGACTCGTATTCTTTTCCCAGGCGATCATATGTTGTTCCACATTGTTATTTTCTCTACCTCATATGCCCTTTTTGTTAGAGAATGAGGTTCTGGTTTTCGCCAGTGTTTGGCTATTACTGATTGTGCAGCTGTTAAGTGTTAAATTAAACTCCTTTTAATTTGTTTATAGGAACCCGGTATCATAGACAGCACAGTAATTTGAGGCCTATTTTGACATTTATCACCCACAAGTTTATTATATAATTGTGGAATCTTATACCAAAAGGGAATGATCCAGGGACAAGAGCCCCATATGTGTGTCATATTAAGAGGGCCTGTAAACACCTCCAGCACATGTCATGGATGGATGGATGCATCTTATGCAAGGTTACAGGATAGTAGTACCATCTTGACAAAATCTTGTAGTTACGTTCCTGAGCATGTGATAAAACAGACATATTGTAAGCCATTGCCAGTACCTTGGTCCATTCTACATCATCAGAAGATGTACTCTATCTAATTCCTGCTCTCATTTTGATATAAAGTGGGGAGGATACAGAAAGGATTCTTTTAGCAAGATTTGATAAATCAAAGATAGTGAATGTTCAGGTCTGGTGGACTGGAAAAAGTAACGCTTCGTAGGCCATATAAGGTCTTGTCAGAGAGTCAAGAGAAGGTAGGGTCTGAAGGTAGTGCTGTAGCTGAATATGTTCAATCCAGGCTCTTGTAGGGGTATGGCAAGTTGGGAGTACTTGAAAACTAGTTTTCCTCTGCACAGGGCATGACATAGTAGAGGGTTGTCACTTCTCTTACAGTAAAAAAAAAATTGACTCCTTATTTTAAATAGCTTTACCTCCAGTGTCCAGGCCAAATGTTAGAAAAAATACTTTAAGCACATTGTATCCTAGGCAAAGCAATTAGTTTTCCTGATTTCTCAAGATTTACTCTTTTTCTTTCTTTTCTTACACCATCTAATTTCCTTTACTTATGTTTTATGTGCTGTTCAAAGGTAAGCATAAAAGTTTTGCATGAAAAGTTAGCATACACGACTTTTGAACTCTCCTTGTGTCCTTGTGACTTAAGATCAATAGTCAAAATTCTGAAACTGGTGACCTGCTATTTGCAAAGTTGCACTTTCCTTGATGAACAGAGGAGGATTTCAAAAATGTCAGCACAAAAATGAACTATTGATTTTAACAAACAGATTCTTAAAGAAATCATTAATCCAGGCCACGAACCAAACATCTAGTTTACTTTTGATCAATTTATGTATAGCAACCTTTGCATCCATTAATATGGAAATAAATGTCTCCACAGCATGTCCATATTCATAGCATTACACTCCTTTGTCATTTTAATTGTCATCCATATACACATTGCTATGGTATTAAAGTGCACCCAAACCCAAAAACTAAGATTTTAAATATCACACTTTACCGGTTCTTGTTTGCAGTGGCTGCATTTATTTTCTTATTTTGGAATGAGAACATTTTAGCAGCTATTGAATATACCTGTTCATCTTGACAGACATGCAACATCCTTGTCACCTTATGTGTGACAACCATAGTTGCCCTCATAGATACAGTGGAGGAGTGAGTGTAACCACACAAGGACAGGAAATGTGCTTTTTGGAAAGATTACAAAATGTGCAACACCTTGCAAGCTGCTATATGTATGACAGCAGCTAGCACCTAACACATGCCCATAAAAAAAATGAAATTGTGCTGCACTATTCTACCTAAAGTGTTTTTATTCGTTCAACCTAGTGTAACATACTGTATATATCATACAAATTATAAAACATTTTGTGCATACAACACCACAAATGTGAAATGTTTCCTCAATAGCCCGCTGACAAGAAACAACTAAACATGTAACAAATAAAGTCTTCAGCTATTTAGTGCAATCCCAATGTTAATAGTGCTCATCTTCCAAACAATAACAGTGCTTTTCTTTATACATACTGTATATCTTCTCTTTACATCCCCATGCACTGCCCTTAATATAATGACAGCTGTGCTCCCCTCCACCAGACGGGCTTTCATCTGGTAGCGTGTGACCTTACAACTAATTTACCGTATTTTCCGCACCATAAGACGCACTCCCCCCCAAAATGGGGGGAAATGTCCCTGCATCTTATGGAGCAAATACTGACCAGGCACTGCCCCCCATCACCGCCGCCGCGTCAGAATACCAGCGATTGTTTTCTCTGTGAAGGAGACAGGCACATCCTGGCAGGGGCATACCAAAATCTGAAAAAAAGGATTTTGGAAAATGAACCATTGCCATGGACAGATCACCATGCAATTAAATTCACAATTTCCAAAACTCCCCCATTGATAAAAGCACCCAAGCCGGTGACAATACACTGGACTAAATCTCAGAAGAAGCTCCATTCGGAACTCTTCAAATCTACCTTGGGAAACAAAATCAAAACAATCCATCCACATCAAACAGCCTCAGATACACTGAATGCCATAATACACTGGATGCCATAAATGCAGCCCTACTACAGGCAGCCGACTTAGCTGCACCGAAACGCAAAGCCTGCATCCGGAAAAACAAGTCCGGCTGGTTCAACAACCAGCTGTCGCTACTGAAGCAAGAGCACAGAAGGGCAGAAGCCGCCTGGAAAAGAAGTGCTTCAGAGGAAAACCTCTTCATCTACAAGGCAATAACAAGAAAATACCATAAAGAAATCTTCAAAGCCAAGAAACACCATTTTTCTATGGCTATCAACAGTGCCTTAAACCGCCCCCGCGAACTCTTCAAGATGGTCACCCAGACCATGAATCCAGGATGTCTTGAAGCCCCGAATTTTGAAGCCCCGAATTCAGATTCCCAAGAATTTTGCGATGAATTGTCGGATTTCTTCATCAACAAAATTGAAGGAATCCGGGAAAGCATTCGGCAAAACAATACCCCCTTCAACCCCCCCCTCCTCAATCAACCATATAACACCCACGAAAACTTTCCACAATCAACAATGTTCACTCTGGAACCCACTTCCATCGATGCCACAAAAACTATCATTGGTACTTTGCGAAACAGCACAGCACCTAATGATATTATCCCTACTAAACTGCTGAAGGAATGTGCCGACATCCTGGCACCACCTATCACGCAGCTTATAAACCAGTCATTTAAGGAAGGCACAGTGCCCTCCCTGCTGAAAGAGGCCACAATCCAGCCCATCTTGAAAAAACCTACCCTAGACCCTAAGGACCCAACTCATCGCCGTCCCATAACAGGCCTAAACGTTCTCTCCAAGGTAATGGAGAAAGTAGTAGTACAACAGCTGCAACAGCATCTAGATACCCATAATCTACTTGATCCATTTCAATCAGGTTTCCGTCCCGGACACGGGACGGAAACAGCATTACTTAAAATATGGGACGACGCTCTTGAGGCCGCAGACGAAGGAGAATATTGTCTCCTGGTTTTGCTGGACCTAAGTGCAGCCTTTGACATGGTAGACCATAAACTGTTACGGACGCGACTGGCTGAAGTAGCCAGAGTCGCAGAAGGTGATTTACCATGGTTTTCCTCCTTTCTAGAAAACCGATCACAAACCGTGAAACTGGGATCTTTCACGTCTGAAAAGCACACGGTGTCATGTGGAGTCCCAAGGGTCCCCCCTGTCGCCGGTGCTTTTCAACATCTATCTTCGCCCTCTCTTTGAAATCATCAGTAGCCAAGAACTACTCTATCACTCATATGCAGACGATATGAAATTGTATTTTCGCATCTGCAACAAAAAGGATCATCATCTCAGTTTAGAGAAATGTCTCTCTTTGATAGAAAACTGGATGACTAAGAGTTATCTTAAACTCAATAGCTCTAAAACAGAACTTCTCATGTTTCACGCCAGCCGCAAGAGTCAACTGGCACCAACCTGGACACCCCCGCCCATTCTGGGCCAAATCATCACCCCTAGCTCCAAAGTCAAAAGTCTCAGGGTCATCTTTGACACCTACATGACAATGGATGCACAAATAGGGTCAGAAGTCAGCGGATCTCACCATCTGTTGCGCCTACTACGCAGACTTATTCCATTTATTCCCAAAGAAGACGTAGCAGTCGTGGTGGGAACAATTGTGAACTCCAGACTGGACTATGCAAATGCCCTTTACCTCGGACTCCCAAAGTACCAAATCTCTCGTCTGCAAGTCGTTCAAAATACGGCCGCTAGACTTGTGACTGGGAAAAAACCATGGGAATCAATCTCACCTTCGTTGAGAACCCTTCACTGGTTGCCAGTAAAGGACAGAATTGCATTTAAAGCACTCTGTCTGACGCATAAGTGCATCCATGGGAAGGCTCCGCAATATCTTTGCGACAAGATAGAACCCCACAATTCCAATCGCGTTCTGCGATCCACGGACCAAAATCTGGTCAAGGTACCCAAAGCAAGATACAAGTCCAAAGGAGAATGAAGGTTTGTTTTCCAAGGTCCTAGACTATGGAACGCTTTACCAACCAGTATTCGGTTGGAGGAAAACCACCTGGCCTTCAGAGGACGGATCCAAACTCTGCTCTTCTGATGTCAAGAGACAGGAACAACAAGCGCCCAGAGGCGATTTAGTTCGCATGTGCCGCGCTATATAAGTCTTTCATTCATTCATTCATTCATTCACCAAGGGGGAGCAGGGGGAGGTGTTTTGCCCCTGGTGTCAAAACATAGGGGATGTCAGTAGCATTGCTATGGGGGTGCACTCTGCATCCAGGTCGGGTGTCACCCACCAGAGGTGACACCATCCCGAAAGCAGTGAAAGCCCTTGCTGTTTTTTTTTTTCAGCCGGAACCCCCCTCCCGACACCATGGTCTGGTCCAGTCTGACTTCCTGCTCTTTCCCCCGGAAGCTGCTGCTGTAAACTATGTCCCCAGTTCTCATTTCTAGATGTTTCCTGGGTATATCTGAGACTGAGAGCCAGTTAGTGAGCCAGCCAGCCAGCCAGAGGGGATTGTGGATTGTAATGGCAGTGTCCTCTGCTGCCTGAGGTGAGCTGTTAAGGGGGTGGGAGGTGTGAGCTGGCATTGTAATCACTGCCCATCACCTGAGCTGTTGTGATAGATGAGGCTTAGGAGTGTTTGTGTGTGCCCTGCCACCCTGAGCTGATCTGGTAAGGGGGGGGGGGGGGGTTTATGTGTCCACCACCACCACCAGATATAGTGTAGCTGAGCTGATTTGATAGGGGGGTGGTATTGCTGTGTGTCCACCACCCACCTATAGTAGTAGTAGTATAATATAAAATATTTTAGTACACCATTTGGTTCGGAATATTTTTCTTGTTTTCCTCCTCTAAAACCTAGGTGCGTCTTATGGTCAGGTGGGTCTTATGGAACGAAAAATATGGCAGGTCAAAAAAAGCTTTTGCCCTTCCAGGACTCAATGGGAACATTCCTTTAATTCTCCTTCTTCCCCTGTGCTGCCGCTGTGTTGATTTCCTCATAACATGTCAAGAGCAGCCATGTCCATGAGGAAAAAAAAAAATCACCAACGTGCTTATATCCTGGGTGCTCAACCCATGGCCCTTCAGCTGTTGCAGAACTATAAGTTCCATGAGGCATTGCAAGGCTGACAGTTACAGACATGACTCCCAAAGGCTGAGGCATGATGGGGCTTGTACTTCCACAACAGCTGGAGGGCCATATGTTGAGCACCCATGGCTTATATCCTATGATAAAATTTATTTATTCTCACTCACACTTTAAAGTACTACTGAGGATGCCACGTTACCCAGTGGCATAACGCATAGGGGAGGAGCAACTGAAGTCATGACACTGGGAGTTTGATCAAGAGTGGTAATACATACTGCCAAGCTGTAATATTGATCTGGATACTGGCGTTTTATTGTTTTATTCCCTTATCAGTGTGGTCCGCTGTAAGCACTTGTTTTACCAAATGCCTACTGGGCACTTACACCCCCTTTCTGACCAGGTCAATCTTTTAGCTTTTAGTGCTCTCACACTTTGAATGACAATTGCTCAGTCATGCAACATTGTACACATATGACATTTGTGTTCTTTTTTTACACAAATAGAGCTTTCTTTTGGTGGTATTTAATCACCACTGGGTATTACATTTTTTACGCTATAAATAAAAATAAATGTTCTTCGTCTGTTATAACATTTTGCAAATTAGTCATTTTTCTTCATACATTTTTCCCAAAAGTTATACTGCTACACATCTTTGGTAAAAATAACCCAAATCAGTATATATTATTGGGTCTTTGTGAGGGTTATAGAGTCTACAAGCTATGGTGCCAATCATTGAAAATTGATCACACCTCATGTACTGACCGACCTATCTCATTTCTTGAGACACTCCCCAAATGACCCCTTTTTATAAAGTAGACATTCCAAGGTATTTAGTAAGAGCCATGGTGAGTTTTTTGAAGTTGTTATTTTTTTCCACAATTCATTACAAAATTGTCATATTAACATTTTATTTATCTCACATGGCATATGCATACTTGCAACTACACCCCAAAACACAATCTACTACTCCTTCTGAATATGGCGATGCCACATGTGTGAGATTTTTTCACAGCCTGGTCACATAGAGAGGCCCAGCATGCAGGGAGCACCATCAGGTGCTCTAGGGACATAAATTACACATCAAATTTCTTGACTACGTATTACACTTTTGACACTGGACAATACAAATGACCACAAAATTACCTCATTTTGGAAAGCAAACAGCAAGTTATTGGAAAATGTGGAAAGAAAATAAAAAGCCATTGTTTTACGCATTTTTTTAAACACATTTTTTACACATTTCTATGGCACTGACCAGCCACTGATAGGGTGGCACTGATACGCACTCACTTATGGGCACTGATGTGCACTATTGGGCATTGATGAACATTAATAGGGCACTGTAATAGCACTGATGAGCACTAATAGGGCACTGATGAGTACTGTAGTGGCACTAATACGCACTAACAGGGCACTGTAGTGGCACTGATGAGCACTGTAGTGGTACTAATAAGCACTAATAGGGCACTGTAGTAGCACTAATAAGCACTGTAATGGCACTGATGAGCACTTTAGTGGCACTTCTGAGCACTGTAGTGGCACTAATGGGCACTAGAAATGTGCACACTGAAATATTTGTTTCGGAATTTAAGTTTCGTCTGAAAAATACATTTATTTCATTTCTTTCAAAATTTGTTGTAAGAAAATCAAGTTGATGGTGGGAAAAACACACAGAATTGAAATCTGCCTATGTAAACAAGGAAGGGGCAAGGGGTGGATTTTGTGTTTCTACAAAGCAGGGAACAAAATTCATCTTTTCCCTTAGTAAAAGCACCTAACACATTACAGAAAAACACTGGCTAGGCACACAGTTAACTCTTTGATCGCCCTAGATTGTTAACCCCTTCCCAACCAGTGTCATTAGTATAGTGACAGTGCATATTTTTAACACTGATCACTGTATTAGTGTCACTGGTTTTTACAAAGTGTTGCCACATACACACGATCGGTCAATCCGATGAGAACGGTCTGATGGACCATTTTCATCAGACCAAACCGATCGTGTGTAGGTCCCATTGGTTAAACATTTTTAAACTTGTTTTAAAATTAACCGATGGATACCTAACCGATAGAAAAAAAACAATCATTTGTAGGCACGTCCATCGGTTAAAAATCCACGCATGCTCAGAATCAAGTCGACGCATGCTTGGAAGCATTGAACTTCATTTTTTTCAGCACGTTGTTGTGTTTTACGTCACCACATTCTGACACGATCGTTTTTTTTAACTGATGGTGTGTAGGCATGACTGATCATCAGTCAGCTTCATCGGTTAACTGATGGAAAAATATATCAGACCGTTCTCATCGGATTGAGCGATCGTGTGTACAGGGCATGTCAGTTAGTGTCTGATGGTGTGCCGCAATATTGCAGTTCTGCTATAAGTCACTGATTGCTGCAATTACAAGTATAAAACAGATAAAATAATAAAAAAATCTATAAATATATCTCATATTGTAAATGCTATAACATGTGAGTAAACCAATCAAAATACGCGTATTGGATTTTTTTTTACCAAAAACATGTAGCAGAATACATATTGGCCTAAATTTATGAAGAACTTTATTTTTTATTTTTTTGTCTGTCTTTTTTTGTTTATAGCGCAAAATATAAAAAACACAGTGGTAATCAAATACCACCAAAAGAAAGCTCTATTTGGGGGAAAAAATTACAAGTTGCAATTGTTAGTTATAATAATGCAGTGTCATATTGCAAAAAATGGCCTGGTCATGAAGGGGGTTAAATGATCCTGCGGTCAAGTGGTTAAGGAAACATTTAACATAATTATTGGTGTTATATACACAAAATGTTTTATGATTTCTATTATATACTGTCTGGGTTACACTATTTAGAAGGCTTGCCCTGTAAAAATGAAGGAAAGAAAAACTGAAAAAACAAATGCAATCACCACATTTAATTTGGTATAAACTATATTTAATATATCCGAGTATTTGAGAATGGTTTAAGAAATTTGTCTAGTGGGAGGTTGCGTGGTGCTGGGGCCCACTTATTTTTTTTTATTGTACTTAAAACAATTGAAGCAGAGCATCACTAATGCTCAGATTTGTCATTCTTTAAAGCTTTATAGTAGTGGGCCTAAATAGCTAGATTCAGGTACAATGGTGCAAACTTGCGGCGGCGTAGCTTAGCGTGTTTAGGCTACGCCGCCGTAAGTCAGCTAGGCAAGTACATGATTCACAATGTACTTGCCTGCTATTTTACGGCGGCGTAGCCTAAAGTGGGCGGGCGTAAGGGCACCTAATTCAAATGTGTTTGAGGGGGGCGTGTTTTATGTTAATGAGGCTTGACCTCACATTTTTTACGTTTTTTTTTTACTGCGCATGTGCCGGGCGCCTACATTTCCCAGTGTGCATTGCGGCTAAGTACGCCGCATGGGCCTATTGATTTTGACGTGGACGTAAACTACGTAAATCCCGATTCACGGACGACTTACACAAACGACGTAAAAAAATTGAATTTCGACGCGGGAACGGCGGTCATACTTGACATTACTATTCCAATAGGGCCTAGCTCTAACTTTACGCGGCCTATCTCATACGCAAACGGCATAAAAGTACTGCGTCGGCCGGGCGCACGTTCGTGAATCTCCTCATTTATATATTCTACGCCGACCGCAATGGAAGCGCCACCTAGCGGCCATCCAAAATATTGCAATCTAAGATAGGACGGCGCAAGCCGCCGTATCTTAGATATGTTTAAGCGTATCTCTGTTTGACCATATGCTTAAACATAAGTCGGCGTAGATTCTGAGTAGATAAGCCGACCTAACTCTTACTGAATCTACCTAATAGTGTACCTTTTTGCTGCCCAAGTTAATAGGACAGGCGCTACATTAATCCTCACATGTTTTTAATAACATAATGGCTTCATTAAAGTAATGATTGGAATTATGTGCCATGAATTGATGCAAATTTCAGAATGTGATAACCTTAAACATTATTTTACACTTGATTTAATACACTTGCGAAAAATTATAATAGACTCTCCAAATGTACTAATTATAAATATGCTCAACAGTACATGAACAGATATACCACGTTGTACGGCTGACATGTTTCTTCTGATTTAAAAATAACAGCTCAATAATATGCAATGACTGACACCATTGAACATGGTTTAAGAAAAGGCCGTTGCTATGACAACAGGCAATATGAACCACTCCAGTGTGACAGAATTTATTCTCCTGGGATTTTCGCTATCACAAGATAAGCGCTTCTATCTATTTACTATCTTTCTTGTCATTTATCTTTTAACCCTTATGGCCAATGTGATGATTATTATACTTGTATACAGTGATCTCCGCCTTCATAGCCCAATGTATATGCTTCTTGGTAATTTCTCTTTCCTTGAGATCTGCTACACAGCAGTCACTGTGCCCAAAATGCTTTCAGACCTTATTGGAGGGAATAAGTCAATTTCAGTAGCTGGTTGCATTACCCAGTACCATTTCTTTTCGCTCTGTGCTGCAACTGAACATTTTCTTCTGGTGATCATGGCTTATGACCGATATGTGGCAATTTGTTACCCTCTTCACTATGGAGGCATCATGAGCAATGCATTTTGTTTGAAACTTATTTTATCCTGTTGGCTCATTAGTGCTGTCTCTCTTACCATCCCAGCTCTATCAGTATCAGAGCTTAATTTCTGTGGGCCCAATATCATCGATCACTTCTTTTGTGAATTTAACCCTTTGCTGAAGCTCTCCTGCACTGATACCTATGTTGTCCAATTTATTTTTAACTGCCTCTCCTGGATCATAATCATGGGATGTCTAATGTGCATTGCTGTTTCTTATACCAACATAATTGTTACTGTCATAAATATCCCTTCTAACTATGGCAAAAGAAAAGCTTTTTCCACCTGTGCCTCTCACCTGCTTGTGGTGGGAATATTTTATGGTACTGTCATTTTCATTTACCTTCGACCCACAGTGGACTCTCCATTTCATCAAAATAAATTTGTTTCTGTATTTTACATTGTGGTGACTCCCATGTTGAATCCTATCATTTACAGCTTTAAAAATGAGTCACTAAGGAAAGCTGCTGTTAACCTGATTGAAAGAATAACAGCACACACATCTGAGAGAGACATTTAAATATGTTTAAAGCATTTGATATTGTACATATAAGTTAATATGCAATAAACAAATAAATGAACAAAAGAAATGAGGATCTACTTAATGTTATAATTAAAATTTAATTGTGGCCTATACTTATTGCCATAGTATTTTTGAGAAAAGGAGAGAGAACATTGGGACTTTAAAAAAATGAGGTGGTGACCTGGTAAGGTCAGTTGCCTCCATCCCTATTTAATTGACACAAACAAGACGACTAAAGGTTGGGGGCCAGATTCAGAAAGATTGGCTTAAGTTTAGGGGGGCGTAGCTTATCTCATATATGCTACGCCGCCGTAACTTAGAGAGACGAGTACCGTATTCACAAAGAATTTGCGCCCTAAGTTACGACGGCGTAGCGTAAATGGGCCGGCGTAAGCCCGCCTAATTCAAAGTAGTTGTATGGTAATGAATCGTGACCCCACGTAAATGATGCACCTAACGAACGGCGCATGCGCGCGCATGCTCAGTATCACGTCAAATTTTCTCCGTAAATTACGCCGGCTCAATGCTTAGTCGACGCGAACGTAACCTACGCCTATCCCCATTCACGTACGACTTACGCAAACAACGTAAAATACAACGCTGTTCCGATGTTTCTGACGTCCATACCTAACATGACTTACCCCTGCTTTATGAGGGATAACGTTATGCCAGTCGTACGCCTTACGTAAACAGCGTATTTTAATACGCCAGGCGCAAGTACGTTCGTGAATCGGCGTATCTAGCTCATTTGCATATTCAACGCGGAAATATACGGAAGCGCCCCTAGCGGCCAGCGGAAATATGCAACCCAAGATACGACGGCATAGGAGACTTACGCCGCTCGTATCTTGGCAACAGTGAGGCGTATCTGATTCTATGAATCAGGCGCATAGATGTGACGCCTCACATTCGGACTTACGACGGCGTATCAGGAGATACGCCGTCGTAAGTCCTTTGTGAATCTGGGCCTGGGACTTTAAATGAAGCAGGCAGGTGTAAGAAGTTTAAATTTATTGGAGATCAATCATGAATTGCATGAGGGTAGTCATGGGTAAACATAGAGAACCAATAAATTCCATTCAATGGATATCCATACAGCAATTACAATTTATAACTAATAATACAAATCACATGGTACAGGTGATCATTACATAGTTAAAACATATAGGCCCAGATTCTCAAAGGGCTTAGATTCTTATGCCGGGTACACACGAGAGGATTGATCCGCGGATACGGTCCGCCGGACCGTATCCGCGGATAAATCCTCTCGAGGATTTCCGAGGATTTTGATCCGATGTAGTGTACTCACCATCGGATCGAAATCCGCGGCGAAATCCCATCGCGATGACGTGTCGCGCCGTCGCCGCGATGATGACGCGGCGACGTGCGCGACGCTGTCATATAAGGAATTCCACGCATGCGTTGAATCATTACGACGCATGCGGTGGATTCATTCGGACGGATTGATCCGGTGAGTCTGTACAGACCAGCGGATCAATCCGTTGCGATGGATTCAAGCGGATAGATTTTAAAGCATGTCTTAAAATTTTTATCCGCTGGAAATCCATCCCAGGGGATAAAGATCCGCGGAAACAGATCCGCTGGATTGTACACACCAGGGGATCTATCCGCTGGAGCCGGTCCGCGGATCAATTCCAGCGGATGGATCCTCTCGTGTGTACAGGGCCTTAGAATCAGTTACGCATAGATAACCATTAGATCCGACAGGCGTAAGGCTCTTACGCTGACGGATCTTAAATGCAATTTTTTTTTTCGCCGCTAGGTGTCACCTCCGTCGTTTTCCCGATCGAGTATGCAAATTAGCAAAATACGCGAATTCCTGAATGTACGCGTGGTCGACGCAGTGAAGATACGACGTTTACATTAGATTTGCGACGCGTAAAGTTGCCCCTGCTATATGAAGGGCAACCAATGTTAAGTATGGCCGTCGTTCCCACGTCGAAATTTAAAAATTTACGTTGTTTGCATAAGTCGTCCGTGAATGGGGCTGGACGCCATTTACGTTCACATCGAAACCAATGACGTCCTTGCGACGTCATTTAGCGCAATGCACATCGGGAAATTTTAGGGACAGCGCATGCGCAGTATGTTCGGCGCGGGAACGTGCCTAATTAAAATGATCCACGCCCCCTACCCGGATCATTTGAATTAGGCGGGCTTGCGCCGGGGGATTTACGCTACGCCGCCGCAACTTTACAGGCAAGTGCTTTGTGGCGGCGTAACGTAAATGAGATACGTTACGCCGCCGCAGAGATGCGGCGATCTACGAGAATCTGCCCCATAGTTGGCATAAAAAACGGCATATATTATCTCTATGCATTTTGTGGATTTATCCACTCTTCAGGAGCGAGCACATGGAAATTGAATGCTGTAGTATATTGATAACACAAATATCTGCAAGGTCTGACCCTGTCAGGGAAAGGATGTTTAAGATAAGATATTTAGTAGGTAATATTGCCCGGAATAG
The DNA here is from genome assembly GCF_905171775.1 of Rana temporaria. NCBI lineage: Eukaryota > Metazoa > Chordata > Amphibia > Anura > Ranidae > Rana > Rana temporaria. The sequence goes on from NC_053489.1 coordinate 226,849,370, forward strand.
ACCCTCCACGACCACTCTCAACAATACTTACATAGTCTGTGTCTATTCAGTAGCAATGTGTCAACATAAATCAGAAAACCCCCCTCGGGGGTATCACTGATGGGAGCTGAGGTGGTAGTGGCAGACCGGTCTGTCACTACCACCTCAGCTCCCATCAGTATGTATGTAAGTATTGTTGAGAGTGGTTGTGGGGGGGTCTATCCTAGGCAATATTACCTACTAAATACCTTATCTTAAACATCCTTTGCGTGACAGGGTCAGACCTTGCAGATATTTGTGTTATCAATATACTACAGCATTCAATTTCCACGTGCATCCTCCTGTAGTGGATGAATATACGAAATGCATAGAACTACTTACTATATGCCGTGTTTTATGCCAACTAGGGGCCAGATCCACAAAGAAGTTACGCTGGCCTATCTATTGATACGCCGCATCTTTGTTTTGTATCCACAAAACAAGATATGCCTGAAGCTGGGCTAGATCCGACTGGCGTACGTCTTAGTACACCGTCGGATCTAAGGTGCATATTTACGCTGGCCGCTAGGTGGCGTTTCCGACGATTTCCGCGTTGAGTATGCAAATTAGCTAGATACGGCGATCCACGAACGTACGTCCGGCCGGCGCATTTTTTTACGTAGTTTCCGTAAGGCTTTTTTCGGCGTATAGTTACCCCTGCTATATGAGGCGTATCCTATGTTAAGTATGGACGTCGTTCCCGCGTCAAATTTTTTAAATTTTATGTCGTTTGTGTAAGTCGTTCGCGAATAGGGCTTTGCGTTGAACGTCGTAAGCATTGGCTTGTTGCGGGTTAATTTGGAGCATGCGCACTGGGATACCCCCACGGACGGCTCTTGCGCCGTTAAAAAAAAAAGTCATTTACGTTGGGTCAAGTAAAATTAACATAAAACACGCCCACATCTTTACCATTTGAATTCTGTGCCCTTACGCCGGCAGATTTACGCTACGCCACCGTAACTTTAGAGGCAAGTGCTTTGTGAATACAGCACTTGCCTCTCAAAGTTGCGGCGGCGTAGCGTTAATACGATACGCTACGCCGGACTAAAATTACGATCCGCTACGTGGATTTGGCCCCAGATGTTTTAACTATGTAATGATCACCTGTACCATGTGATTTGATTTATTATTTAATGGTAAATTGTAATTGCTGTATGGATATCCATTGAATGGAATTTGACTACCCTCATGCAATTTATGATTGATCTCCAATAAATTTAAACTTCTTACACCTGCCTGCTTCATTTAAAGTCCCAACCTTTAGTCGTCTTGTTTGTGTTTATTGTAAAAGATGTAAACCGCGCTAACCCAAATAATAATAATGAAATGCAGCTAAATACAGAGATCCAGCGCTCACATCACAGGTGTGATGAATCAAACCCACAATCTAATGAGAAGCCTGAAAATAGTGATAATAAAATGAGTAAATGGTGCTGCAATTAAATGATAGTTCGAATAAAGATCTAAATATGATGTGAAAGAGAAATGTGTATAATGCGCAACCTAAAGTCGCATAACTATGCGACTATTAATGATTGGTGTAATATAATTAAAAAATTAACCACAGTGTTTACTATAAGTGAAATAGTTAACCACCCACACCGTGCATGTGAAATAATCCTGAATGATCACATAAATCAATACAAAAAAAAAAAAGGGAAAAATAGTCCAAATAAATGAATGTGACAAAAAAAGTGCAAAAAAGCTAGGAGATAAAGTCCGTGATGGATGCACCGCTCTGTCAGCTGGATTGCAGATATTCCATTACAAATCTTCAAAATACTTGACACTTTTCCTATATATGTATCAGGTGGCCGCTTACCGCAACTCAGATGAAAATGGGCTCATCACAAAGCAAATGGATCCTCTGGCTCCAACCTCTCCACCAAGATTTCACCCTTAAGGATTGATCACCGGGATCCTGCAGCCCTGGATGTCCACTCACCTCTCAATAGAGGGATTTCTCAGTAAGCAATAAATGTAATGTTGCAAAAAAAGAGAAAAAAAGCTTCATGGTGTAGTAGAAAAGAACTTGCTCTTTTATTGCTGAGCAGGTAACTTGGCATAAAAAGTTACAAAACAAATTCAAGGAAACAAACAAGCAAACACACTCTGTCAGTGCCTTGGCTCACGCCTGACTGTCAGGTGTGTGTAATGTCTGAAATCTCAGCTCCACCCAACGCAGCGTTTCTCCATAAGAGGCATCAACTGGGAAAGGATTGATGCCTCTTATGGAGAAACGCTGCGTTGGGTGGAGCTGAGATTTCAGACATTACACACACCTGACAGTCAGGCGCAACATTACATTTATTGCTTACTGAGAAATCCCTCTATTGAGAGGTGAGTGGACATCCAGGGCTGCAGGATCCCGGTGATCAATCCTTAAGGCCCCTTTCACATTGAGGAGTTTTTCAGGCGGTAAAGCGCTAAAAATAGCGCTGCTATCCCGCCTGAAAAACTCCTGCACTGCAGACTCAATGTGAAAGCCCGAGGGCTTTCACACTGAGGCGATGCGCTGGCGGGAGACAAAAAAATCTCCTGTCAGCAGCATCTTTGGAGCGGTGAGAGGAGCGGCATGTATACCGCTCCTTCACCGCTCCTTCCCATTGAAAACAATGGGAACCGCGGCAATACCGCCCGCAATGCGCCTCTATAGAGGCGCATTGCGGGCGGTATTAACCCTTTATCGGCCGCTAGCGAGGGTTAATACCGCACCGCTAGCGGCCGAATCCCGCGGCAATCCCGGCGGTATAGCGCCGCTCTTTTTAGCGGCGTTATACCGCCACCGCAGCTCCTGCCTCAGTCTGAAAGGGGCCTTTTAGTAAACACTGTGGTTAATTTTTTAATTATATTACACCAATCATTAATGTTTGTGTTTATTGCCATAGTAGTTTACTAATTATGACAGAACATTTCATTTTGAGGGTTGATTTACTAAATTATCAGAGAATGATACATTTTTAAGGTTGACCACTTAACCTCCCTGGCGGTATGATTCTGTCTGGAATTACGTACCAAAAGCGGTACAATTATTTTGCAAGGAAATTTGGCGTTTTATACTGTAGGCCTGTAATTTTTAGAAATAACTCACTTAAATCTGACCAAGCAAGAGTCTTGTAGGCATCCCGGGTATGATTTTTATTTTTTAAAACAAAATTATAAATTATAATATAATAAATAATTATAACAAATAATAATATAATTATAATAAAAATTATTCAATAATGTAATCAACTCAAAAATCACTGAAATTTGCTCAGTTGCAGAATTGTCGCTGTCATTATTTTTTTTTTTTATGACGAATTTCCCCACAAATCGCTATCGCACATTTCTGCAAGTGATTGTAATTTATTATCGCTGTTTTCTAGCTGATCTAAAACCATTTTTGACATAAAGGGACACTTTTGGACAATCTACAGTTTTTAGGCAGAAAGAATTTTTTTTATTATATAAAAGTACATGTAGGGTACTGGGCAGACCACTAGGGACAAGGGGGGTGTGTATTTTTTACATACAGTACTGTAATCTATAAGATTACAGTATACTGTATGTAAAGTGTTTGTTTACTTTTTTGAATTTGGCGCCGTTCTCCGTCCCCGTGCGTCGTAACGTCGCAGGGAACGGAGATCGGCGGCACACGGGGAGACTGTGAATCGAGCGAGGAGGTCCCGCTCGCTCACACAGCGTGGATGCATCGCTGGATCCAGGGACAAGGTAAGTAACTTGCCTGTGGATCCAGCGAAAGGTAAGCCGCGCCGCTGAACACTCTGCACGTCCAGCCCGAGCGTGACTCGGGGTTACCGATCCTAACATTGGAAACCTACCCCGAGTCACGCTCGGGTTTACCGCCAGGGAGGTTAAGACTCGGACCATTATACAGGTTAAGGACCTTGCCCCTTTTTGCGATTCGGCACTGCGTCGCTTTAAATATCCCCCAAAAATATATAAAAAAACGTTGTATGTTTAGCGTTAACAAAATAGGGGATAGTTTTATTGCATTTTTATTAATATTTTTTTTTTACTACTAATGGCGGCGATCAGCGATTTTTTTTTTTATTTATTTTTTTTGTGACTGCGACATTATGGCGGACACATCGGACAATTTTGACACATTTTTGGGACCATTGTCATTTTCACAGCAAAAAGTGCTATAAAAATGCACTGTTTACTGTGAAAATGACAATTGCAGTTTAGGAGTTAACCACTAGGGGACACTGTAGGGGTTAAGTGTGACCTCATATGTGTTTCTAACTGTAGGGGGCGGGGATGGACGTGTGACATCATTGATCGTCTTTCCCTATATCAGGGAACAGACGATCGTTCACACTGCCACAGTGAAGAACAGGGAAGGTGTGTTTACACACACCTTTCCCCGTTCTTCAGCTCCGGTGACCGAACGCGAGACACCGGCGGCGATCGCGTCCGCGGGTCCCGCAGGCGTGGTCACTGAGCACTCACGACCCCACGGCTGGGCTTAAAGAGACACGTACAGGTATGTGATTGTGCCCAGCCGTGCCATTCTGCTGACGTATATCGGCGTGAATGGGTCCTTAAGTGGTTAAAGTACAACTATAGGCAAAACTTTTTCCTGGTGCCTCCATGTGAATCAGTGAATATTATAAAAGAAAATGATTAGTGCACTCCCAGCACATCCCTTACCTCTGCAGTCGGCAGCTTCCAGCTTGGTTCAAGCCTCTCCCAGGTGCAGTCCCTATTCTTGGGCAGCTAAATGTGTTGATAGGGAGGCCCTTCTGTTTTTTTTGGGACAGCAGTTGTCTCTTAACTAAAAGCTCCTATCTGCATTTATATACTGGCATTTGCTAAAGCCTGCAACGGAGAAGGCAGCTACAGTATATCTTTGTTTTACTTAGGCTTCCATTTCTCTCTCCTGTCATTCATTCTCTCCCGCTTTCCTTTCTTTGCGTTCCTCTCTCTCTCTCTTTTTCTCTGTCTTCCTCCCCCACCACCTTCCCCTCCTTATGATAATGTACCTTCATTCCTGGTTACTATAGTGGGTGGCACGCACATCGCACCGGCTTTTCTGAGTCTCTCAGCGTCTTCATGCATGCTCTGCGCATGCACAGACATCAGGAGCCGGCTTGGTGGGCTGGGCTGAGTCGGGCAGGCCGCATAGGTCCTAGTGCCGCTGGCCGTGCATGCGCGGTCTGGCCTGAGGTCCTGGTGGCCATCTTGAATAGGGGCAAATTTTACATTTTTTGCCCTTGTTTGTCAAAATAATTTTTTAGAGCGTTTTATCTTCCACAGATGTCCCTCCCCTCTCCATTTGTTTATTGCTGGGGCTTTCAGCATGGCATTCTCTGAGGAGGTTGCCTATGCGGGGAGCCCCTGGAGGGGACCCTGTTTCTTGCCAACGGTAAATGTAATTTCTTTATTTTTCTTTACTCAGGAATATTGTTTCCTTGCTCCAGCTGAAATACCAGTCGCTAACTCCTTTATCTTTCTATAGCTGCTTTTTCTGTCAGTTGCCTAAAATAAGCAGTACGCCACCCGAACAAGACCCTCTTCAACATTTAAGGTAGGGATGGTTGCCCAGGTGAGTAAAAAAGAAAAAGAAAAAAAGAGAGCACTTATGCTAGTACGTTTTATGTACTTCAGCCTTGTATGCCAGAAGAAATCCAACTGGACATCAAGGCGACATAAACAAGCCTATGAGGGCCTTAAATAGGGCACACCATCCAGATCAGGATACCATGCAAGTGGCAAGGGTTCATCCGTGAAAAGACATAGTTCTTCACATTCACCAACTCTCAAACCCCTAAATGCTGAGCATGCAGGATCATCCCATTACCAGCCAATTGGTCTGCAAAAGCTGTTTTAGAGTCTATGCGGCAGACAGAGAGTCAGAGGGTTAACATGTAAGCCGTCCTACTCAAAAGATGGGCAGGGAATACATAGCGGAATGAGCAACAGCAATTACATTCCAGCAATTGGCTCAATCTCCGCCAGAGAAGTTAACTCTTCCTCGAGAGAATCCTCTCACCACGCAGCAAGCATGACTTCTGGATGGTGGGGGGCCATCTGATGATATCTCGGAAGAGCTCAGCCCTCGGACTTAAAATTTTTCCTAGTTCAGCCCTATGTCCAGCCTGTAAAGCCAGCTATTGGTTGGGAGAAAGCCGACACAACATCTGAGTAGTCAAAAGATGTACTTCCCGTTTCTAAAGAAGCAGGTTTCCTTCTTTCGGCTCGGTTTCCACTAGTGCGACTTGTCACGTGACTTGGGGCTGCAAGGTCGCATGACAAGTTGTACCCCATGATTTTCAATGAGTACAGTTTATCTGTGCGATTTCAAGTTGCAGCAAATTCATAGTAGTCCCTGCACTGCTTTGGTCCCACTTTGATGCGACTTGAGGTCCACAGACATCAAGAATACACAGGCATTGTTTCAAGTCACATCAAAATTGTGGCAAAATTGTGTGACTTTCAGGTTGCAAGAGTGGAGACATAGGCTTACTCTGATGGATTATATTAGAGACTAGAGATGAGCCGAACACCCCCCCGTTCGGTTCGCACCAGAACCTTCGAACGGACCGACCATTCACGTGAACATTTAGAACCCCATTGATGTCTAAAGGACTCGAATATTCAAATTCAAAAGTGCTCATTTTAAAGCCTAATATGCAAGTTATTGTCGTAAAATGTGTTTGAGAACCCGGGTCTTGCCCCAGGGAACATGTATCAATGGAACTGCAGAATTAGATGTACCCAGCGATTCAGGGATGCCTACTTGCACGCACCCATACCACAACTGTTACACAAATATCTGAAATTTCTGGTCGACCAAGCCAATCTACAACTCCAGAGTCCCCCCTTCAGGCCCTGAACTTCCCTCAGAGCCCTCACGAGGGCTTGGATCACTATCCAAGCTTCTTTATGAAAACTGTGTCTCAGTCCTTATCACTAACCAGACGATATCCTCCTTTTGTCAAAAGATCCAGCCCAGCTAGTGGCACACAGGTGGATGCTGTTAACAATAAAATCTATATTTTAAGATTTAATATCATAAAAATATGATAAGAGTTAAATAAGAGTTCTTTTGACCAGAAGTGAAAGCTTCAATATAATAAACCTTTTATTAGAGCGTATACAAAGTCTGATCTAACACACAGAACCTATCTATAGTCCCAAACAAGCAGGAAACTGTAGGTTAAAATACAAACATTTAAATGGAGGAATATAGAGCATATTCCTCTAAAACATTAGATTACAAGCATGTGCAGTTGCTACATGTAATTATACAATTCCTATACTATAGTTACCCTTTAAGACCCATCCTTTAGGCCATGTCTCCATAAAGTGAGCTGCCTTTACCTCTGTAGTCGAGTATATCTCTCTATGCTGACGTCCCATTGGTTGGCCTAGCTAGGATCAGGATTGGAGGCCTGACTACATATGTCCGCCCCCCTTTCATGCAAATCCTGCTGACTATCTCCAGGCAGCAGAGTAAAGTGAATTTTCCCAGGGTCAAAGGGGTGGGGCTATCTTCATTGCACATCCCAGCATGGGGTCAATCACAGAAAGTGGTTTAACTCAATGACTCCGAAATGTCTAGTAAGAACAAAGGGCCAGATTCAGGTAGAATCGCGGCGGCGTAACGTATCGTAGATACGTTACACCGCCGCAATTTTTCATCTCAAGTGCCTGATTCACCAAGCACTTGCGTGAAAAATTACGCCGGCGGCCTCCGGCGTAAGCCCGCGTAATTTAAAGGGGCGTGTGCCATTTAAATTAGGCGCGCTCCCGCGCCGGACCTACTGCGCATGCTCCGTTTCGAAATTCCCGCCGTGCTTTGCGCGAACTGACGTAATTTTTACGATCGGCGACATGCGTAGTGTACTTCCGTATTCCCGGACGTCTTACGCAAACGACGTGAAATTTTAAAATTCGATGCGGGAACGACGGCCATACTTTATACAGCACATACGTGTGCTGTGTAAAGTTAAGGCACCAAAAACAACGACTAACTTTGCGACGGGAAACTAGACTAGCGGCGACGTAGCGAACGCGAAAATCCGTCGTGGATCGCCGTAACTCCTAATTTGCATACCCGATGCTGGTTTACGACGCGAACTCCCCCCTACTGCATCCTAAGATCCGACAGTGTAAAACAATTGCACCTGTCGGATCTTGGGGATATCTATGCGTAACTGATTCTATGAATCAGTCGCATAGATACTCTGAGAGATACGGCGGAGTAGCACAGGGCTTTGCTATGTGCTAAATGACATATATTAGCAAGCTAAATTAACAATATACTCTGTACGCTGAATGAAATGTCTTCAGCCCCTACTAAATAAAATATATTAATAATTACATTACTATATATATATATATATATATATATATATATATATATATATATATATATATATATATACACATACACCTCCACACACATATACAGCTATCTAATTTAGATTACCCAGAAAAACATACGGCAACAATGCTATGGCCTACACTATCAAGATACGGTTGGATGGTAAGTCATCAAACAAGTCATTTTTTCTCCAGTTTAGACGCCTTATTCAGCACCGCAAAAGGGATGGTGTCCCTGCCATCTCAGAAAGTGTGGCTGATCATTCAAAAAGTAAGGAGAGTGAGGACATGGTCCTACATAACAGCCTCGAGCTAACTCAACTTAATAGGGATGTTTGTCTTTTTGTATCCAGATGCACACATGGATACCTCAGGCACCTTTTAGCTAGAATTCCCGAAGCAATGAAGCAAACTGTCTATCCCAGTCCATATATCAAATAAGTTTGGTGCACAGGGGTCTGCAATAGTGGACAAAGAGGGAGATGCCTGTAAAGCCATATCCATGTCTTCTGGACCACAAATAACACAGACGCCAATGCAATAGGCTAGAAGGTACATTGCAACCAGATGTTGGTTCAAGAGAGATGGGCGATCAATGCGGCAGACATCATCGCAAATATCCTGTAAATCCAGGCAGCTTATCTTGCGACAGCATTTGCTCTCTCAGATCAAGGACAAATAAGTTATGATTCGGATAGACAATAGAGCTGCAATATCATACATACATCAACCAAGGTGGAACCAACAACAGTTCCTTACTAAGGGAAGTGGGGAATCTGAAGGACCTAAAAGTAGTCTATCTTCCAACACACTTAAACACAGACACCAATCACCTATCCCAAGGATTCCTGGATCCCAACAAATGGTCCCCACAACCAAAGTTATTCAGCTGGATTGTGGGCCAATGGACCTTTCCCGAACTGCATCCTTTTGCTACAGCAAGCAATAGATGCCCTCTCAAGTCCTTGGGCATGCAATCTAATTTAGGCCTTCTCCAGCCCCCTAGCTCAAATTCTCTTGAGACTTGCAATATCAACAATAAATGGTGATAACAGTCCTGCCATATTTGCAGGGAGACCCATGATTCCCTAGGGCAATATTTCTTAGTGTCCAGCCTCCCGTAAATATTCCTCTGATACCCTTTCTTCTGGCTTGTGACATCACACCCATCAGAATCCTCACAGATTGAACCTTCACATTAGAATGTTAAAACAGAGGCTTAAATCATTAGGGTGTTCCTCCAGAGTTGCTTCAACTCTGCCCGACGCACAGGAGCCTTCAATGAACAATACAAGTGACAAGGTTTGGAATAAGTTTAGATCTTTTGCAAATGGCAAATCTTCAATCCTGATGTACCCTCTTCCTCCCAACTCTTTGACTTCCTGCAAGCAGACCTTGATTTAGGATTAGGATTAAGAAATTTAAAGGTACAGCTGTTGGCAATCTCTGCTTTGGTGACAAGAGATGGGCTGAAGATCCTTTTAATAATCAAATTCTTCAAGACAGTCAAGACGATAAGCCCACCCATTAAAACAAATCTTTCCCACCTGGGATCTCTCTATCACTCTGGAGCCCTTTTCCAAATAGCCTTTGCCCCATCTGAGTCAGCATCCTTGTGGAATGTCACTTGGAAACAATTTTTCTTTGTGGCCATGGCATAGGGCTGGGGAGTATTATGTTGCGTACACATGACCATTTTTAATGGTCTAGAAAAAAACTGTTTTTTTTTCAACCTGATTATTGTTAAGCCTGCCTTGCCTACACACGATCGTGAAAAAAAATGCTCTAGCAAAGCGTGGTGATGTATAACACATACGACGGCACTATAAAGGGGAAGTTCCATTCGGATGGCTCCACCCTTGGGGCTGCTTTTGCTGATTTACGCTTTTCAGTCTTCGTGCTTTTCAGTCTGTTACAGCGTTATGAATGTGCTATCTCCATTACGAATGCTAGTTTTACCAGAACGAGCGCTCCCATCTCATAACTTGCTTCTGAGCATGCACGTTATTTTCACGTCGTTAAAGCCCACACGACCATTTTTTACAACGTTAAAAACGATGCGAAAATTTAGAGCATGTTCTAAATTTGTAATGCCCATTTTTAACGTCGTGAAAAATGCTCTGGAGCTCACACACGATTGTTTTTAACCCCTCCCTGACGGTATGATTCTTTCAGAAAAAAGGTGCTTTTCAGTCTGTTACAGCGTGATGAATGTGCTATTTCCATTACGAATGCTAGTTTTACCAGAACGAGCGCTCCCATCTCATAACTTGCTTCTGAGCATGCACGTTATTTTCACGTCGTTAAAGCCCACACGACCATTTTTTACAACGTTAAAAACGATGCGAAAATTTAGAGCATGTTCTAAATTTGTAATGCCCATTTTTAACGTCGTGAAAAATGCTCTGGAGCTCACACACGATCGTTTTTAACCCCTCCCTGACGGTATGATTCTTTCAGAAAAAAGGTGCTGAAAGCGGTACCATTATTTGCAAGGAAATTTGGTGATTTGTACTGTAGGCCTGTAATTTTTAGGAATAACTCACTTAAATCTGACCAAACAAGAGTCTTGTAGGCATCCCGGGTATGACATTTTTTTAAAAACAAAATTATAAATTATAATATAATAAATAATTATAAATAATTATAACAAATAATAATATAATTATAATAAAAATTATTCAATAATGTAATCAACTCAAAATCACTGAAATTTGCTCAGTTGCAGAATTGTCGCTGTCATTACTTTTATTGTTTTATGACGAATTTCCCCACAAATCGCTATCGCACAATTCCATAAAGTGATTATAATTTATTATCGCTGTTTTCTAGCTGCTCTAAAACCATTTTTGACATAAAGACACTTTTGGTTGCTATGGACAATCTACAGTTTGCAGGCAGAAAGAACAGTTTTTATTATACAAAAGAACATGTAGGACACTGGGCAGACCACTAGGGACAAGGGGGGTGTGTATTTTTTACATACAGTACTGTAATCTATAAGATTACAGTATACTGTATGTAATGTGTTTGTTTACGTTTTTGAATTTGGCGCCGTTCTCCGCTCCCGTGCGTCGTAACGTCGCAGGGAACGGAGATCGGCGGCACAGGAGGACGCTGTGTGAATCGAGCGAGGTCCCGCTCGCTCACACAGCGCGGTGGCATCGCTGGATCCAGGGACAAGGTAAGTAAACACTGTCTGTGGATCCAGCGAGGCAAGCCTGAGTCTGACTCGGGGTTACCGATCCTAGCACAAAAATCTAACCCCGAGTCAGACTCGGGAATACCACCAGGGGGGTTAATGACATTAAAAAAAATGACATTTTTGACATCGCGAAAAACGGTCGTGTGTATGTGGCATCAGAACTTCAGGCTCTGGGATCAGAAGACAATAATATTATTTTTTGTACTCGGATAGAGTGTAACTTAGAATAGTACATGGATTCATCCCTAAGTTCTCCTCTTCCTCAACTATCTCCGAGCCTTGGGCCCTGCCAATCTTTTCAGATCCAAATTTGACCTTCTTCACAAAGACGATATTACTTCGGTACAAAGACACTATCTTCAAACCACAACTCCCTTCAGGCTTTCGTCTAACCTATTTGTAATACACCAAAAAAAAAACACAGGGGCAAAGAAGCATCATCTGGGGCCTTTCGGCCATTCCAGAATTGCAGTATCCATCATGCCTAGTCATATCTGTGAATATCAGAGCTTTACAATACGTTCTGTGGCAGCTGGGGAGCTATAGTTTGCAGATCCCTGCTCCAGTACAATAGTTTCATGGATAATAAAATTGGTTAAGAAGGTATATGGGGATAGGGGACTGAAACCCCCTCTTCACTTGGGCTGTATGCCATCTGGTTGTTTTCTGCTTCTTGGATGGCCAGAGGAGACATGTTCAGACAGGCTATCAGGCCGTAATTTGCCTATTTTAAATTATTTTTCAAATAAATCTTTTATGCATCATCCCACCTATTTCAGCTAGTTATTGTCACAGGTATGCTGCCATGGAGGCACCAAGAAAACAGAAAATTGTTTCATACTTACTGTAATTTTATTTTTCTGGTGCCTATCCATGGCAGCATACAATCCCACCCTCGGTATGCTATATTTCGTAGAATACTGGGAGTGCACTAATCCTTTTCTTTTATAATATTCACTGGTCCTGAGGGAGGAGCCAAGGTGGAGCTTGTCACAGGTATGCCATGGATATGCACCAGGAAAAGAAAATTACCGGAAGTATGAAACAATTTTATTTTTATTTATTCCATTTTGGATAAAGCAAGGGAGTGTTATAATCACTGTAATGTTTATTTTTGGCCTCTTTATTCCAATGTGTTTATTTACCTTCAATTCCTGTCCAATAGGAAAGACAGGAAGTGAGAGGAAATCCCTGCAAATTAATGGAATCTCTTGGGGACCCCCAGGTCACCAGAACTAGTGTCCCCATTGGAAGATTTCCCCAATATTTTTTTTTCTGGGGACAACACAACATTTGAGATTTGACATTTTTCTTTTACTCTCACTCTCAATAATAATGGTAAACAGGATGAATAGAGAGGGTGACTCTCCCTAACAGGGACACAGACAGCAATAAAACCTGACAGGGAGTCTAAATTGTCTTGTCTTGTTATACTTCATAAGTTCACTTAACTTATTGTGCAACATGAAGTTGTATCATAATATTCATGGCACATTCATTCCCTTGCACATGACTGGGTATTCAAAGCTGATGATTTATTGAAAAAGTAGGGTACTTTTCTAAGTAACATATCAAATAAGGTAAAGTAGTGTTCAATTCAAATACATAATCACCTTAAAATAATAATCCTATTATTTTAAAAATTTTAATTTTTCTGCCACTGTCTTTGTTGAGATATTATCCAGGATCAGTATTTACTTCCTGGATTGACATGCTAGCTCAGAGATGTCAAAATCCTGAAATGTTTGCAGTTCTCAAAATAGCCCTTTTCTTTGTTTGAAGAAAAAAATGAAAGTCCGCAGCTACAAATACTATATTGTTGTAACACTTATAGAAAGATGTTCAAGATACTACCTATTAAAACTTAATATATGTATATATACATATGTAAATATCTGCCAGCACACTGGATCAATTATATTCATCAAAATATAACAACATTAAAATGGTACCACAGACAAATTCAGACTTAAAATCAAAGGCAATATCCATCCACCTCACGTTAGACATGTGCACACTGAAATACTTTGTTTCGTAATTTCGTTTTAGTCTGAAAAATAAATGTATTTAGGTACTCCCGAAATACGTTTTTTAGTTAAAAAATGCATTCGTCCGAAAATCCAAATTAAGGTTGAATCTGTCATTGAAGGCTTATGGGGCCAGATTCAGGTATAAGTGCGGCGGCGTAACGTATCGTAGATACGTTACACCACCGCAAGTTTTCATCGCAAGTGCCTGATTCACAAAGCACTTGCGATGAAAACTACGCCGGCGGCCTCCGGCGTAAGCCCGCATAATTTAAATGGGCGTGTGCCATTTAAATTAGGCGCGCTCCCGCGGCGGAGACCAACTGCGCATGCTCCGTTTTGTAACTCCCGCCGTGCTTTGCGCAAAGTGACGTCATTTTTTCGAACGGCGACGCGCGTAGCGTACTTGCGTATTCCCGGACATGTTACGCAAACGATGTTAATTTTTAAATTTCGACGCGGGAACGATGGTCATACTTTAGACAGCAATACGATTGCTGTGTAAAGTTAGGGCAGGTCAAATAACGACTAAAATTGCGACGGGAAACTTGACTATGGACGACGTAGCGAACGCGAAAATCCATCGTGGATCCGCCGTAACTGCTAATTTGCTTACCCGACGCTGGAATACGACGTGAACTCCACCCAGCGGCGGCCGCGGTATTGCATCCTAAGATCCGACAGTGTAAAACAATTACACCTGTCGGATCTTAGGGCTAGCTATGCGTAACTGATTCTATGAATCAGTCGCATAGTTAGAAACAGAGATACGACGGCGTATCAGGAGATACGCCGTCGTATCTCTTTTGTGAATCTGGCCCATGGTGTCTGTCGAATTTTCTAAGAAGAAGAAAAAAAATCGACAGAATCTTAAAAAAAAAAAAAAAAAAATGTTTTGACTCTTCATGTCTCTCTATGTCGAATCTTCATGTCTCTCTATGTCTAATCTTTTCTCTCGATGTCAAATCTTTTCTCTTTAAGTAGAATAATATTGGACTAATAGAGTTAAGGTTAGGCACATTCGACCGCAACGAAAACGAAATCAGTTTTCGTTATCTGTGCTTTCGTTATCGTTTGTTAAAACGATAACGAAAATACCTAAAATTCGGACGAAAATGCATTCGGACGAAAACAAATGCACATGTCTACCTCACGTATGTACTACATCAATTCTCCTTAGACCCACTGGAAATGATCATATGAAAGTACATGCTAGACATTAGCTGTAAACTGTACTTAGTGCCTTGCAGATACCATATGTTCCATACAGAGAAATTGTAAATCCAATGGTTTAATATACTTATCAGATTTCATTGTTAATGAAGTAATCCTCAGTCCATATAGAAATCATCCAATGTAAGGTTTTTCCCATCTTTAGAAGAATCTCATGTGGGTCAGGGACTGGAGGTGGATGGATCATATCCGTGCCTGACCATTTTCGCCAATCCCCCGCCGCATCAGAGGCTTAGCATAGAGTTGAATATCAGTGGGAGGTTTCTAGGCTTAACATATGGGGACAATACATAACCCAGAAGGGAATTACTACACAACAAGCCTGGATGTGTACCTGCTCTGGAATGCTGCCTGTTTTGCTCTGAACTTCCATTTCTCTAACCATTTGATGTTTCGCAGACTGTGGATTTATAAATATAGATGGAGTTGTTCCATAAACAGCACAAGCTGTGGATGCCCGGGACAGTGACGTTTATTTTAATCCTCATTATACATAGGATTTTCCCTTGGAATTTACATTAATTTATGAAGAAACTAAAATGGATTTTTCCTCTGCATGAGTGTGGGAAATTATATTTCATATGATCATTTCCAGTGGGTCTAAGGCCCCATACACACCATAGAATCTATCCGCAGATAAATCCCATCAAATGGGTTTCTGCGGATAGATTCTATGGTGTGTACACTCCGTCGGATATTTATCCGCGGATAAATCTCCCCTGGGATGGATTTCCAGCAGATGGATATTTGCTGACATGCTCAACAAATCCATCTGCTGGAATCCATTCCAACGGATGGATCCGCTCGTCTGTACAGACTTACCGGATCCATCCGTCCAAAGGGATTCCCCGCACGCGTCGTAATGATTTGACGCATGCGTGGAATTCCTTATATGACAGCGTCGCGCCCGTCGCCACGTCATAATAGCGGCGACGGCGCGACACGTCATCGGCAGAGGATTTCAGCGCGGATTTCAATGCGATGGTGTGTACACGCCATCGCATAGAAATCTTCTGAAATCCTCGAGAGGATTTATCCGCGGATACGGTCCGCTGGACCGTATCTGCGGATAAATCCTCTCGTGTGTATGGGGCCTTAAGGAGAATTGACATATTACACACGTGAGGTGGATGGATGTTTCCTTTGATTTTAAAATAAACTAAAAATAGGGTGATGGTTGAGCCAAATCAGGTTTTTAAGCATTAGGTTTTAATACAAATACTGTAGCTGTTGACTTTTATTAAAAGGAGACTCACCTGCCCAGGGGCCCAGCACCAAACCATTTCTTTGATAGTCTTTAAGCCCCCAGCACCAAAACCGGATGTGATTTCTTGCAGCTTCACGCTGACTTCCCACTGTGCATATGTGGACCACTCTGCCCTTTGTGAATGAACCAACAGCCTTATGGGACCTGTGACATGTCCCAGAAGGTTGTGGCGATCCGACCAGTAGTGGGAATGGGTACCTGTCAAACCCAGGTGCCAGCCCCCTCCCCCCCCAAAAAATAAAAACAGTTTAGACAACAGCAACCTGTGCAATATTTTTTGTCAATACTATGCAATAAATGCGGTTGATTCATGTGGCTACATATTTTTTAAACTGAAAATAAACATTCCAAAAATGCATAAATCTCCATATAAAGCAAATAAGGCATGGTAAAGAAAAAAACAAATGTGCTACTCTTGAAATGTGTCAAACGTGTTTTGACGTGTGTGTTGGAGCATCTAATTACTTTGGCCTTTTTTATTACATTTTTTTTATGATTCTTGCATGTATATATAAATGACATGAAAATGACAGTATTTTAGTTGAAATCAAGGCTACAACTACCTCTGGGTAATTTAATTGGTGAGTGACTCTTTCAAGATGCTGTCAACATTGGTTCACCTTCATATAATTCTGCCTAGTAGTGGTTACAATACTTTGAATAAATAGAACAATCTGGTATCCAAAAATATATTTAAAAATAAGATACATTTTAACAACATAAAATACAACCGGAATTTATTTTATTTTTTTCTACGAATTGTTTCTTTTTAATGCAAATTTCAGTAACTTTTTTAGATTGCCACAGTAAAATGTGGACATAATTGATTGACTAATTGGTTATTAGTTTTGAAAGGAATCCCACCATGCAATGTTGTAGTACCTGAGGCAACTGCCTCTTTAGTCTGTGTTTTAGCCTGACTCTGTACATTATATCTGATAATACACTTGCTAAACAATCTGAAAGTTTGCGGCAGGTTACAAGTCGCTTCAGTGGCCCTTGCCCTTCAAAAGGTTGGGCAACCCTGCTATACATAATCCTGACTACATATCTCTGTAGCTAGCACAACAACATTAACACTGTAGATATTGAGCCAGAATACCCCCCTCAAGGGAGTCCCTCTCCCCCCTGGAATTTTTTAATCTGTCTGGAACAGGATGGACAGCAATCCATGCTAAAAACCTGCAACGGAAGACATACAGAAAACTAGTCTCCGCTTTCCCCTCCTGGCTCAACTCCTTTCTGCACTGGCTCATAGAAGCAACTGGCATTTCAGGAACATTATCTAGTCCCTGCTGGGCAGTACTTACAGTTACCAGATCCCCGACCAGGTCACAGGCCACAGCAGATTTCTCTTCCCCATGTTTCTGTTCTTCACAAGGGAGTTGACCAGACTCAGACTCGACCCCGCCTTTCCCAGATGAGCCAATGCCTTCCCTTGCCTTCCAGGACTTCCGCAGCTGTAATAGACAGTCCTGACTGCAGGTCCACACTGTA
This sequence comes from Rana temporaria, assembly GCF_905171775.1. Classification (NCBI taxonomy): domain Eukaryota; kingdom Metazoa; phylum Chordata; class Amphibia; order Anura; family Ranidae; genus Rana; species Rana temporaria. The sequence continues at coordinate 226,866,954 of NC_053489.1, forward strand.
GTAATGTGGCCCCTGCTGGCTGGATACTAGCAGAGTGAGCGCCTCTCAGCAATGCCCACACCAGACCCAGGCACTGACCACCATGGTCGGTATCCAGCATTCTGAACACAGCAGACACAGTCGCTCCGTCCCCTCGATCATCCCGAAGGCGAATCCCCTGTGGTGCTTCAACTGAACATCGGTGACTTACCTGGCAGTGTCCTGCCACTGTCTTCTCCTTGCTCCCAGTGCATCCTGGCTAGGACAACTCCGTGGTTTTGGGAAGGTCCCATCCAAAAACAAGCCCAGGCCCAAGGTCATCCCCCCAAACTGGGGAGCTCCCTCCAAGGCCACGACAGCTAAACACTCCATCTCCAGCTTCCACCCAAACTTTCCTCCCCAGCTGGGCTGACCCTGAGTATTTGAGGGGGCCTGCCCCCTGCCAATCCAAGTTGTGGATTGGTCAGGGCCCTCAGAATACTCCAAGCAGCTCCACCTTACCTCCCCTCCTATCTTTTTTAGAAGGCTCCAGTACATTCTAGAAAAGGTTGGAGGCCTTAGTAATGCTGCCTGTGAGTCATCCAGCTCTCCCTGGATCTCTGCGCAACCCAGAAAAAAACAGACAGCCTTGGCTACCAGTCAAGCGTGCACACATTTTCCTACACTTAAACATCAAAAAAACGTTCTACAATTCTAGCACTAGAGCGTGCTACATAAGTAAAAATTATTAGCTACAAATTATGGCACAGTATTATATGCTTCACACTTAAGTTTGACATTGTGTATCTGTGAGGATATGGCTATCTTGGTAAAGAAGCCTGATTCATTTCTTCATGTCAGAACTGCCTCCTGATGATTGGTGATCTGATGAGTGATGGAGAAATAATCAAAAAGCAGCATGGGAGTTGCAGTAAGCACAGATACTGTACATAGAATAATGGAGGAAAAGGCAAAGAGGTACTTGCACCGCAGATCCTTGAGTACAGCTTTCTCTCCAGCAAGGAGAACAGTGACCAGCAAAGTAGTATTAGTACTAAATCTCCCTCACAATATTGTGAGACTAGAAGTCACAGGCAGCAGTTCCTGACACAATCTGTATATAGAGTTATGAGCTGCAGAGTATAGGAATGCATATTGGCAACCACATGCCAGGAAGTGCACTGCTATTTTTTTCAATAATAATTTTGGACAAAAGGTAAATGCTTCGGGGTACTGCTTAGGTACAATTAACATTTCTAGATGTTTCCTAAAGTATAGCAATTCAAGTTGACTTTCATACTTCATAAAACTTGCCACACTTGGCTAAATCTTTAACAACAATTTATGGCAAATTACTGTAAAATGTTAATTTTATCTATAATAACTACTGTATGTTGATGAATTCAGGATATAAATAACAATGGGTCCAGTGAGAATTACAGTAGCAATTTTAAATACAGTAAAATATTTAAATACATCTTATAAATATATCTCTAATTAGCCTTCAGGCTTCTAAGCAAACCACAACTACAGTACCACAAGACACCAATGAATTAATTCACCATACAAAAGCTTTTCCCGCATGTGAGTTTCACAGAACACAAAGAATAATTGACCTGTTCTACAGCAAAAACATGCCATAGTTTTTGGCTTTTACTTCTTACAGGAGCTTGGAAGATCAGAGAGCAAATATTTTAAGCAAACTACATAACACCCGTATATTCAGAGAAGTAAAGTTACCGACTCATCATTCAGCTTCAACCAGTATTGTTACTAGCTGCTATAATAAAATGAAGGAAGACAACTATTCAAGAATTACTGAAGTCTGGCTAACTGGAATGGACCATCTGCAAACCTCTAGAATTTTCCTATTTATTTTTTTTCTTATGATATACATGATAATAGTAACAGGAAATCTTCTAATAATTTCAGTCATCACATCTGAACATTGTCTTCATTCTCCAATGTATATGTTCCTATGTAGTTTATCCTTATCAGAAGTTTTATTTACTACCAATCTTATTCCTACATTTTTACATGTTCTATGGGAGGATGGAGCTGCTATAAATCTAGGAACCTGTCTTGCACAGTTTTATTTGTGTGGATCATTGGGAGCAACAGAGTGCTTCTTATTTGCATCCATGTCCTATGATCGGTACTTGGCTATCTCCAAACCACTCCATTATTGTTCTGTGATGAGTTTTGCCTTTTGTGGCAAACTTGTACTATTCCTATGGGTATGTGCCTTTGCTAGCATGTCAATCACATTAGTTATGGTTACTCAGCTAAAATTTTGTGGCCCTAAAATTATCGATCATTATTTCTGTGATTTTGCTCCCATACTAAAACTTTCTTGCTCAGACACCTATGCAGTTGAAATAGAGACCTTCATATTTACATCTTCAGTGATACTCTTTACATTTTTATTTGTTATTGGAACTTACATTTGCATTATTATTACAATTATGAAGATCCCTTCATCCACAGGTAGATGGAAAACATTTTCCACATGCAGCTCCCACCTAGCTACAGTGTGCACATATTATGGAACACTTTTTAGTGTCTATGTGATACCCACACATAGCTTTTCAAGCACAGTTAGTAAGACTTTATCTCTTATTTACACAGTTGTCACTCCCATGTTCAACCCCATAATATATAGCCTGAGAAATGAACATTTTAAATCAGGCATGCAAAAATGTTTGAGAAAAAGTTTCATAAGAAAATAAGGGCATCTCTTGGGCCATTTCACACCTTAACATTGCACTACATTGCTTTGCTGCACGTGTTAACACCCAGTGTATTAAGACAGACTATTCCCTTTGAAAAGACTACCAGGGCAAAATATCTTCGTATAAAATGGACATAACCCCCTTTTAAACTGTAGCACACCACAATGCACAGCGCATGTGTGTTAAGGTGTGCTGCAGTGCTGATGTTTTTCTAGCTATTTAACAATGCATTAGAGCATCAATCTAAATTAATGCAAATATGTGCTATGGTACTGCAAAACAATACACTATGCTTTTAAATGTTGGAAGTTATAGCTAGTGATGAGATGATTGTACCTGGGTTTGTTTCATGGGGCAATCGCTGAACTGCTTATAAATTCAAATGTTAATCTAAAGCAAGGGATTGTCAAACCAAGGGTATGGGGACCTGGGAACCGCCCTTGGGGACATGTACTAATGTAAAACATTTTTTTTTTAAATATTTAGTTAAGTGGGGAGCAACTCTTTTAACAATTAAACATGGGCACATATACTCCCTTCCTGACTAGGCAAAATTTCATCTTGCAGCACTGTCACGCTTTGAATGACAATTGCGCGGTTGTGCGATGTGGCTCCCAAGCAAAATTGACATCCTATTTTTCCCACAAATAGAGCTTTCTTTTGATGGTATTTGATCATCTCTGCAGTTTTTTTTATTTTTTGCTCTATAAACAATTTTTTTTTTTGAAAAAACACAATGGGCTACATTCACGTAGAGTTACGCCGGCGTATCAGTAGATACACCGTCGTAACTCTGAATCTACACCATCGTAAATTTAAGCGTATTCTGGAAACCAGATACGCTTAAATTAGGCTAAGATACGAGCGGCGTAAGTCTCCTACGCCGTCGTATCTTAGGGTGCATATTTACGCAGGCCACTAGGTGGTGCTTCTGTCGATTTCAGCGTAGAATATGCAAATGAGCTGGATATGCCGATTTAGAAACGTACGTGCGCCCGGCGGATTTTTTTACGTCGTTTGTGTAAGGCTTTTTCCGGCGTAACGTTACTCCTGCTATATGAGGCATAGCCAATGTTAAGTATGGACGTCGTTCCCATGTTGAATTTTGAAAATTTTACGTTGTTTGCGTAAGTCGTTTGCGAATAGGGCTTTGCGTAAATTACGTTCACGTCGAAAGCATTGACTATTTGTGACGTGATTAGGATCATGCGCACTGGGATACGTTCATGGCCGGCGCATGCGCCGTTTGTGAGAAACATCATTTACGCGGGGTCATGTTTTATTTACATAAAACACGCCCACCTCTTGACAATTTGAATTCAGCGCGCTTACGCTGGCAGATGTACGCTACGCCGCCGTAACTTAGGGCACAGGTTCTTTGTGAATCCAGCCCCAGCCTCACTAAGTTACGGCGGCATAGCATATCTGAGATACGCTACGCCCGCACAAACTTACGGCGGGCTATCTGAATCTAGCCCAATATGTTTTACTTTTTGCTATAATAAATATCCCAATAAAAAAAAAAAAGAAAAAAAAATTTCCTCAGTTTAGGCCGATATATATTCCTCTTCATATTTTTGGTAAAAAAAATCATAATAAGTGTATATTGATTGGTTTGCACAAAAGTTATAGGGCCAGATTCACAAAGAGATACGATGACGGATCTCCTGATCCGCCGTCGTATGTCTGAGATCCGACGGTCGGATCTATGCGACTGATTCATAAGAATCAGTTCCGCATAGATCTCCCTTAGATCCGACTGGTGTAAGTGACTTACACCGTCGGATCTTAGGCTGCAATCTCCCACCGGCCGCTAGGTGTCGCTTCGGTCTTTTACGCGTCGGATATACGAACGCCCGCCTGTCGCTTTTTTTTTTACGTCGTTTGCGTTCGGCTTTTTCCGGCGGATAGTTACCCCTTGCTATATGAGGGGTAGCTAATGTTAAGTATGGACGTCGTTCCCGCGCCGAGTTTCAAATTTTTACGTCGTTTGCGTAAGTCGGTCTGGAATACGGATGGCCGCAATTGACGTTGCCGCAGAAAACAATGACGTCCTAGCGACGTCATTTGGATCATGCGCACTGGGAAATTTCGCTGGCGGCGCATGCGCAGTTAAATCGGCGCGGGAACGCGCCTGATTTAAATTGCACATTTCCCCTAGCCGCGGAATTTGACTTTTTTTTTTTACTAGTAATGCCGGTTATCTGTGATTTTTATCAGGACTGCAATATTACTGAGGACACATCGCACACTTTTGATGCATTTTTGGGACCATTCACATTTATACAATGAACAGTGCAATAAATATGCACTGATTACTGTATAAATGTGACTGGCAGGGACAGGGTTAACACTAGGATGCGATCAAGGGGTTAAATGTGTGCCCTGCTAGGTGATTCTTACTGTGGGGGAAGGGGACTGACTGGGGGAGGTGACCGATCGGTGTCCCTATGTACAAGGAACACACCATCGGTCTCCTCTCCCTGAAAGGATGTGGATCTTTGTGTTTATTTACACACAAAAATGGAACTTCCGCTTTTTGGAATCATCCCCCCTCCGATGTCACATTTGGCACCTTTCAGGGGGGAGGAGGGAGCAGATACCTGTGTAATACAGGTATTTTCTCCCACTTCTGGGCATAGATCACTGTGGTGATCGCGGTGACCTATGCCACGTCTGGCGCCCACCTTGTCCCCCCGCTGTCTTCTGGGAGACACACAGGTCCCAGAAGACAGCAGGGACCAGTGGGAATGCGCAGCGCCACTCGAGCATGCGCAGTAGGGAACCAAGAAGTGAAGCCGCAAGACTTCACTTCCTGATTCCCTTACCGAAGATGACGGTGGCAGCACCCAAGAGCCGACAATGAGATCGGCTTCGGCTGCCGACATCGCGGGTGCCCTGGACAGGTAAGTGTCCATGTATTAAAAGTCAGCAGCTGCAGTATTTGTAACTGCTGAAATTTTATTTCAGCGAAACTCTGCTTTAAATAACATGTTTAGGGAAAGTCTGCACTGTAGGATGTGTGGGATGTACCACAGAGAAACTGACATTTTGTAAAACGAAGCAATGTCATAAACAACATTTTGTTTCTGGCGTCTTAAAAAAAAAAAAAAACAGAAAGGGGACCCCCCAAAACCTATTCCAGACCCTGATCTTTGATTAGGGTCTGATACAGTATGAATATTAAAAAGGACCCTACATATAAATGAGGTGTTTTCCCTAGAAATCCATATGAGACCCTTAAATATCCATACAAAATGATAAGCCAGGCATGCAGCTTGGCAGGTCAGGAAAGGGGGGCAGTGAGGCCCCCACCTCCTGTACTATACTAGCTCACATGCCCTCAACAAGGGTAGGGAACCTTGCCATGTTTATGGGTACAATGACATCTTCCCCACATTCCTCAGTGGATGTGGTGCTCTGCAGAGAGACTTATCAGAACATGGAAGCTCCCTTTTAAGATAAGGGAATTGATGTGGATCTACATCACTGGATGACATGGTTTATGACTCATTTTCTTTTTGTTTTGTTTTTGTTTTTTATTAAAGGACTGTGCTTTTGTTTTTATATACCCTTTATATATATTTTTTTGTGAAGGAGTTGGGGTACTATGTACTCCTTACTTAGTCACATGGCTGCTGGGTATCTGGGTGCTTCCTTAATGGTAATGGGGATTTCCAGGTTCTGCAAAGCCCCCCTACCACAGACTCCTACAACCATTAGACCAGGATTGTGGGGAAGAGATCTTTTTCCTCATCAACATAAGGACAAGGTGCATTTCAAGGGGCATCTCTCCATGGCAAAAGACCTCCCAAGCTGAGAGCATATGCTCTGGTACAGTTCGGGAGGGGACATATGCTAATTCCACCCTGTCCTTCCTTGGCAGGTGGCATGCTTGGATAATGGACCGAATTAGATTTTTTAGGGTAACCTCACACTTTTTTGCTTTTGTATGGGATTCTCCCCTAAAATCCATTTCAGACCTTGCCCAGAGACCGAAAATGTTGTAATAAAAAAAAAAATTTGTTCCTGTTGTTATAAAATGTAGCAAATTAGCAATTTTTCTTCATAAATTTTGGGCAAATATTATACTGCTACATATCTTTTGGTAAACATAACCCAAATCTGTATATTATTTGGTCTTTTTGAAAGTTATAGAGACTACAAGTGACAGTATGGTGCCAATCATTGAAAATTGATCACACCTGATGTACTGATGGCCTATCTAATTTCTTGAGACTCTAAGGCCGCGTACACACGGTCGGTCCATCCGATGAGAACGGTCCGAAGGACCGGACCGTTCTCATCGGTTAACCGATAAGGCTGACTGATGGTCTGATGTGCCTACACACCATCAGTTAAAAAAACGATTGTGTCAGAACGCAGTAACGTAAAACACAACGAGGTGCAGAAAAAAATGAAGTTCAATGCTTCCAAGCATGCGTCGACTTGATTCTGAGCATGCGCGGGTTTTTAATCAATGCTTTTGCATACTAACCATCGGTTTTGACCTATCGGTTATCAATCCATCAGTTAAATTTTAAAGCAAGTTCTCTTTTTTTTGACCGAAGGATAACTGACCGATGGGGCCCACACACGATCGGTTTGGACCGATGAAACGGTCCTTCAGTCCGTTTTCATCGGTTTTGACCGACCGAGTGTACGCGGCCTAACAAGCCAGGAAAGTACAAATACCCCCCAAATTACCTATTTTTGCAAAGTAGACATTCCAAGGTATTTAGTAATGCCCCGTACACACGATCGGAATATCCGATGGAAAAAGTTTGACTGACTTTTTCCATCTGAAATTCCGACCGTGTGTATGCCCCATCGGATTATTTCCATCAGAAATTCCGATAAATTCTGTTGGAGTTTAGATAGAGAACATGTTCTCTTTTACACCGATGGAATTCCATTGGAATTCTGATGTGATTTTGATCGGAACAAAGGTCCGACCGTGTGTAGGCATGGTGAGTTTTTTCACATTTACATTTTTTCTTTTTTTCTTTTTTCCCACAATTCTTTGCAAAAATGAAGAATATTTATTTTTTCACAAAACTGTCATATTAACAGGTTAATTTCTCTCACATGGTATATGCATACTTACAACCTCAAGACACATTCTCCTACTCCTTCTGAGTATGGCGATGCCACATGTGTGAGACTTTTACACAGCCTGGACACATACAGAGGCCCGACATGCAGGGAGCACATCAAGCATTCAAGGGACATACAGTGCTTTGAAAAAGTATTCATACTGTAAGGGGTTCGCTCAGTAGTGGGGGTGTGTGGCCTCCTGAGTGGGTGCACTACACACTGAACTATACAGAGAGGCAGCCGATGGTGGTTGAAAAACAAGGGTTATGGTTTATTCTTCCATATATCTGGAAACAAGTGCAAGCATCCAAACAGCATAAACAAAACAAAACATAAAATAAACCCTGGCCACTTGGGCCGTCTACCTTTACAACACAGGAACCTACCTATGGAGTCTGGCACAGCCTACTGCTGGGCAGACACTGCTGGTCTTCCAGCAGAAAACAATAGTCTTTTTGATTTTCTTATCACACAGCAAAAGTATCAACAACCACTTCACCTTCAGAAGTCTTCCTCAGCTCACTGCTCTCCTTAACTCAACAAGCCTCAGGATGCACCATTGAGCAGTAATCCTCTGGACAACTTATAGAGGCCTTAATTTTCTCATTCTGAACAGCTGAAGCTATCCAACGTCCTTAAACCTTTCTGGCTACCTCTACAGTCGACACCTGATAGTAATTGGTGAATTTTCTAAACAAGGCAGAAATGTGTCTGTGACCACACCCCCAGATTAACCTGACTTCCTGTCACATACCCCCCGCTTGTTTCAACCCTAGGGTTGGGACACCGGTTGCCAGGCATGCATGTACTCGGGACAAACCATCTGCATTCCCCATTTTAACACCGGAGCGATGCGTTACCACAAAACTAAATTCCTGAAGGGCCAGGAACCACCTATTTATTCTCCTATTGGTCTCCTGGTTTTGTGCCATCCACTGATGGCATGATCCGTCACCAGTTGAAACTGTCTACCCACGAGGTAGTACTGGAGAGAATCCAAAGCCCATTTCACCGCCAAACACTCTTTCTCAATGGTGGCATAATTCCCCTCATGGGTTCCTCCCCCTTGATAATCTGGGACAGTACAGCTCCTAACCCCACATTTGACACATCTGTCTGAACCACAAAGTCCTGTGAAAAATCAGGCGAATTTAAAACTGGCTGACTACATAAGGCCTGTTTTAAAGCCTGAAAAGCTTTTTCTGCTTCGGGAGTCCATTTGGTCATGACAGACTCCTTCCCTTTGGTCAAATTGGTCAGGGGAGCAGCCTGTGAGGCAAAATGGGGGATAAAACAGCGATAATAACCTGCGATCCCCATAAATGCACAAACCTGTTTCTTATTGGCGGGAGGTGGCCAATACTGAATAGCCTCAACTTTGTTTATCTGGGGCTTGATTAGACCTCTTCCAATGGTATACCCCAGATACTTCGCCTCTTCTAACCCAAGGGTACATTGTTTTGGATTGGCTGTAAACCCAGCTTCCCAAATGGGATCCAACACAGCCTGAACTTTTGGTAAGTGTGAGTCCCAATCCTCACTGTGAATGACCACATAATCGAGGTATGCAGCAGCATAGGCTCGATGAGGCCGAAGGGTCTTATCCATGGTGTGTTGAAATGTGGCGGGAGCGTCAACATTCTAATATCTCAGGAATACATATAGGGAAGAATCATTGCAAAACCACAGCTTATGTAGATGATATGTTGTTTACCCTTACAAACCCGATGATCTCAATCCCAGAACTAATGAAGGAATTTGAGAGATATGGATCCCTCTCGAATTTACGTATTAACTTTAACAAAACAGAAGCAATGGGAGTAAATGCTCCACATACAGTGATAACACAACTAAAACAAAAATGTTAATCTAAATGGACAGATAGAGCACTGACATACCTAGGCATACAACTAGCAGGGAAGGTGGACAAGATTTTTGAGTTAAATTTCCCACCCCTACTACAAAAAGTGAAGATGATATTAGATAAGTGGAATAAGGGCTTTCATAGCTGGCTGGGTAGATGTAATATTATTAAGATGAACATACTCCCGAAAATTCTCTACTTACTACAAACACTACCAATACAAATACCATCAAAGTATTTTAAGCAATGTCAGAGAGTTATCTTTGAGTTCATATGGGCACATAAGAATCCCAGAATACAAAGGAAACAATTAATGTGCACTAAACAGCAGGGAGGGCTAGGAGTCCCAGATATACGGAAATATTTCTACGCAGCACACCTGAACAGGTTAATAGACTGGAATAGACACTCAGGTACAAAGTTATGGGTACAAATTGAACAGGCACAATTCAAAATACCCCTAGAAAGAGCACCGTGGGGGATCGACGCATTCCCGAAAGAAATTAAACAAAACCCGATAGTGGGTAACACAGTTAGGATGTGTGCAATAGCTCTACCCATGATGGGTATTGAACCCAGGACATCTCCACTATACCCTGTTATAGGCAATCCCCTCTTCCCATTGGGATATGAAGATGGAGCATTCCGGCATTTAAGGAATAGAGAGCATACACAAGTAGTGAGATATATCCACATGGGAAGATGGGTAACAATAGCGGAACTAATGGAAACAGAAAACGTATTCCGATTAAAATTCTGGAACGCACTCCAGACGGTACACTTCCTGAACACTCTACCGAATCCAGAGAGCTTTGAAAGACCACTCACGAGATTTGAGAAAATGTGCAATGAACAAGGAGTAATATTACATACTCTCTCAATAAGCTACGAGTTATTAATGCAATCAGGGGGATGCCATCTGAAGTGCGTTCAGGAATGGGAAAGGGAACTAGAGAAGAAATTTAGCCAGGAACAACGACAATGCATATATAAGCGGGCACATGAAACCTCAACCTGTGTGAGAATACAAGAGACAAATTATAAAATATGTACAAGATGGTATAGGACACCCGAAAGGCTAAACAAAATCTTCCCAGAAATATCAGACAAATGTTGGAGGTGCCAAGGGAGCAAAGGAACAATGTTACACATATTCTGGGATTGCCCTAGGTTAAGGAATTTTTGGTCAGAGATTAAAGGAGTTCTCTAGCTATGTTCAGAATACGAGATCCCGGAAGACCCAAAATTCTACCTTTTACATGTTAACCACATATCAGAAAAAGCATATAGGGAATCAATTATATGCCATCTCTTAGACGCGGCAAAGGCCTGTATAACAAAGAAGTGGAAGTCACCAATCCCCCCATCAGTGTAGATGTGGATAGGTAAAGTTACGGAAGAAAGCAAATTAGAAGAGTTAGTATTGACAGAACAACATCAAAAAGAAAAATACCTAAGAACGTGGACGTCTTGGATGTCATTCATGGGTAACAGGGGAGAGGCTTAAAGGAGGTAAGGCTGAATAATTGTAGGCGTTCCCCCTCAGCGAAGGAGGATAAGCCGTAGCTCTTGTCCCCGAAAGGAGAAGTTCAAGCAGAGTGTAAATGACCATCAGTGGGTGATTTCCTTATAGTCCTTTAGTCAGGGGTGCCCAACCAGTGGCCTGGGGGTCAGTGTGAAAGCAGCCATGGGCCCCTTTCACACAGTTAGTCTGACCAATTGGACCCTCTATTCACCTCTAAGTAGTGGCAGACATAAACCGACTTGTTGTGTCCTACCTCCTATCCGATCCGCAAAAAAAAAAAAGTATAGTGGGCTGTGTCCATGTCCGCTCTGCATATGCAGAGCAGACACGGACATGCTATCCACCCGCTCCGCTCATTGTGGCCTGCGACCAGTTAACAAGTCACTTAAGTGGCCCACGCTCTTCAAAAGGTTGGGCACCCCTGGTTTAAGTGATCTCCTTTTCTGGACAGTATAGGGGGAGAGGTCCGCAAAGATCTGGACCTTGTGACCTTGTATATAGTTACATAGTTAGTCAGGTTGAAAAAAGACACAAGTCCATCAAGTTCAACCATAAGAAATAAAATAATAATATCGTACAATCACATATACCCAATTCTATGCCCACAGTTGACCAGAGGAAGGCAAAAAACCCCAGCAAATCATGATACAATTTGCTACAGCAGGGGAAAAAATTCCTTCCTGATCCCCCATGAGGCAATCGGATATTTCCCGGATCAACTTTACCTATAAATGTTGGTACCCAGTTATATTATGTACATTTAGGAAAGAATCCAGGCCTTTCTTAAAGCACTTTACTGAGTTGGCCAGAACCACCTATGCATGGAGTCTATTCCACATTTTCACAGCTCTTACTGTGAAGAAACCTTTCCATATTTGAAGATGAAATCTCTTTTCCTCTAGATGTAAAGAGTGCCCCCTTGTCCTCAGTTTTGACCGTAAAGTGAAGAACTCAACACCAAGTTCACTATATGGACCTCTTATATATTTGTACATGTTGATCATATTTCCCCTTAATCTCCTCTTCTCAATAGTGAATAAATTTAGTTCTTCTAATCTTTCCTCATAGCTAAGCTCCTCCATGCCTCTTATCAGTTTGGTTGCCCTTCTCTGCACTTTCTCCAGTTCCCCGATATCCTTCTTGAGAACTGGAGCCCAAAACTGAATGCATATTCCAGATGAGGTCTTACTAATGATTTGTACAAGGGCAAAATGATATCTCTCTCTCTGGAGTCCATACCTCTCTTAATATAAGAAAGGACTTTGCGGGGGCGTGGCCTACCACAGGAGGAAGATGGCAGTGTGATTCGCGAGTTCCGCCGCCTAGTGCTCCTGTTTGCCTTCCATTAGCGGGACGATCCCTTCACATACCTCCAGAGATGACCGGAGAAGCTCCTCAACCACCCGGTCACAACAGGACCCGGCCACACAGCTCAGCTGGAACATACCGGCGATGTTCCGGACCCAACTTCTGGACATGCAGGCCGCATCCCAGGCCTCGGACTTGCCTGAGGTGAGTGGCGCCGCGGTCGCCGACAGTGCGACATCCAAAGGCACATCGGTCCCCTCTGCAGGTCAGTCTGCCCAACACACCGCTCCCCCGCTGTTAATGTCGGATCTTCAGCTTGAGGCACGGGACATAAAAAATTCCCTGTTTGCGGCTGTGACTGAACTTAAGGTGGAAATTAGAGCAGTAGCCTCACGCTTGGAGCATGTGGAGGCCGCCACCATTACCCACGGAACGGCCATTCAGCAAGTACAGAGAGTTGTCAGTGTACATGGCCAGCACCTAATTGACATGCACAGACATATAGAGGACTTAAACAGGGGGCGGAGGCGCAACTTGCGGGTGAGGGGCATCCCAGAAATGGTGGAGGGACCCAAATTACAACCTGTGGTCTGGGCCATCTTTAATACCCTCCTTGGGCGGCCGCCTGATGCACCTGTGGAGATGGAGAGATGCCACAGAGCCCTTAGACCGAAAGGCAGGGACACTGATCCCCCTAGAGACGTGGTGTGTTGTCTGGTTAGCTTTACTCAAAAAGAGGACATACTGCGTCTGGCACGCCACCACAATCGGCTAGAACATGAGGGCTCACGCATACAGTTGTTCCAATACCAATCAGCAATTAGCCTGCAGCACAGGAGAGACCTGCGTCCCCTCTTGCATGCTTTGCGCGATAGACACATCATTTATAAGTGGAAGTTCCCCTTCTGCCTCCAGGCAAAGGCCGGCAATAGGACGGCACAGCTGAGGACACCTGCTGACCTGCGCTCTTTCTGTGAGACTCTTGGCGTCCCAATACCGGACGTCCCGGACTGGTATAGTGCATTCATGCAACCCGACCCCTGGATCCCTACACAACCCGATGACACCCCAAAGTCGCAAAGACATCGCCAGAGGTGCCGCAGACCATCTGCCGACTCTCTGTCGCGATATCGTGGAGATATGGAAATGGAAGCAAGTCCACGGGCTTCGCCCTCATCTGTGCGCCGCAGAATGGATCACTATCTGTAGATCCAATGGTTTGGTGAGCTGTTCATAACACCTTCTCTTGTTTGTCTATGACTCTGGGGCCTGAACACTGTGTTTTGTTCTTTTTTTATTGTTATTTTTATTGCTGCGCAAGCAGCAGGCTATACCCACATTGACAGCCTTCAGTTCCCCCATGCTGGGTCAGGAATTCCGTGAACTTGATGTGCTCCCCCGAGGTTGAGTGACTCTCATCCCTTGCAGTCCAGTCCCCTGGGTAGTTTTTTGGAACAGGGGAGCGTTTTTTGTTCTTCTCCGAACAGTTCCACGTCAACTCCCGAAATACCTGTAAGCGGACCGACAACTTAGCCCGAATAAGAAGTGCTTCTTAGGAGGAGAATCTTGTCCCCTCCTATGTGTGCGGGCCTCAGGTACTCCGCTGTTAAGGTTGCAAGGGGCAACGTGAGGGCCACGTGTACAGATGATTCCCTGGGAGTTGCCTGTGCTCCCGCAACAGAACCTTTGAACCGCAAGCTGGCTCCTGAACATTGACTGTGTGCCCTTTTCTCCAGCATCGTTTTTTGTGGCTTAAAAATACTTGGCTAGTAACTGTAGCTGAGCCACCGACCTCCCCATCTGCATATTTGTTCCCCCTCCCCCCCCTTTGTTTTTTTGTTTTTGTCCCCTTTTTTTTTGTGCACTCACGGTACCTGGGGCTCCAGATAGACATTACCTTATTGACCCCTACGTTCTTGTGAGATAAAAAAGAAAGCAATTTTTTTTGCTGCAAGCCTCCCCCATTCCCTCCCTGGTCATGTCGCAGTAGAGGGGTACTCACCTGGGAGGGTTTCTCCCCCTTCCTAGGAGGGGTAGGGAGCATTACAGGAGAGTGGGGAGGGAGTGCAAGGTTGGAAAGTGGAGTGTTTATACCATGTAGGGCTCCAGCCCACTATTTTCCTTGTTTACACAAAAAAAAGAACAATGTTTGGATTTACATTTGTGTTTCTTGATCTTTGGTTATGTTTTTTTCTTTTTGCTTTGCGCAGAATGTTTCGTTTTAACTGTGCAGTTGTGTCAGGCGGGCGCTCTGCTCTTCGAATGAAGAGTTGGTCGCCGTCTCAAATCAGGGTGACACCCTGAACCTTGTGAGCCTCCAGTGCCTAGAACTTGCGGGTTGCACCGCGGTCTGGGTACTGGAGGCCTCGGGGAATGGGGGGTTCGGGGAATGGGTTTTGTTGCTATTGCTATTGATGCTATTATTAAAATGGTTTGAGTGATTTTGGCTCCCTTAAGGTTTCCGGCATAGATTGCAGAAGCATTCTTTCTCTCAGGTTATGGATAGGTGTATCAGGGGGCGTCCCTCTCCCTTTACTTGGGTACTGGGTATGCAATAGAAGAATAGGAGCGCTTCTCGGTGGGGTGGCTCACCTTGGGCGGGTCTGCATAGGATCTCAACGGGTCTTTCATTAGTTAGTTTGGGATTGTCCCATAACTCATAACTTCTCCCCAGGAGTATTTGGGCGGTAGATGTGTGGGTTACTTCCCTGGTGTTGGACCTCTTCTCCACCTCAAAGTGGCAGGTCCCCCTTTGACTGTTACTGGCTTTCCCTTTCCCCATTCCCCTTGATTTTTGGTAGTGGAGTAGCCGGACTACACCCTCCCCCGGTATATCGCTCACATTGTCTGTGTTGGTGCTATACATCACACACAGGTAAGGACTTCCATTCAATATTGGACACATCTGCAGGGCCTACAGAGACGCTAGCCACATTTCTTCCTTCTTTCCTTTTCTGATCCTTTCTGATTTTTTTGTGTGTATATATATATATATATATATATATATATATATATATATATTTTTTTTTTATTGTTCTGTTTCTTCCTGGCCTACTGCCCTCTCCGTCCACGACAGAAAACAGTAGGTGTTGTTTCACCTGTTAAGTACATATGACTTCCATAATGCAATCTTCAGCTCCTCTGTCGCTCAAGGTTCTCTCGGTTAATGCCAAGGGCCTTAATCTCCCCGAGAAGCGTTCAAGTTTTCTTGCAGAAGCACGTAGACAAAAAGCTCAAATCGTTTTTTTTCAAGAGACGCATTTCAAATCAGACAGCATTCAACGTCTCACTAACAAAAAATACCCTGAGGTTTTCCATTCGACCTGTGCTGACTCCAAGACGAAAGGGGTGGCGATCTTACTCGCAAAGTCACTTGCATTCCGCCTCACTGACCAGATGGTTGACCCGGAAGGTAGATTCATCTTTCTTAAGGGGCTCTGGAAAGACAGGCCGATGACGCTTGCTAATGTATATTGCCCTAACTCCAAGCAGGTCTCTTTTTTGAAGGAGACACTTTTGAAACTTACTTCATTTAAATCGGGTCTCTTAATTCTGGGGGGGGATCTCAACATGGCCCTAGACCCAATTCTCGATACCTCTACAGGAGCCTCGTCCCTTCCTTTTTCAGCCTTAAGACAGGCAAAATTAGTCTTGGCCTCTCTGGCTCTCCATGATACGTGGCGCACCCTGAATCCCAGAGGTAGGGATTACACGTTCTTCTCATCGCCACACCAACGCTACTCGAGGTTGGACTATATTTTTCTTTCCCAAAATGATCTCTCTTACCTGTACGATGCAACAATTGAGAATATGGTCTTGTCTGACCATCATCCAGTTACGCTGACTTTGCGGTTCCCACGGAGGGAAGCATTCTCAAAGGTTTGGAGACTAGATGCCTCCCTACTTACGGACGTTGCAGATTGGAGAATACTTCCAGCTTAATGACACGCCCGATGTGTCACCCATGACTCAATGGGAGGCACATAAATGCGTGGTGAGAGGTCATCTGTTGTCCATCGCAGCGAGGAGAAAACGGGAACACGCGGCCCTTATCCAGGAACTTACGGATAAAATCTCTAGACTGGAGACGCAACATAAGGGCTCCATGGCAGTTAAGGTAGCAGCCAACCTAGCTGATGTGAGAGCACTCTTGCGTGAAGAACTATATAAAAAAGCACGCAAGCGCATGATGTTATCACAGAAGTTGTTTTTTGAGCAAGGGAACAAGCCGGGAAGACTTTTGGCGAAGTTCACGCAAAACCGTGTCCTTTCTTCCACTATCCATCACGTGAAAGATAAGCAAGGTGGGATTCATACTAAGACACAGTGTTGTAAGTAACGGCGTTAAAATAAACGCCGTTACCTAACGCAGCCCCTTTTGAGGGTAACTAGTAATCTACCAGATTACTATTCCCCTCTCGGCAACGCCGTTCCCATTACTTGGGCGGCGTTACCGTAATTACATTTACCGCGTGTGGGGTGGGCAGAGGGGGTCATGTCATGTCAGTGGAGCTGAATGAAACAATTCACTGGTTGCTATGGCCGCCCCGCTTGGCGTGTAGCAACCAGTGACGTCACACGCAGAGAGCTGGGAGCAGAGGGAGGCAGCCGACCGAGGGACAGTGCCATCGTGTGAGACTGCTCCCCTCCCTCTTAGTGTCACACACAGAGCTGGCAGCTGCTAGGGTGCCAGGAGAGCACTGAAAACGGGGGTGACTGTCTCACAGGCGCACCATGACAGGCAGGCTGAGCGGATGTATGGAGCCGGGAAGACAGGATGGGGAAGTTCCCTCGACTGCAGCACTAGTCTCTGCCCCTGTCGACTAGTCTCACCTCCACCGGACTATAGTGCGCTGCTGTGAGCGGGGATACAAGGTACAAGGTACACTACGCACTCACTCTCAGTTCCCTGATAATTAGTGTGTAGACTTGTCACACTATGTTCCGTTACCTCAGGGGAGCAGGGATGGCTGGAGAGGAGAGTTGTGTGAAGTTGGAGTGCGGTGTATTACACTCAGCTGAGAGGAATGCCGGTGTGAAATGTGCTGTACACACCTTCTCTACTAACACAGGCTTACCGGCTCCAGGCGTGCCTCAGCTTGTCACCCTGTGCTGGGGAGACAGCTAGGTGCCTGTGTGACTGTGATCGCATGCTACAACTACTCTAATGGCTGGATACATGGAAATGAATGATCTTTTCTATAGACACGCCTTCATGTCATAAAGAATAAACCCTCTCATAAGTTTTATAATTTTTCTTGGTGTTTTGTATTGCACAGTGTTTTAGCATACAGTATGGAAGGATTAGATCAGTGGTGGTCAATTTTCCTGGAGATGGAGGTCATTAGATGGCATGCCTGACATCACCAAAGGGTCCATGCATGACATGCATGATGATCAGTGGATGCAGTGCTAAAAAAGTCAGGCAAGTTACAGGGGGTGGGCAGAGTCTGTGAGCATGTAGTGGGGGGGCATACATGGCTGTGACACTGGGCCCCCCCACCTGTGACAGTGGCTTCCCCCACCTGATGCCCCCACCTGTGCCTCACCTGTGACACTGCCCCCTGCCTGTGACACTGCCCCCCACCTGTGACACTACTCCCCCGCCTGTGACACTGCCCCCCACCTGTGCCACTGCTCCCCCACCTGTGCCCCCGCCTGTGACACTGCTCCCCCGCCTGTGACACTGCCCCCTCCACCTGTGCCCCCATCTGTGACACTGCTCCCCCACCTGTGCCCCTGCCTGTGACACTGCTCCCCCGCCTGTGACACTGCCCCCCTCCACCTGTGCCCCCATCTGTGACACTGCTCCCCCACCTGTGCCCCCGCCTGTGACACTGCTCCCCCGCCTGTGACACTGGCCCCCCCCACCTGTGCCCCCACCTGTGACACTGCTCCCCCTCCTGTGACACTGCCCCCCTCCACCTGTGCCTGTGACACTGTCCCCCACCTGTTCCCCCACCTGTGCCCCCGCCTGTGACACTGCTCCCCCGCCTGTGACACTGCCCCCTCCACCTGTGCCCCCATCTGTGACACTGCTCCCCCGCCTGTGACACTGGCCCCCCCACCTGTGCCCCCATCTGTGACACTGCTCCCCCGCCTGTGACACTGCCCCCTCCACCTGTGCCTGTGACACTGTGCCCCGCCTGTGACACTGCTCCCCCGCCTGTGACACTGCCCCCTCCACCTGTGCCTGTGACACTGCTCCCCACCTGTGCCCCCGCCTGTGACACTGCTCCCCCGCCTGTGACACTGCCCCCTCCACCTGTGCCTGTGACACTGTCCCCCACCTGTGCCCCCGCCTGTGACACTGCTCCCCCGCCTGTGACACTGCCCCCTCCACCTGTGCCCCCATCGGTGACACTGCTCCCCCACCTGTGCCCCTGCCTGTGACACTGCTCCCCCGCCTGTGACACTGCCCCCTCCACCTGTGCCCCCATCTGTGACACTGCTCCCCCACCTGTGCCCCCGCCTGTGACACTGCTCCCCCGCCTGTGACACTGGCCCCCCCACCTGTGCCCCCGCCTGTGACACTGCTCCCCCTCCTGTGACACTGCCCCCCTCCACCTGTGCCTGTGACACTGTCCCCCACCTGTGCCCCCGCCTGTGACACTGTCCCCAACCTGTGACACTGCCCCCTCCACCTGTGCCTGTGACACTGTCCCCCACCTGTGCCCCCGCCTGTGACACTGCTGCCCACCAGCAATACTGTACAATACCATTCATCACACTCCACCTCCACATGCCCGGCAATACTGTACAATATCATCACACTCCAACGTGATTGCATTGTAGAATATAAAAAAAAAAAATCTCAGTTACTTTTCCGAGTAACTAGTTACTTTGCCAATAAAGTAACTGAGTCACTAACTCAATTACTTTTTCGGACGAGTAACTTGTAATTGTAACTAGTTACTTTTTTAAAGGAAGATGAACAACACTGCTAAGACAGAGGATATCGCTCGTCAATTCCAATAGTATTATAGCAAATTATATAATATCAGGGAAAGAGAGGAAGGTGTGGGCTCATCAGTTAATAGGGAATTCCTGATAAAAGACTTTTTACACAAATATTGCCCAAGGGCAATGTCCATAGAGGATCAGCAAGTTCTAGAGTCGCCATTGACGTCGGAAGAATGGGTAGAAGCTCTAAAAGCTACCAAACAAGGCAAGAGCCCAGGCCCGGATGGCCTAACGGCACAATATTACAAATGCTTCTCGGAACTTTTAGCACCGGGATTCCTTAAAGCTTTTAACTCGCTGGCAGGCTCTTCTCATAATTCTAACACCCTCTTGGAAGCATATATCTCAGTAATACCTAAAGAGGGCAAGGATCCCTCAGAAGTAGCTAGTTACAGGCCGATCTCGCTCTTAAATGTAGATGTGAAGATCTTCTCAAAAATCCTGGTGACGCGGCTAGCCTTTTATGTTCTGGCCTGGGTGGGCCTTGACCAGGTGGGTTTTGTCCCTGGTAGAGAGGCCAGGGACAACACCATCAAGGCCCTCAATCTGCATCACTGGCTCACCTCTACAAAAAATGAAGGGTTCTTTCTATCATTGGATGCGGAGAAGGCCTTTGACCGGGTGGCCTGGGACTAAATGAACTCGGTCTTGGAAGCACTGGGCCTTGGGACCAGATTGAGGGCTTTTGTTGGAGCCCTGTACACGAATCTTCGAGCTTTGTTCCGGGTCAATGGTCACCTGTCGGAGGCATTCTCCATCCATAACGGCACCAGACAAGTATGCCCCCTTTCCCCCATACTGTATATCCTCACACTGGAGCCACTTCTCCGTTGCATTCGGGCTCATCCTGACATAGTTGGGGTTAAAATACATCATAACAAATTTAAACTATCGGCCTTTGCCGATGACATTTTGCTTTTCCTCTCTTCCCCCTTGATATCCCTACCGAATCTGCTACAAGTCTTTGAACAATTCCGTTATATCTCACACTTGAAGATTAACTATTCCAAGTCATTTGCCTTGAATGTTACACTGCCTTCGTCGCTGGTTACCCGCTGTCAGGAAAACTTTTCCTTTCGATGGAAAACAGATGACATTACCTACTTGGGCATTCGGCTCCCTGGTAAACTTTCAGACTTGTTTGAGAAGAACTTTTTGCCAGAATTGAAAGCCATACAACAGAATATGCTGAAGTGGGACTCCCCCACAATCTCTTGGTTCGGGCGAGCCGCCATCTTGAAAATGACGGTGCTTCCCAGAATGCTATATAAACTACAGACAATTCCGATTGCTATACCGCCTTCCTTCTTTGCAACATACAAAAGACTATGTAGAAAGTTTTTGTGGGGATCCAAAGCACCTAGAATAAGCTGGGCGAAACTGGTTTTGCCAAAAGTGGAGGGGGGTATTGGTCTCCCGGACTTGCAGAGATACTACTGGGCTACACATATAGCGCGAGTGGTGGACTGGCGGGCCCATACGCGCTGTAAAGGCTGGGTACGGCTGGAAAATCAGATCGTGGGAGCTGACCTCAGGAAAATACCTTGGATCTCCAAGATACATTGGACGTCTACCATTCAATCTCATCCACTGATAGGGGCAACTCTGTTGGCTTTCACGAAGGCTTGTCATGCATATGCAATATCGAAGACAGAATGTAGACTAACTCCTCTTAGAGGTAACCCGGACTTTATGCCGGGACGAGATGGGCTCTACCTGACAGACGAGTGGCCACATGCAGATATGCTGGCCAAACACTTATTTTCTGGGCATAGATTCCTGACTATAAAAGAACTTGAGAAGATATCCCTTACCAAGAAATTTCCCATATTCGCCTATCTCCAAGTGAAACACTTTCTTGATAGCCCAAGGGTGAGGGGAAGTTTTACGAATTCGCCTACTGTTTTTGAATCGCTATGTTCTAGTACATCACCTCAGAGGCATGTGATTTCGATGCTGTATGCATCCATGTTCAAGGCACCCTTTGCGTTTCTGCAGGCGGAAAAGGCTTTCTGGGAAGCTCGGTTGGACAGACCGATTGAGCCGAAGGCCTGGGAAAAGATCAACTGGTTTATCTTTAAAGGCTCGCTGAGTGTGAACATTGAGGAGAATGGATACAAAATCAGGACACAGTGGTACAGGACACCGGATGTCATCCATAAGTTCTCCCCTTCGGTACCTGACAGATGTTGGAGATGTGGACAAGCCTTGGGCTCCTTCCTCCACATCTGGTGGGACTGTCCGCTGATTCAGCCATATTGGCAGAGGGTACATGATGTGACGACAGCGGTCTCTGGGCTCCCCCTGGAGTTTTCACCAGCACAGTACCTACTTCATCTTTTAATTCCAAAATTTCCAAGAAAAGGTATCGCAACTCGGTGGCGATACATATGATCAATGCAGCTAGACTATGTGTTCCTGTGCATTGGAGAGCCACAGTGCCACCAACTATAAAAAAATGGGTGACACGCATTAACCATTTGGCAGCGATAGAGGAGCTGATATGCACTGCACAAGATAGAATTTCCACCTTCACTGACGTATGGAGCAAGTGGTTCGAATTCCGAAACACAGCTGATTATCAGACTCTGGTGCGAAACGTGGGCTGATGGAAATCCGGTGAATTTAGGCCCGGTTGGTGACTGGTTTATGACATCTAGTCTTTATTTCTTCCGATATGATGTGGACGGCGAGGGCAGTGGGCCTCCTCATGTACCTCCTCAGTTATTTGCTTTAGAGTTACGATGCTCCCCTTCGTGCTGCCCCCCCCCCCATTTTTTTTCTCTTCTCTTTCTTCCTCTCTCTCTTTCTCTCTTCTTCTGTCTCTTTCTCTCTCCTCCTTCCTCTTTTCTATTCCCTCTTCCTCTTCTATCAATGATGGGAGGGTGGGGTGGTTTTGAACCGAACCATCCACTTATCCTGTTCGCAACAGGAGGACCCCAGTGAAAGATATAGGACCTGATTACATGGTCAAGGAGCCATAGTTGAGTATAAGTTAGATTTTGTAGAAGGAACCAAAGGCCTTTGAACACGAGCATCCTGATGTCTTCCTTCTTTGCCACTTTGAGATACATCCCCCTTGGGAGATACGCAATAGATGAGATTGTCTAGGTGGATAGTGAGAATATTGTTCGAATTTTGTCATACATGTCTTGTTTCTACCTATGTCTCAAGTGTAGCAATATGTTGCAGCTCCTCTTGTATTTGCTTGTCATGTATGTTGATGATGCTGTTTTATCTGTAACGTTGTTCTCTTTTTTTCTCAATAAAATCTTTGTGGATAAAAAAAAAAGAAAGGACTTTGCTCGCTTTGGAAACCGTAGCTTGGCATTGCATGCCATTATTGAGCTTATGATCTACCAAAACCCCCAGATCCTTCTCCACTACGGATCCCCCAAGTTCTACTCCTCCTAGTATGTATGATGCATGCATATTCTTAGCCCCCAAGTGCATAACTTTACATTTATCAACATTAAACCTCATCTGCCACTTAGTCGCCAATTAGACAGAGCATTGAGGTTGGCTTGTAAATTGGCGAGATAAGGAGGTTGTCTGAAATTCTGGACTTCTTCATCACTTCCTCCTTCACTGAGTAAAAATGGGGTTTCACAACGATGGTCTGCTATTTCTGGGATTAGACTCTTAATAAACAATTTAACAGCTGGTTGGACCTCCTTTTCGGATTCATGGAGCCCCTTAATCCTAAAGTTGTATCTTGACCTGTTCTCAATGTCATCAATCTTTGCAAATGCGGTTTCTAGTTGATCTTGTACATCCTGGAGCATAGCAAGCAGAATTTTGATTTACTTTTAAATGATCTGCTTTTTTCTCAATCAGATCCATCTTCATTCCTATCTGTTGCAGATCTGTATGAATAGAAGTGGTAATCTGTGCAGCATTCAGTGCCAAGCTCCTTCAAAGCGTTTGTGAAAAAGATATCATAATGGAGGGGAAGTCAGTGGGGGCTGGGATCGTTTCATATGCTTCATTCCCAGCAATAAGAATGCCTGTGTTGGGATCCAGCATAGGAGTAGAGGGGAGACCTGTCTGCAGACTGCCCAGCAGGGATTCAGTGGAGGAGGGAGAGAGGGCCTGGTGCATTGGAGGTTGTGCTGTACCTGGTGAAGCTGGTGGGGCTGCATCCTGGTCTGCAATGGAGTCCTCTGATTCCTCCTCCAGGTATCCTCCAGGTATCCCCCTTGTGGAGCGGCCGCCATCTTGGCATAAATGAGCGGCCCGGCCACAGCTGTCATCTGCAAGGCTTCTTCTTGCCGGCGACGTGGACATCGGAGTGTTCCTGGGGGGTTCCCCCGGTCAATTGTTGCTGTTTGGGACGCTGTAGGGCATTCTGTCATCTCCGGCAGCCATGTAAAGGGCTGGTGGAGTGGAGTTCTAGATGTCCATGGCCATCTTAGGAGCTGCTGTGCATGCGCCTCCTCTCCCCCACAGTTTTATGAGTGGCCCATAAGGCTGTGATTAGAGGTCATCTGATTGAAATAGTCACTACTAGAAAATTCGCTCACTAATAGATCTTGAGAAACTTTACCACAGGCACAGCCAAACCCCTTCTCAGGAATTGCTAAATTAAATCAATAGCAAGTGCCCCAGACACCTTACTCTCAGAGCACGCCGAAAAATCCCTTTGCTGGTCTAAAGTCAGATTCCTCTTGCACAGCAATTTGGCTTTGTCTATGTTTGCCAGGACGTTAAAACAATCCATCAAACCCATGAATTCATACAAATTAAAAGATAGTAATGGTAACCCCACCACCAACCCAAAAGACATTTTAACTATTTTTTTTCCTCCTATTACCAATCACATCTGTCCTCCCCGCCACCCCAATCCTGCCCCACCCCTCAGACCTGGTTAAATGCCCTTCAACTACCTCAATTTATTGAAGAACAACTTCAAATTCTCAATGCTCCTTGCACAGAGGAAGAAATAGCCACTATAAATTCTTCCTTAAAATCGTCCAAATGCCCTGGCCCGGATGGCTATACAGTGCCATACTATAAAAGAATTGCTGGCCTATTGGTTCCTAAGTTGGTCAAGCTATTGTGCAAAGGACATTACTGTAGTGGATGAATTCCGTTATTTAGGCATACAGGTTACGCCAGTCCCCTCCCAATACCTTGACAAAAACCTGTCCCCACTGTTACAGAAACTTCAGCTGAAATGCTCAGCTTGGAGGAAACTGCCTTTGTCCGTGACTGGAAGAGTTAACTTAATCAAGATGATATGGGCACCTCAACTCCTATATATTT
The DNA here is from genome assembly GCF_905171775.1 of Rana temporaria. Taxonomy (NCBI): domain Eukaryota; kingdom Metazoa; phylum Chordata; class Amphibia; order Anura; family Ranidae; genus Rana; species Rana temporaria. The sequence goes on from NC_053489.1 coordinate 226,891,666, forward strand.
TCCACAACTCCCCGATTTGGATTACCCAAAGATGGTTTACCTGCATAGACTCTCAGATTAGGCAGTTGATCTGGGGTGGAGGATTGGCCCGTATCAGTTTGTACTCGCTGCAGCTCGCGAAAGACCAGGGGGGTATGGCAGTTCCACATTCTAGGTTTTATTTCATAGCTTCACAGCTCCAGCATCTTGGTAATTGGGGGGTAGTAGATGACTCTGACCTGATTAGGTCCCTGATAGTCCTGGTAGAATTGGATCTCCCAGCACTGGTGTATCTGGAGGCGGGTCTCACTCAATTCCCTAATGCTTTTTCCACAGTTGGTCTACTGAATAAACTATGGAAATATGTGAGAACCATTTTTAAAGTTAAAGCGGTCTGCCAGTTTACTCCAATATGGAGGAATAAATATTTCAGGGAACTCTTTAAACTGAGGGGTTTCAGCCCATGGGAGGCGATGGGAATAAACCATATTACCCAGTTGTTCTCTGGTACTGTATTTAAATCCTTTGTAGCCCTGAGAGAGGAATTTGGTCTACATAACTCCCAATTTTACTAATACCTGCAGCTGAGGCATGCGGTACAGTGCGAAGGCATTAGTTATGACAGCGCACCCTCTGATGAGGGACGTGCTCTCCACGGATGACAGGGCGGGCATGATATCGAGGGTCTATGCAAGGCTACTCCAATCCACGCATGATGCAAGTAAACTTCCCTGTAGACGAGGGTGGGAACGTGACTTGGGGCCTATAGACGGGGAAACTTGGGAGTTGTGTCTGACATCCGCCCCATTGGTCTCTATATCTGCATCACAGAGGCTATCTCACTTGTATTTATTACACAGGGTATACAGAACTCCGGCTAGGTTACACAGGTGGGGCTTCAGAGACACCCCCTTATGCCCAAAATGTGGTGCACATACTGGAGATCTCTTGCGGAAATGTCCAAAGCTTTTCAGGTACTGGAAATTTGTCCTTGATACTATAGCCCAGGTATTTCAGATACCAGTTATTACTGACCCAGTGGTTTGCCTCCTTGGTGCCTTAGAGCTACCTGACTTGTCGCCAAATGGTTATACTGCGGTGCTACGTTCACTTTATCTTGCCCGCAAAGAGATTGCTAAATTATGGATCACTCCGAGGGTACCAACGGGCACACAATGGGTGAAACAGGTTAATAATTTATTATTTCGTGAAAAACTAACGTACCAACACCGTAATGTTTTAAAGAAGTTCTACTCAATGTGGCAGCCTTGGTTGGACGTCCCGGGATTGGGTCCTCTCCAACTGGTGAGAGACAGATTACTGCAGGGATAGAGTACTTAAAAAGATGGTGAAAGACCAGGATATGGAGGTGTGATTGTGCTGAGAGTGGGGTGCGGGGAGCGGGGTGTGCTACAATACCTCCCTGGGAATTAGAGGGAGGTTGGGACTATACTGGTGGTCCACGGCTTAAAAAACAAGGATCCTTCTTCCTTCTTCATTTCTCCTTCTTCCTTTTCTTTTCCTTTCCCCTTTCTTATTTTGCTATCTTGCCTCCTTTCCTTTTCTCTCTATTTCTAGTTTGTTTAATCTCTCTGTTTCCTGAGGTTACTGGTTAACATTGCGGTACACAGTCAGACTACGTTTATATGGCAATGCTTTATATAATGCAGTGCTTTAAAGTATAACATCTCCTCCTTTATGCTCCAAACGTGTAACTGATGATCCGCTTACCTGCTATGTATGTATGTATTGTTTGGAAAATTGGTGTATACCAGTATGGACTAAACACTGATTCTTTCCTCCTGTAACTGCATTCATTGCCGATCTGTCTGTGTGTATTTATGTGATTGTATTTCAATTTTTTTACAATAAACTTGTTTCTGATTTAAAAAAAAAAAAATTGGTCAAGCTATAGAACCATATCCTGGGCAGAGATTCATTCCTGGATGACATGTTGCTAGCAAGCATGTCCTTAATCCCGAAGCCTGGAAAGGATATTACCCTCCCACAGAACTTTTCCCCAATTTCAGTCAATAATAATGACTTAAAGATTTTCAGCCATTTACTTGCGGATCGTCTGGCCTTGGTTATCCCTTCCCTGGTCTCCTCGGACCAAACAGGTTTCATCCCCTCTAAACAAATCACAGATAATATATGGCTAGCCACTAATGTGATACAGGATTCCGACATTAACTCCCGTAAGGTCTTATTAAAGCCTTCAAAAGCATCCTATGGCCTTATTTAGACTCCATTTTAGCCAAATTCAGCTTTAATGGGGAGTTTATTCATGGCTTTAAGGCTCTCTATCACAATCCCCGAACCCGTAAGTCTCAAAGATAAATATGAATTTGCCTGGAGCTCGGGCACCCTACAATACCTAGGGATCCGCTTAGTCCCCTCCCTCAAACTGATGTACACACATAGCTATCCCCAAGCCTTCGCCAACGTTAGATCCTTAGTCACCCAGTGGTCCTCTTACCACATATCCTTTCTAGGAAGAATTACTACCCCTTTTTGTTTCCCGCTCTACGATAATGTGGAACAGTCTGATCTGTTTAAATTTATATGACAAAACAAGAAACCCTCTAAAGGCCCAGTCTAGAGACGGCCTTGGCTGCCCTGATCTATGGAAATACTTCTTGGCTTCACGCCTCATACAATTAGCTCAATGGCAGGCCTCTTCCTCCTCCATTCCATGGTTACAGTTGGAAAGGACCTTGGTTGTCCCCTTCTATCTCCCTTTTGGTCAGGCTCCATTTCCCCTAAGGATGTTGGCATAGTGGGTCAGCACCTGTACCTCTGGTCCCTTTACAGGGTAAAATTCAAATTACTCTCTAGTCCCCCCCCCCCCACGTCTAGCCTCCTTCCTAGGAGATCTCCAGTCCCGCCCAGCCTTTAACAAGGATAAAGATTTCTCGAATTGGATATCACAGGGCCTAGTGATTCTGGTCTCTTTGCTACAGGGTTCATCCTTTTGCTCATTCGTTTTTCCCCTTAAGTCCTGACACATGTTTTAGGGGTTGTCCAGACAGAGGCACTCTAATCCATACATTCTGGAGCTGCCTTATACATACAAGGGGAAGTACAACTTGGAGAATAAATGGTGGAGAAGGATCTGGGTGCTCTGGTAGATTATAAACGTAATAATGGCATGCAATGCCAAGCAGCAGTTTCCAAAACGATGCCCCTGTACAAATCATTAGTAAGACCTCATCTGGAATATGCAGTTCAGTTTCGGGCACCAGTTCACAAAAAGGATATTGGGGAACTGGAGAAGATACAGAAAAGGGCAACCAAACTGATAAGAGGCATGTAGTAGCTCAGTTATGAGAAACTGAATTTATTCTCTCTCTAGAGAAGAGGGGATTAAGGGAAGATATGATGAACATGAGTGGTCCATATAGTGAACTTGGTGTTGAGTTATTCTCTTTAATGTGATACTAAAGGCTCTTTATTTTTTTTTATTTAAAAAATAAACATGTCATACTTTTGTGGTTTTGCACAGTGCAGCCCATATTTTCCCTCACCGACACTCCTGGTCCCTCCCTCCTGCCAAGTTCCCCCACAGCAAGCAGCTTGCGATGAGGGAACCTGAGCCGAGTCACTGCTCTGTGTGTCCAGTCAGGCATGGAGCTGTGGCTCGGCCCCGCCCCCTCTCTCTCAACAGTGGGAGCCAATTGTGCCTGACTCAGTCAATCAGGAGGGAGAGTCTTGGACTGCCGAGTCTCTTGTGCAACATCGTGGATCAAGACAGGGCTCAGGTAAGTATTACAGGGGGCTGAGGGGGGCTGCTGCACACAGAATGCATTAAGATAAAAACCCTTCTGCCTTTAGAACCACTTTAAGATCATCACAGAGGACAATGGGGCATTCTTTACGTCTGGAGGAAAAGACATTTAATCTCTAAATACGGAAAGGCTTCTTCACAGTAAGAGCTGTACAAATTTGGAATAGACTCCCTCAAGAGCTGGTTCTGCCCAGCTCAGTAGATTGTTTTAAAAAAAAGGCCTGGATTCTTTCCTAAATGTACTTACTATTTGCAGTGCCTGCGTATGATGTGTCACTATGCTCTGTATATCCTTATTTTATTTTTCAATAAAACATCTTATTTGTAAAAAAAATAAAAAATTACTTACTATAACTGGATATATATAATATTTATAGGTAAAGTTGATCAAGGGAATATTTGGAAATTCCCTCTTGGGGGATAAGGAAGGAAATGTATCCCCTGCTGAAGCAAATTGGATCATACTTTGCTGGGGTTTTTTGTTTTTGTCTGGATCAACTGTAGGTATAGGATTGTGTATATAGGATTACATTTTTTCCCCTTTTTAATGGTTGAACTAGATAGACTTGTGTCTTTTTTTCAACCAGACTATATAACTATGTAGCTATGTAAAATAAGTTCAACACTGTGTATCTGTATGGGCTTGCATTCCTGGCAAAGAAGCTGATTAATTTCCTTGTGTCAGAGCTGCCTTCTGATGATTGGTGACCTGATGAGTGATGGAGGAATATTCAAGAAGCAGCATGGGAGGTACAGTAGGCACAGATCCATAGAATGAATGAAGCACAAGTAGAGAGGTACTTGCACTACAGGTCCTTGGAATGCAGCTTTATCTCCAGCAAGAATAATGGTGAGCAGCAATAATATAGTGAGCAGCAATAATAGTACTAAATCTCCCTCCAAATCTTGTGAGACTAGAAGTCATAGGCAGCAGTCCCTGACACACTTCAGATGAACAGTTATGTGGCACAGAGAATAATAATGCCTAGGAGCAACCACCTGCCAGGAAGTGCACTGATATTTTTTTCAAGACGAATTTTGGACAAAAGGTAAATGTTTCAGGGCACTGCTTAGGTACAATTAATATTCCTAGATGTTTCCTATAGGATAGCAATTCAGGTTCAGTTCAATACTTTTTTTTTTTTTATTACAGTTTTCGTGACAATACAAAACAGAAAACGCATACACATTTAACAGCCTGACAACCAGGTGACACATGACAAACAAGTCCTCAGCACAAGGCCAACAGTATAGCTCAAAATTGAATATACTGTATAGTTGTTATTACAGTCAGGCCTCGTACACACGACCGGTTTCCTCGGCAGAATCCATCAAGAAACTTGGTGGGAGAGCTTTTTTGCAGAGGAAACCGGTCATGTGTACGTTTTTCATCGAGGAAACTGTCGAGGAACTCGACGAGCAAAAAAGAGAGAGCAAGTTCTCTTTTTCCTCGACGGGAGTCTGAATTTGCTTGTCGTGTTCCTCGTCGTGTAACTCGAGCATGTGTATGCTAAGAAACCCGAACTTGCTCAGAATAAAGTATGAGACGGGAGTAAAAGTAGCATTTGTAATGGAGATAACACATTTTTCAAGCTGTAACAGACTGAAAAGTGCAAATCGTCTCTTAACAAACTATTACTTAACACACAAACACATGAGATTAGCAAAACCAGCCCCAAGAGTTGTGCCAGTGGAATCGAAACTTCCCCTGCCGTTGTATGTGTTGTATGTCACCGCGTTTGAGAACAAGGAGATTTTGTCTTGACAGTGTGTACTTAAAGCAAGCTTGTCGAGTTCCTCGACATGCCTAACAAGGAACTCGACGAGGAAAACGATGTGTTTCGCCCGACGAGTTCCTCGGTCATGTGTACAAGGCCTAAGTCTTTTACATCTTTCACTCCAGCATAACATGTTATAAAATGACAATACTGACTCCCAATTCTGATAACCGTCTTCTGGTCTATAATAATAAACAACAGATCCCGTAGATAATAGACAATTACCCCGCCATTAGAAGCCATTAGAATATACCAACTCAGTCAGATACTGTAGATGCACTATTTGTCCACCCACACCCACACTTTATCAAAGTATATAGTATAAGTGGTATAAGTGGCTTATATAGTATATAGTATAAGTGGCTTTACAGAAGGGAAGGGCTTTATTAATAAGTGCCTTCCAGGCAGGAGCAGTGGGCGGTGTAGGCTTTTTTCAAGAGAGGACTATCATCTTTTTAGCACAGTTGAATAGTAAATTCTAGCCAATCTTTCTAGAGTAAAGTATATGCGATGCAGAAATTAGTATTGGATGAGATGGTCTCTAGCTGAAACCAATCTGGAGAAATTAATTTCCCAGAGATCATCCCAATCATCCCCGTCCTGCTGATATCCAAAAACAGTTGCTTATAAATATTGGACAAAGCCTTGTCTAAAGAATCATCCCAAAGCATAGACTCCATATCACTCTCTTGTACTGTGATTGGTGCAGTACCAAATTAAGAATTGAAATAGCAATAGTCCTACGAGTCACCACTCCTATAGGCTTAAATGTAATCAATATAAATAAAGCTGTTAGTGTCAAACACCTCTCATAAATTTGTGCCAAATTAAATGAATAAACAAAACGCAGCGCTGATAAACTTAGTAGTGCACACACCACTACAAAAAACTGATGAGTGTCCAGTAGTAATACAAAATGATAAAAATACCAGAAAATTTAATGTACAGTGCAAATGACATAATCATGCGACACAGTGCAAATCGAATAATCGTGCAAAACAGTGCAAAAACATGCATAAATATCTAAAAATGGTGATAAACAATAAATCCTAAAGAATGAATATATATTGACACACAAGTCCGTGTATCAATATTCTTTAAGTGCTCCAGTGCATATAATGAATACTCCAAAGTGCTTCAGTGCATGTGATATTCAAATATCATCATTCCTGGAATGATAAGTATTACAATTAATAAAACCACACAGCCCAGTGAGTGATCCAAAAAGCTGTATCGGAGTGCTGTCACACAGGTGCTCCCCCAAGGTAATGGATGCTCACCTCAGAGTGTGCGACCTTGCAGCTAAGCTTGGTCTATGCATGTTTATGAACCAGACCTGGGTTCTATTGGGCAATCCTGGGATCCAGGTCTCCTTAGTATATGTTCCAGATCATAGAATATAGAAAAAACTCGGATTGTGCAAGTAACGTTTTTAAAGGTTTACTAAATAAAGAAATCCCCTGCCGGGGTACTCACACAGCGTGGGTTTGGAAGTGCACCACTCTAAAACAGGCCTGTAATGATGTACAGAGATCAGGATATGGTAAAGTCTTCCTTAGCCTCACACAGACTTTCCTGCCGTCCTGTCCCCTCCCCTGCGCGTCTCGATACAGGGGGTGTCGTATCTTCTTAAGGGGGAATTTTTTTTCAAAATTGAGAGTTATATACATGAAGCAATTGTAAATGACAAAATAGGTGAGACTTAGGCAATTTAAATTTCGATTTCAAAGCCTCAAATTGCAGGAGCGTGCCATTCCTAACAATATCCCCCACTATTTTTACTTTAATTATTTTTATTTTGCAACGCAAAAGTTATACATATGACAATGATATCATGTACACAGAAGGATGAGTAAGACACATGCCGCGTACACATGATCGGTTTGTCTGATGAAAACGGTCTGATGGACCGTTTTCATCAGACTAACCGATCGTGTGTGGGCCCCATCGGTTTGTTATCCATCGGTTAAAAAACTAGAAACTTGTTTTAAAATTATCTGATGGTTAACTAACCGATAGAAAAAAACGATCATCTGTGGGCACGTCCATCGGTTAAAAATCCACACATGCTCAGAATCAAGTCGACGCATGCTTGGAAGCATTGAACTTCATTTTTCTCAGCACGTCGTTGTGTTTTACATCACCGCGTTCTGACACGATCGTTTTTTTAACTGATGGTGTGTAGGCAAGACTGATAAAAAACAGCTGCATCGGATATCTGATGAAAAAATCCATCAGACCGTTTTCATCGGATGAACCGATCGTGTGTACAGGGCATAACAGTTTCAGATAGAGCAATAGCAATGACAAATACCAGTGATCCTGTCTGGATCACCTGACTATACCGTCCACCAATGTGTAATGAAGCATGTGCAATCAGACAGGAGGAGGATCCCACACCCTCCGGCACCCCAAACGGGAGCAATCTGTGCCGGAAGGGGGATCTCCGTCTTCCCCATGAACCTAGACCGCATCTTCAAAGATGGAGATAACACCGGGGCTTAAGTAACCAAACAAAACTAGGCTGGGGGTAACTTAAGCTCTCTCCAACGTATGGAGCAGTAACCTTCTGAGCTTGTGAAAAGTTGAGGGAGGAGATAAGGGAGAAAGAACAGAGAGAGAGAGAGAGAGAGAGAAAAGAAGGGGGAGAAAGGAGAGAAAAGCTTTGCATTTAGAGCTGAGATTCCATTATACTGACGGTATGGAAGAGCCCAGGGGAATGCATACGTGTTGGGCCCATGTGCCCCAGATGTTTTCAAATTTGTTGGTTCTGTCTATCAATATACTGGATAGCTTTTCCTGTGACATTATCCAGGAAATTTTCCTCTTGGAAACTCTCGGTTGTTTCCAGGCTTTAGCCAGTGTAAGTTTAACACCCAACAGTATGAAGTGTAATAACCTACGAGTTGATTTGGATATCTTTGGTACATAGGCATTGAGTAGGTCAACCATTGCGGTTCTGGGGATCTGGTATCCCGCCAGTCCATCAATCAGATTAAATAACCTTTTCCAGAATGGGCGTATTCTGGGACATTCCTACCAGATGTGGTCCATTGTACCTGTGAGCTGGCAACCCCTAAAGCACAGAGGATCCACTGTTGGAAAGATCAAGGCCAGTCTAGAAGTATTGTACCATCTGGCGATCGCTTTCAGACTGGCCTCTGTCAGAGCAGTATTTTAAATACCTTTAAAAGAATTGAAGGATGCTGTCTGCCAGCTCCCCAGATCCCACTGAAATTGTAAATAAGAATCCCAGGCTGTCATAAAGGAGGATTTAGAAGCTGGAGAGGCAAGCGATGAGTAGACTACCGAGATTCCACCCTTCTGGTCCATGGCTTGACCACACCATATTTCATAATCGGTAAACTTTGATGGAAGTGGTTTATCCGTCCAGAGAGATTGTAAGAAATTAGCTATTTGGCTAAACCTAAAACATTACGAGTCGGGCAGGTCCAGCTGTTTGATACAGTGATTGAGGGTAAAAGGGCCCACCGCAGTAAAAAAGTGTCAAATTCGGTACAGTCCCTTATCCAGTCACGATTTAAAAGCTAAGATGTTCCTTCCGGGGGGGAAGTCTGAGTTGTTAAAGAGATGGGTTTATAGGCTGACACTAGGGTTGTTGAGGAGCGTAAAGAGTCCCAGAGGGGACAGGGTAGGGGCCATTATCGGAGGTCTGTTTTTTGGGGGACTCCATAGTTAGAAGTCTAGGGTAAAACGAGGGACAGCTTGTTTTTCTTTTTGCACCCAATCGTGTTTTTCGTATCTTGAATAAACTATCGATAGGCAAGCCCAGACCTCCCTTCCTTCTATGAGCATATAAAGTTTGTTGAGGTATTCTATAGCCCGCCTTTCCCCAAGTGAATTTCAGTAATTTTCTTTGAAAGGATCTTATGTGGTCCCTTCTGATTGGGATAGGAAGCGAACAAAATAAATATTGCAATCATAATTTTTACTGAGTTAACCCTCCCGTGCCATGATAGCTTATTTTTGGACCAAGCTGATAGGTCTGTTTACAGCTTCCGATACATAGGGGGGTAGTTACAGACATATAGGGATTCCGTCTTTGCTGTTTAGTTAATACCCAGGTATTTAATGTAGGACTCGCTCCATTCAAATTTGAAGGACTGTCGTAGTAGAGCTACGGTATCAGTGTGTAGAGAGATGTTCAGAGCTTGAGACTTAGCGTAATTTACCTGTAGGCCATAAATCTTAGCAAAGTCATCCAGGATTTGACGTAAGTTCAGGAGGGAGGTTATAGGTGAAGTGAGAAATAGTAGAATGTCATCTGCAAAGACTCCGTATTTATGGATTTTGGTACCGCATGTGATGTGAGTTTGGGTTTTAGCGAATCGCTATAGCTAGCTTTTCAATGGCGATTGCGAAGATAAGCGGGGACAGTAGGCACCCCTGTCTGGTATCTTTCGCTATAGAGATTGGTTTGGAATATAAACCCTGGAGATGGATATACGCTTTAAGATATAGAGCATGGATAAGAAACATGAATCGAACGCCGAAACACCAACGTTCCAGAATTGCAAAGATGTAGGGCCAGAGTCAAAGACCTTCTGTAGGTCCAATGAGAGAAGCATTCCTGATTGTTTATGGCCCCCTATCCAATTTGTTTGAAGTTGGACATGATATCTATCACCTGCCTAATCTGGTCTGGGCCCTGTCTACCCGAAATGAACCCTACTTGGTCTTTATGAGCTAATGAAGTTTGCTAGATGGTTTGCCAGTATTTTAGTAAGGATTTTTAAATCGCTATTAATCAGGGAGATAGGGCGATAGTTGACAACCTCTTCCGGATTTTTGTCCAGCTTAGGTATAACTGCAATGAATGCTGTGTTAAGTTGGGGATCAAGTGGGTCTCCCTGCGTCGTTGCTTTTAGGAATTTCATTAAGGACTAGGGTGTCGGTGAAAGTTTTATCATAGGGGTTTGAGAGCTCATCCGGTCCAGGTGCTGAGCCAATATTTGGGGCTGAAATCACTCCCCATACCTCCCCTTCAGTGAAAGGGGCTTCAAGGCTGTCCTTATGCTCTGAGGAGAGTGATGGGATTGGGAGACCCTCAAGGAACTTGCATAGGGAGGCTGCTTTGTGAATTGTGTGGGGTCTATACAGGTTGGTATAAAAATCATGAAACACAAATTTTGGATGGGTTGGCCGTGGTTCTTTGTCCCGGTATTCTTTTCTTTGGCATATGGTAAGATTTAATTCGGGGAGTCAATTTATCTGCCAGCATAGAGCCCATATTTTCCCTCTGGGTATAAATTCTATTTATATTCCAACGGATTTGTAATAGGTATGTCTCGATCGGTCGATCATAATACAGGCTGCTTGGGGCCCGACTGATGACCATAGATCCAGATAAAAGAGGGAAAGAGAGTTTTTTGGGACTTTTTAAGGCACAAGTATACAACAATATAAAATATATATGTAAAAATTTATTAAATAATTATAATAGTAATGCACAGTGTACAAAACAGCAAAAGAGTTTAGGACAACCCCACATATCAGATATGATAACAAAACCGTTATTTTCTAATACAGTGGAGTCGTAGTCTCGACCGGTTTCGCAGTCTATAACTGCTTCTTCAGGAGAAATATCTATAGGGTACATATAACAAATATAAGTAACAAAATAATAATAATAACAAGCAATTATATACACTGATTTAATGGAAAAGATACATAGATTTCAGTGTTTGCGCCTTATAAGAGAGTCAAGGACTACTCACCTTGATGAGCCAAGGTGATCGTAACTTGGCTTAGGCAATGGCCCCCTAGGGCGCACGTGAGGGATAGTAGGAGCGGGCTCTGATGGAGAAGGTGTATGGGTTATTGCTGGTAATGGGGGTAATGGAGGATAGAGGTGCAAAAGAAAGGGGAAGAGGGACGGGAAATAGAAATGAAGAGAAAATAAAGAAAGAAAGAAGATAGTGAAAAAGGCAAAGGGGAGAAAAAAGGAAAGGAAGGGAGAAAAAAGGAAGGAAAAAAGAGGAAAAAAGAAAATGAAGAAGGAGGGAAAAACAGTAAAAAATGTGGTTTTTTACTGTTTTTCCCTCCTTCTTCATTTTCTTTTTTCCTCTTTTTTCCTTCCTTTTTTCTCCCTTCCTTTCCTTTTTTCTCCCCTTTGCCTTTTTCACTATCTTCTTTCTTTCTTTATTTTCTCTTCATTTCTATTTCCCGTCCCTCTTCCCCTTTCTTTTGCACCTCTATCCTCCATTACCCCCATTACCAGCAATAACCCATACACCTTCTCCATCAGAGCCCGCTCCTACTATCCCTCACGTGCGCCCTAGGGGGCCATTGCCTAAGCCAAGTTACGATCACCTTGGCTCATCAAGGTGAGTAGTCCTTGACTCTCTTATAAGGCGCAAACACTGAAATCTATGTATCTTTTCCATTAAATCAGTGTATATAATTGCTTGTTATTATTATTATTTTGTTACTTATATTTGTTATATGTACCCTATAGATATTTCTCCTGAAGAAGCAGTTATAGACTGCGAAACCGGTCGAGACTACGACTCCACTGTATTAGAAAATAACGGTTTTGTTATCATATCTGATATGTGGGGTTGTCCTAAACTCTTTTGCTGTTTTGTACACTGTGCATTACTATTATAATTATTTAATAAATTTTTACATATATATTTTATATTGTTGTATACTTGTGCCTTAAAAAGTCCCAAAAAACTCTCTTTCCCTCTTTTATCTGGATCTATGGTCATCAGTCGGGCCCCAAGCAGCCTGTATTATGATCGACCGATCGAGACATACCTATTACAAATAACAGGGATGTGGGCACAGTTTATATTTCTAGCGATCTATTTCTAACGAGGCTATACTCGCATTTTCTAATATTCCAACGGATTTGTTTTTCCGCTTTGGGCATAAGAGCCAAGTTGAGCTCCAACCTGGCTTTGTCAAGTAGGGCTACCGTATCGAGGGAGGGGTTAATTTTATGTTGAGCTCGTAACTTCGTGTACACCCCTCCTACCATTTTATGTTTTCTTTCCCTTTTTATTTTGTGTTGCCATCCTGATAATTTCCCCTCTAATGTTGGTCTTGTGGGCTGCCCATAACGTTTCTGCTGAAGTTCCTTCAACTTTGTTAAAGTGGAAATATTCCTGTAGAGATTTATCTATCATGGTCATCTGTACCTGATCAGAGGTTTTTGATTTGAGCGTTGTGTCTGGATTGTCATGATCACTATTGAGTGATCAGACAAGACCGTGTCTCTGATTTGGGAGTGGACAATAAGTGGAATAATGCGAGATGGGACTAACAGATGATCAATCCAGGCATAAGAGTGAGGACTAGAGAAGTGTGTGAAGCCTTGCTTGGTTGGATTCAATTCTCTCCAAATGTCAGCTATACCTCCAGCATGAATGAGTTTGGCTATTTTAAGTCTTTCTTTGGACAGTCTAGTGAGTTGGGCAGATGGGGGTTTAGATCTATCCAGACCTTGATCAAATGCTGCATTGGAATCTCCTCCAAAAATGACTGTACCCTCCAAGGAGGGGGACAGGGTATCAAATAGGTGTTTGAAGAAAGCTGCTTGACCTTTGTTGGGGGTGTAGTATGAGACCAGGGAGTAAAGATGGCCCTCGATCGTTCCCTTAACTAGGATAAATCTACCCTCCGGGTCTCTCGTGTCAGAAATCCAAGTGAATTTGCGGGTTTTAGCAACCATGATGGCTACCCCCTTAGTTTAATTTTCCGCACTAGCTAGGTAAAAATTAGGGAAGTGAGGATGGAGGAATTTGGGAATGTACCGAACCAGAAAGTGGGTTTCCTGAAGCATAATGATATCCAGTTTGGAGGATTTGTATGTGTTAGAAAACTTTTTATGTTTAAGTGGTGAATTCATGCCCTGGACATTATGTGTAGCGACCTTTAGGGTGTTTTGTATGTGATCAGCCACGGACCCTGTGTGAGGATGCACTATAGCATCTACCACCACTTACCTTTGAGAGTCTGTTCCTGTCAATTGTTTGAAATTGGCTTCCCCGTCTGTGACAACGAGATCTCCTAGACTGTGGAGGCCAGACGAGGAAAGTTTCTGCAAGAGAAAACATGGTTAGGCAAAGTGTAGAGGGAGATAGTGTAGAGAGGAGGAGGGAGAGGGTTCTTGGACCCCGGGGGGGAGAAAAGGATCCTAGAGGTCATCTCGCAAAAGGGAGTGAGAAAAAATTTGAGAATCAAAAATTCTTCAGGCCAAAACAGCCCGGAGAACCTATTCCCCGCAACCCCACAGGCATCAAAGGGATAGGGTGAGGCACATGTGAGCCACCCCCGACCAGTGCACCCTAAAAATATTAAGAGTTGTATTCTTAGATTAACTTATTAAAAACAAAAAGTACAAACAAGATTAACTAAACTAGTTGTAATGTGGGGTCAGAGAACAAAAAGACCCCTCCACCCTGGGACCCACCTAAATGGTACGAGGAGGAGAAGCGGCCCCAATGGTTCCCCAAACACAGCCGAGGCGGTTCCAGAGCCCATGCCTATAGTCAGCTCTGAGTATCCTTAACCTCCACCACTAAAGTGGAGATTGGGCCTCTGAGATTACCGCCTCTGTATATAACCTGTAAATTGACAATGTAAACTGAACTTTCAATAGGTCATAGGGAGAATACCGGGAGAAAAATAAGTAACTTCATGAGAAAGAAAAGGAGTCAGTCTTGAAAAAGAGTAGAAGGATTAAATGCAGGTGCATTCAGATGTTTTTGGTCATTGCAGAGGACAGCCAGTCATGGCGGGCCTTTACGATGAGATCTTTGGGCTTTAGTCAGATTCTAAAGGGGGTTTGGTGGGCTTGTTGGTAGCGGACGTTTGTTGGATCCTGAGGAGGAGAAAGAGATTTACATTTCCATCTCTTGGGAAATTATTTTTAGGCTTAGTAGTAGCTTTTCTCCCAGTGGCGTAATTGGAGAAGGCACGGTCCTGGCCCTTATATGAGAATTTCACCGCAAACGGGAAGGCCCATCTGTATTTAGGGTCTTTCTGGGAGAGAGCAGTGAGGAGAGGTTTCAGAGTTCTCCTGCGCTGGATAGTGGAGGGGGTGAGATCTGCAAAAATTTGCACTGGGTGGCCTTGGCATGTCACCCGGGGCATGGCACAAGATTGCTTCATCACCGCTTTTTTAATAGCATAGAAGTTGGGCTTGACTATGATGTCTCTGAAATAGCCATCCTTCCTGGGGGGACCCAGGGCTCTATGCGCTCTGTCCAGCTCCAGGCGGGGTGGGCGGGGCTTTTGGGATCAGTGATTTCAGTAGATCTTGTGTTGTCATGCCGTGACATTGAGTATGGTTTCCGGCAGGCCTCTGATCCTGAAGTTGTACCTCCTGGACCTGTTCTCTAAATCATCTTCGTGAGAAGGCTGTGTCCAGTTAGTTATGGAGGGTTTGGATAAGGTCAGAGTTTTGATGAGAGACCACGGCAGTCTGGTCTAGCTTATATTCAATTGCATCCATCCTTGCTCCAATATTCAGAAAACCCGCTTTTATGTCCTGCATGATTTTAGCAGCAGTGGAGGCCAGGCCCTTCTCCAAGAGAGCTGAAAGTTTGAGGTATAGGTCAGCTGCATTAAATGATTCGTCCGGGGCTGAGGTGCCCGGATAAGGAAAGTCTGCATAGGAGGGAGCTACAGGCCGACCAGGGGAGAAGGCCTGATCCCCAAAAGAATAGCTGTGCAGAGACTCTCTTGAGGCAGGTGAGGAGGTCATGGCCTGATGCCCAAAGCCCTTAGACCCAGGGGTGAAGTTCAGGATGACAGGGGCGAGAACTTGCCTGTGTTCTTGAGGCCCTTCAGCCTAAGGAGCATGAGGCTGTGTGGCTGTGGCAGCCACGGCGGCCATCTTGGTACACCCAGGCCGAATGGAAGACACAAATTCCAGCTCCAAATTCCTCCTGGCTCCCGAACCAATCATGCAGGGGAGTTCTCCGGCGTTCAGTTTGCTGTATGCTGAGCGTGGCGGAAGAGGGTGCTACAGGCGCCTCTGGTCCGGCGTGTTGCGGAGCTCCTGGATCAGGCGTCCATTAGGGAGCTCTCGTGCATGCGCACTCTATCCCCCACCTTTTTTTATACCAAATTTGGTCCATATAATATGGTGAGGATACTTAGAAGTGCAAAAGCTGGTGATTTTTCCAAAATGGAGTGTAGGTAGAAAGTACCTGACAGTCCCCTGATTCTTCCTTGCCAGCCACCACCCATGCCCTAGCCATTGCCCGCATATATATAGTGATGGGGTATGGAGCCCTACTGCCCCAGAGCAAAAAATGCATCAGAGCCTCTTAGGAGCCTACTATAGCAGCTTCCAAATTGACCTCATCCCCTAGCAGGGTTAGCCACCTATGGGCGAACACTAGTTTCCCAGTCAGGAAGTAACAAAGAAAATCCAGTACCGTCAACCCCCCCCCCCTGTTTCCACGGTTGCTGGAGCACCTGCAGTTTAATCCTTTGGTTTCACCCCATTCCACAAGAAGGCAGATACTAAACTATCTATGTTCCTGAATATATATTTCAGTATCCAAGCAGGTGAATTATGAAATATATACAGGAAAAGGGGTAGGAATTTCATCTTTAGGAAGTTAATTTTTCCAATGAGCTTTAAGGGGAGATTCTGCCAAGCTTGCAGTCTACATTTTAGTGTTTGCAACAACGGAGTGACATTTAAAGTGATGAAGTCCAAGACAGAGCTAGATATATAAATGACCAGGTATTTAAGCTTATCTATTTGTAAGGGGAAATTGGCTGGACTCTGCAAGAAGGAGAAGGAATATTAAGTGGAAGAATTTGGGATTTACACCAGTTTACTTTCAGACAAGAAAAAACAGCAAAGGAATTCAAAATGGACAAAGCTGACTATAGGGATGTATCAGAGTCACTCAAAAATAATACCATGTCATCTGCGTATAGTGTTGTCTTTTCTATCAGACTTCCAACCTGGATACCCCACACTTCTAAAGTGGCTCGCTCACAGAGCCACAGCCAGAGGTTCAATTATCAGGGTAAATAGCCCAGGAGACATAGGGCAACCTTTCCAGGTACCCCTACTCACCCAAAAAAATAGGTACCAAACCTATATGCTTCTAACACTGAGGTAATATAATACCAGTTCAGTTTAAGATGTCGTAAAACTTTCCACACTTATCTAAAACTTTAACGATAACTTAATAGAAAATTTCTGTGAAATGCTATTTGTATCTGTAATAACTATGTTGATGAATTCAGGTTATAAATTACAATGGATCCAGTGAGAATTACAGCAGGGATTTGTAATCCCTAAATACAGAATTTTTTTTAAATACATCTGATAAATATATCTCTAATTAGCCTTCAGGCTTCTAAGAAGACCATAAGTACCACAATCCACCCAGTCAAACAATTCACCATACAAAAGCTTTTCCTGCAATGTGAACATAAAGAATAGATGACCTGTCCTACAGCAAAAACACATCATAGCTTTTGACTTTTAAACTTCTCACAAGAACTTGTAAGAGAGAGAAAATATTTTAAGCAAAATACATAACACCTTTATACTCGGCGCAGTACAATTACTGACTCATCATTTTGTTTGAACCAGTATTGTTACTAGCTGTTATAATACAATGAAGGAAGACAACTATTCAAGAATTACTGAAGTCTGGCTTACTGGAATAGACCACCTGCAAAGTACTAGAATTGTTCTCTTTATTTTTTTTCTGATTATGTACGTGATGATATTAACGGGCAATCTTCTAATAATTTCAGTCATCACATCTGAACATTGTCTTCATTCTCCAATGTATATTTTCCTATGTAGTTTATCCTTATCAGAAGTTTTATTTACTACCAATCTTATTCCTAAATTTTTACAAGTTTTATGGGAGGATGGAGCTGCTATAAATCTAGGAAGTTGTCTTGCACAGTTTTATGTGTGTGGATCATTGGGAGCAACAGAGTGCTTGCTGTTTGCATCCATGTCCTATGATCGGTATTTGGCTATCTGCAAACCACTCCATTATTGTTCTGTGATGAGTTTTGCATTTTGTGGCAAACTTGTTCTGTTCTCGTGGGTGTGTGCCTTTACTATCATGTCAATCACATTAATTATGATTTCTCAGCTACAATTTTGTGGACCAAAAATCATTGATCATTATTTCTGTGATTTTTCTCCCATACTAGAACTTTCTTGTTCAGACACTCATGCAGTTGAAATAGAGACCTTCATAATTACGTCTTCAGTGGCACTCTTTCCATTTTTATTTGTTATTGGAACTTACATTTGCATTATTACTACTATTTTGAATATCCCTTCATCCACAGGTAGATGGAAATCATTCTCCACATGCAGCTCCCACCTGGCTACAGTGTGCACATATTATGGAACACTTATTAGTCTCTATGCAATACCCACACATACCTTTTCAAGGACAGTTAGTAAGACTTTATCTCTTAGTTACACAGTTGTCACTCCCATGTTCAACCCCATAATATATAGCCTGAGAAACAAAAAAATGAAATTAGGTGTTCAAAAATGTTTGAGAAAATGTCTGATAAGAAAAGAAAGGCATTTCTTGGGCCACTTCACACCTTAACCTTGTGTGACAGTACAAGGCCCTGCCACTGGGAAAATGGTTAGCAACAGGAAGATTGCCTTCCTATCCAATTGTGCCTTTCCTGCAGCATTTTAAGATACATTCCATTTTTTTATACCTCTCTTCTTTTTTGTAGTTATAATTTTAGCAATTTTTCCCATTAGTACTTTTATGTTTTTTTTTTAAATCATCCCATCTTACCATTTGCATGATAGTTGATAATCAATCGCATGGTTAGATATTCAATTAACTCCAATATATCATACATATATGAGTTCCTATGAACCTGATCTGACTCTCATTTGTGATATATATATCCATTAACTTTGTCTAGGTATTTCCTACCTTTGTTCTCCTGACCATATATATGTGTACTTTTTAGAATTTTTCATATTCTTAAATGGTGTTTTTAGTCAAATTACCAATAAACTTTCTTGCTTTTAAGTGGGTTCAGCTAGACTTAAGCCTCGTACACACGATAGGTTAACCAGAGGACAGCGGTCTGAAGGACCGTTTTCATTGGTTAAAACCGATCGTGTGTGGGCCCCATAGGTTATTTAACCATAGGTTAAAAAAAAGCCAACTTGCTTTAAAATGTACCTGGATTCCTAACCGATAGGTCAAAACCGATCGTTAGTAGGCATAACCATCGGATAAAAAACCCACGCATGCTCAGAATCAAGTCGACGCATGCTTGGAAGCATTGAACGTCAATGTTTCGTTCTGACACGATCGGTTATTTAACCTATGGTGTGTAGGCATGACGGACCATCAGTCAGCTTCATCGGTTAACCTAAGACAATGGTCCTTCAGACCGTTGTCCTCTGGTTAACCTATCGTGTGTACAAGGCTTTATACATACTGTACAATTACATTTTCTATAACATCATTTTTTTACTGGTTATTCCAGCTGTTCTGTTGCCTAGTGTCTGTTTTTTTTGAAGAACAGCAGGGTTGTATGCAGGTGCACATAGCCTTTATAATGATGAACTGAGAACAATCTAGGGCTCCAGCCAATTGGGAGGTGTGCTCCCATTTTGAAGGCAAGACTTCACCTTCACTGTGTGCTAGTTGTGTGCATTACCAAGGAGCTGTACAAACACATGGACACTGTCCTCACCTATAACTGGCCTTTTCAGCGAGGAGCACATGGAAGGGCAACGCATGCAAAATAAAACCAAAGAAATTCCAAGCTTAACTTACCGACCAGCTACAAAGCCCCATCAAGGCACCCCGGTATAATCTGTGGACCTAATGCTAAAGTTTTAGAGTCCCACAATGGAAGCACTTCCATTATAATGGATAGGCAGAGGGCAGGTGAGCCTGGAGGGAGCCCACCCCTCCTTCAAGGCACAGGGGCGCACTGGGTACCCTGCACTTAGCACAATGGCAGCAAAGGCCTCCAGTGCATCCCCTCACCAGTATTTCAACATTACAAACAAATGGCCACTGCCCTCACCTATAACTGCCCTTTGCAGCAGGGAGCACATGGAAGGGCATTGCATGCAAAATAAAACCAAACAAATTCCAAGCTCAACTTACTAACCAGTCTTCAACCAACTGAATTATTCTGTCTAACAGTATGCGTATGTAGCGCTACCCCCGAAGGAGCCGCTGATTAGATTTGGGATCTACTCTCAGTAACTGATTCACCCCTATTTAACTAGCTCAAGCCCTCCCTTGGCACACCGAATGCAAAAGTATTGTGGCCCCTACTTGGTTGAGGCCGCAATAGCATACACATCCATAAAACATGCAAAAGGCAATACAATGGTGTTATTACCTTTTCCTGTAGGCGATTCCCAAGAGTAAATACACGTCACACATTTATTATATTCAAACCAGAGAATAACTTTACTGTGCATATGGTAAAGCAAATGAAAAGGGCTTGAATAACATGCTAATCATACACAGGTACTAACACACAATGACTCTGCAAGGGCCCTTGCATGAGTCAGCAAGTAAATAAAGGGAATCTAATACTAAAGGAGAGATGCTATTTAGCTTATGTTACTTTATTCAATCTATGCTCGCGGGCTCCCCCTAGCGGGCAGTCCTGCAGAACAGCTAGTGTAAAGAACCTTTTTGCCAGGCCTGGCTCTAACAGTTCTCAGATGTCTTCTTAGAACAAATTTACGTTGCAGCCGTTGGTGCACTTTTAAACTGTAATCCAAAAGGGGTGAAGAAAGAACAATCTCAGTCAGACGGGGTATAACAAACACCCAATGTTGATGGACTGATCGCTCGTCAGCGTCAGTCAGGTCTGTAGGTGTAACTCTCAACTTAGTAGGCCTCTATGATATAGTCAAAGATCAAATACGTAACTCCAGTTATTGGATGATATTAAATTATCAGCCGAAATGGGGTTTGAAAGTTAGGCAAGTGCCGCTCACCCGAACAGGTCCGATCCGACCTGAATCCTTCACAAAGGGCACCCCGGTCAGTCACTGCTCCGTAGCACGCGGTCTCCGGTGTCTGGCTCCCCGCTGCTCTTCAGTAGTCAGCTCACAAACTCTTTCGGTCTCCTGGGACACCCCCCTGGTCTTTCCTCCCTCCGGATGGTTGGTCCCTAGGCGAATTCAGGCCCAGGCTTCAGGCCTATCAGCTTAGCTGTGGAGCTCCACATAGCTCCGCAGAGGAGAAGAGGCAGGTCCAGAGAGAGAGAAATCAACTCCTCCCCATCCTTAAATAACCTCCCCCATAAGTCTGTGCGGAGGTGTCATATGTTCCAATAAGACAGGGCATTGTGGGAAGTGTAGTCTGTTTTCTACTAAGTGTCAATGGAGTCCATATCTCCCGGTACTTCTGGTCCCACAATGCACAACTTTTAAAGCCATCTTAACATATATACAGGTGTGGCTCAAACTCCGGTAGGGATTCAGGCCCATCAATAGTCTCTGATAGGGTGACCCCGCTACACGTAAAAACAGGGGTTTTGTTTGCACACATTTACAAATACATACATAAGCTACAGAGCCCTGTCAAGGCACCCCATTATTTTCTGTAGTCCTTTCTCTACATTTCAAGAGCCTCCACAATGAAAGCACATGCATTAAAATGGATAGGCAGAGGGCAGATGTCCCTGGAGGAAGCCCACCCCTCCCTAAAAGGCACAGGGGTGCACTCGACATCCAGCACAGCAAAAAGCATCCCCTGGTGCCTTTAAGGAGTGGTGGACCCTCTGCAGTGTGAAGTTGGAGACAGAGCAGGGATCAGTGACAATATATTTTTACCAAGCTAGTGTCAGTGCAGTGTTAGTGTAGTGTCAGTGTAGTGTGAGTGAAGTGTGAGTGTAGTGTAGTGTTTAACAGCATTACATTTAGTGCTGTATACAGTGCTGTACACACACTTTTTCTTTTAGTAGCTGCGTCTTTTTTTTATTCTCCTGCCTTTTTTTTTTTAATTGTTAACTACAGTTTGTCTTACTATGATGCTGGTGTTCCCCCTTTTTTATTAGTTTTTAGTTTTTCAATTTGTATCAGCAGCAGTCCCCAATTGTACACCATTTGTAACATCTTGACATTATCTGGGACACCCCTATGTTATCAAAGTTGCATACATTGCATTACATCCATCTGTATGTCATAGTATCATAAACAGGGGGTCCCCAAAAGCCTTGATCTATTTCGCAGGGATTTACAATCTGAGTGATCATAAATACAATGGATAAGTATTTAATTTCAATACATTTTTATTGGGTCTTATAGAAGTTTACAAAGTAAAGAGTATACAACAAATTGGTTGTACAATAGCCATCACAAACAAAACAGTACATTCATTGCAAGGCACGCCACTTAGTATAATAAGTGCAGGGCTCAAAATTTCAAGTCCTGAGATACTAGCCAGGTCTCAAGGGTTACTCGCCACTAGTTGCCCCACCAAGCCCACCCCGCCACTAATTCCGCCCCTAAACATGCTCTCATAAATCTCATGAAATGACACTTAAATGTTTAATGCAGAATTAAGTTATATACATAAATATTAACAACAACAACAACAACTTTATCCATGCCCACCAATGCAGCCTTGTGCCCACCAATGCAGCCGTGTGCCCACTAGGGATGAGCCGAACACCCCCCGGTTCGGTTTGCACCAGAACCTGCAAACAGACCGAAAGTTTGCGCAAACTTTAGAACCCCATTAAAGTCTATGGGACTCGAACGTTCTAAATCAAAAGTGCTAATTTTAAAGGCTAATATGCAAGTTATTGTCCTAAAAAGGGTCTGGGGACCTGGGTCCTACCCCAGGGGACATGTATCAATGCAAATTTTCTTGGGAGCAGTGATTTTAATGATGCTTAAAGTGAAAAAAAAAGTGAAATATTCCTTTAACCACTTAAGCCTCGGACCATTTGTCAGCCTAAGGACTAGAGGTATTTTTTCAATTTCGCACTGCGCTTCTTTAACTGGTAATTGCGCGGTCATGCAATGTTGTACCCAAACTAAATTTGCATCCTTTTTTTCCCACAAATACAGCTTTCTTTTGATGGTATTTGATTGCCTCTGCAATTTTTATTTTTTGCCATTATAAACGGAAAAATACATATGTCTTTAGTAAAAAAAATGACAATAAGCGTATATTTATTGTTTTGCGCAAAAATTATAGCGTCTACACACTAGGGTACATTTTCTGGAATTTATACAGCTTTTAGTTTATGACTGCCTATCTAATTTATTGAGACATGTTGAGCCCATTGAATATTTTCTTTTGTCCCAAGTGATTGAATAATGACAAAAAATATATAAAATTTTACAAAAAGTTATCACTAAATGATATATTGCTCACATGTGCCATGGTTATATGTGGAATTGCACCCCAAAATAAATGTTGCTGCTTCTCCTGAGTACAGGGATACCACATGTGTGGGACTTTTTGGGAGCCTAGCTGCATACGAGGCCCCGAAATCCAATCACCGTCTTCAGGATTTCTATGGGTGCAAATGCCAGAAATATCACAATCCCCCCCCCCAATGACCCAATTTTGGAAAGTAGACACCCCAAGCTATTTGCTGAGAGGCATGTTGAGTCCATGGAATATTTTATATTTTGCCACAAGTTGCAGGAAAATAACAAACTTTTTTTTTTTTGCACAAAGTTGTCACTAAATGATATATTGCTCACACATGACATGGGCATATGTGGAATTACACCCCAAATACATTCTGCTGCTTCTCCTGAGTACGGAGACTTTTTGGGAGCCTAGCCGGGTACGGCACCCCGAAAACCAAGCACCGCCTTCAAGATTTCTAAGGGCATAGATTTTTGATTTCACTCCTCACTACCTATCACTACCTATCACAGTTTTGAAGGCCATAAAATGCCAAGATGGCACAAAACCCCCCTACAGTGGGTGACCACAATATTGTTTCAAACTCGGTCCCTTTCTCGGCGAGATTGACCATCTACGAGCCCCATCGCGGGAGCCAGCGCCGAGCCGGCTCGCTGCGATGGGGAAAAAGCCGTCATAGAAGTGACGGGGAGCAGACTAATAAATTATTTTAAAACCCTGTGTCCATAGGTGTGCGCAGCCCATTGTATTAGGGTGTGCACCCCAAAGCTCAAACACATATTTGTGTGTATGTGTATATATACTGACGGTGTCATTAGAGCAGTGGACGGTGTCAGTAGGGTAGAAATTGGTTTCAGTAGGGTAGTGGATGGTGTCAGTAGTTTTTATTTTTATTTTATTTTGTATTTTCTTTTTACAATTTTATTTGTTTTAATTTTGTTTTGTTTTTTTAAATAGGGGGAATGTGTGGCACATGGGGTGATTAGGGTGTGCCCAGGCACACCTGGCACACCCTGTGCGCACGCCTATGCCTGTGTCGTGTGTTTATTTTTATTGACACTTTGCCTCCAGGTGAATGGGTAGGGGTACGATGTACCCCATATTCATTCACCTAGGGTGGGGGGCCGGTATCTGGGGGCCCCCTTATTAAAGGGGGCTCCCAGATTCCGATAAGCCCCCCGCCCACAGACCCCGACAACCACCGGCCAGGGTTGTCGGGAAGAGGCCCTCTCCTTTTCAACATTGGGACAGGGTGCTCTGGGGTGGGGGGGGCGCAGTGCGCCCCCCTGCCCCAGAGCACCCAACCCCCCCATGTTGAGGGCATGCGGCCTGGTACAGCTCAGGAGGGGGCGCTCGCTCGTCCTCACTCCTTTCCTGACCGGGCGGGCGGTGTGCTTTGGATACAGGTCTGGTATGGATTGTGGGGGGATGCCCACGTCGTTTTTTTGGCATAGGGGGGTTCTCCTTACAACCCATACCAGACCTAAGGGCCTGGTATGCCCCTGGAGGGGAACCCATGCCGTTTTTTTATTTAAAATTTGGCGTGGAGTTCCCCCTCATGATTTATACCAAACGCTGCGGCTAGAATTGGCAGGAATCCAAGTCGGATCCCCGTCGCTTCTATGACGCGCTCGCTGGAATGTGCTTTTTCTATTCCAGCGAGTGCGAGATGTCGGCACCCTGTCGCCAAGAATCAGCGCAATGATGTGGTGCTGGAAACATATTCTCAGCAACAGGTACAGTATGCACAAGCAAAATCCTGGAAGCCGTCGAGGAGCCTATCCACCATACGTTGGAAGGTAGCCGGGGCATTTTTCATCCCGAATGGCATGACCTTAGACTGGTACAGGCCAAATGAGGTAACAAATGCCAACAGGGGATAGCATTCTCGGCCAGGGGAATCTGCCAATAACCTTTACACAGGTCGATTGTATTTAAATAACGCCCCCTGGCTATACGATCTAGCAGTTCGTCTACACGGGGCATCGGGTAGGCATAAGTGGTGGTCTTCTCATTGAGTCGCCTGTAGTCCATGCAAAACCGGGTAGTTCCGCCTTTCTACAGGCGAGGCCCAAGGGCTGTCAGAGGGCTCAATGACTCCTAACTGAATCATCTCCTTATCTCCTTCCGCATTTCTTCTCGGACTGCTTCAGGGATACAGTAGGGGGCCTGTCGAAGGGGTGCTTTTCCAGGGGTCTCTACCTTATGCGCACCCAGGGTCGCGTAGCCCGGTTTTTGGGAGAAAGTTGCCTGTTTCTCCCACAGAAGCCGCTTAGCCTGTTCCTTCTTTGTGGGACTTAACCAGTCCCCTAGCTGTACAAGGCTAATGAGATCAGTCTGGGGGTCTCTCTCTAGTAAATCAGGGAGGGGTAAACTTTCTGAGTCGTCCGCAGCAGGGGCACATACTGCAGCAACATCCTCCTGCCGTTCCTGATACTCCTTCTGCATGTTCACATGAAAGGTCCGCTGGATTCTTTCACCTGTACAGCTGGCAATAACATAGGTAGTATCACATACCTGGGCTACTACTTTATACGGGCCTTGCCAAGATGTCTGCATCTTGTCGGTCTTCACCGGCTTGAGCACTAAGACCTTCTGCCCAACCTGGAAGATACGCTGTCGGGCCCCCCGATCATACCATCTCTTCTGTCTCCCCTGGGCCGCCTGGAAATTTTCCCTTACCATCAGAGACAGTTGCTCCATGCGGTCCCTGAGTTCCAGAACATAGGTCACTATGGGGGTCCCCTCCTGCTCTGTCTCTCCCTCCCAGTGTCCTCTAATGAGATTGAGGGGTCCGCGGACCCTTCTCCCATAGAGCAACTCAAAGGGAGAGAACCCAGTAGATTCCTGGGGTACCTCTTTGTACGCAAATAACAGGTGAGGCAGAAATCTCTCCCAGTCTCTGCAAGCATCCGAAAAGGTCCTCAGCATTTGCTTGAGAGTCCTGTTAAAGCGCTTGCAGAGACCATTAGTCTGGGGATGGTAAGGTGAGCTCAGCAAGGGCTTAATATTGCACACCTTCCACAACTGCTGGGTGAGCTCCGCGGTAAACTGGGTTCCCTGGTCAGAGAGAATCTCCTGAGGGAACCCCACTCTAGTAAATATCTTAACCAGGGCATTAGCTACAGTCTCTGCCTCGATGTTGGACATAGCTACTGCCTCTGGGTAACAGGTGGCATAGTCCACCACGGTGAAAATATACTTCTTCCCGGATGGACTAGGCCTGGCCAAGGGACCCACAATGTCAACAGCTATGCGGTAAAAGGGCTCCACAATAATAGGCATAGACATAAGTCTAGCCTTAGGGTGGTCCCCCCCTTATACCTACCCGTTGACATGTGTCAAACGTTTTGCAGTATTGTCGCACATCCTGGTTAAAATTGGGCCAGAAGAAATTCTGTGTAATCCTATGGGCAGTGCGACGGGACCACCAGCTGTCTTTTCTGTGAAGGGGCCTTACTTCTCTGGGATGGCTTAGGGATCCTATACAGTCTGTCCCCCACCCATTCATAAAGCTCCCCATCTATTTCCCTTTCCTGAGTATCTGCCTTAGCCCTATACTTCTGTAAGGTCGGGGTTCCCTCCTGAATGCCTCTGGGGTATCCCAGCCTAGGGGCGCCTGATCTATGGTACATGTCGGGGGAAGATAGTCTTACCTGGGTCTCAGCAGCAAGCGGGCCGGTTCCAGCATCACGGGTCTGGGCATGGGTAGTCACTGGGTTGGCTTCATCAGGGCCCATCGGGGCATAAGAAGCAACGAGGGGGGCCAAATCATTCCCCAGTAGTACATCTGCTGGCAAATCTTTCATCACCCCCACATTCACGTGTCCTGAACCAACCCCCCAATCCAGGTGTACGCGGGCAACAGGTAGCCGGAAGACGGTGCCTCCCGCTACTCCTACACTGATCTACCTGATTCATATACTGATGACGACACTGACCTACCCAATTCCTATACTGACCACTACACTGACCTACCTAACCCCTACACTAACCACTACACTGACATACCTGATTCCTATACTGACCACGACACTGACCTAACTGATTCTTATACTGACCACTACACTGACCTACCTGAGTTCTATACTGACCACTACACTGACCTACCTGATTCCTGCACTACTCACCCCACCTACAGTAAAGATCGGTTGATTTTGCTCACCGCTCCATGGCTGCCATGATAATCCATCAGAGCAGGGCTCTCCCCAGCACCAGGTACTGTTCCCAACACCCAGATGCTCCTCAGTTTCCCCTGCCAAGAGCTTCTCCAAAAGCCGCCATACACTCTGCACCTCCCCTCCCCTCTGATGTTTTCACACACACATGGACTGCCTGCACTAGAGGGATCATGGGGGACAGGCTGGACTACGGGAGTCCCTGGGTGGGGGGGGAGGCAACACAACACACTTGGGGGGCACAGTAATGATTTTGTGCCCCCCAAATATTGTACTTGGGGCGAGAGTACCAGATGCCCCCCCCCCCATGCCACTGCAATCTGGGGACAAATCCAGGGACAGACTGGCCCCCGGGGACAGTGTCCTCAATTCGGGGACTGTCCCCGGAAACCAGGGATGTCTGGTCACCCTACTCTAACAGAAAACACTACTTAAACACTACCTAACTCCATGCACTGCAAGCCAGCCTTGCCGGAGAAATAGTGTGTTAAGGCTTCCCTGTGTGTTTCTTGCCATGTGCGCTATGTTTGATTCTGTGTACAGACTATTGGCTTTTTATCCTGACTATCCCTTTCTGCTTGTAGCCCAGACCTTTGGCGTGTTCTCCTGACCATCCCTGTCTGGTTGTTGCCCCTTGGCTTTTCCTTCTGACTATTCCTGACTATCCCTTGGTTCCCTGGATTGCTGCTTCCTCTCCATCAGCTGCAGCGAAGTCCATCCTCACCATCAGAGGTTCTGGTGAAAAACTGCTGGCTCTTAGACACCCTGGGGAATCGTATTCTTTAGCTCCCTGTTTGATCCATGTTGGTGCTCAGATGGAGCTGCTTTGCTGAAACAACAAGGGTCAACAACCTTAGTGGTGCGCTCCTAACCCAGTGGTGTGCACCTGTCACCTGGCCTCAGGTGACCTATAGAGATGTACAGAACTGTTCGCCGGCAAAAAATTTGCGGCGATTTTTGCGCGTTCGCGTTCGCCGATGCGTGCGAACATATGCGCTGTTCGATCCGCCTCCTATTAATTAACATTGAGCAAACTTTGACCCTCTACCTCACAGTCAGCAGACACATTCCAGCCAATCAGCAGCATACCCTCCCTCCCTGACCCTCCCACCTCTCGGGCAGCATCTATTTTAGATTCATTCTGAACCTGCATTCTTAGTGAGAGGAGGGAGAGTGTTGCTGCTGCTGAATTTATAGGCAAATCTATAGCTAGGCTAGTGTTTTCAGTGTCCACTCCAGTCCTGAAAGACTCATCTGATCTCTGCTGTAAGGACAGCACCCCAAAAAGTCCTTTTTAGAGCTAGTATATCAGTCTGCTTTTTTTTCTGTAATCGAATTGCAGTTGCATGCTAGGCAGCGTGTGTGTCAGGATCACAGCGTACACTGTGCCCAGTGCCACCCACCACTCATCTATCTTGGTGGCACAGTAGATAACATTTAAAAAAATAAATTGTTTTACTGCAATAGAATAGTAGTCAGTTGCCTGGCTGCCATCGTGTGTCAGGGGTACAGCGTACACTGTGCCCAGTGCCACCCACCACTCATCTATCTTGGTGGCACAGTACATAACATAAAATAAAATATATATATTACTGCAATATAATAGTAGTCAGTTGCCTGGCTGCCAGCGTGTGTCAGGGGTACAGTGTACACTGTGCCCAGTGCCACCCACCACTCATCTATCTTGGTGGCACAGTACATAACATTTAAAAAAAATGTATTACTGCAATATAATAGTCAGTTGCCTGGCTGCCAGCGTGTGTCAGGGGTACAGCGTACACTGTGCCCAGTGCCACCCACCACTCATCTATCTTGGTGGCACAGTACATAATATTTAAAAATATATATATATTACTGCAATATAATTGTAGTCAGTTTCCTGGCTGCCAGCGTGTGTCAGGGGTACAGCGTACACTGTGCCCAGTGCCACCCACCACTCATCTATCTTGGTGGCACAGTACATAACATTTAAAAACCCCCAAAAATGTACTGCAATAGAATAGTAGTCAGTTGCCAGCGTGTGTCAGGCTCATAGGGCCAGATTCGGGTACAATTGTGCCCATGTAACGTAAGCCGTTTACGTTACACCTCCGCAAGTTTTCAGTTTTAGTGCCCGATCCACAAAGCACTTACCTATAAACTTGCGGCGGTGTATCGTAAATACGTCCGTCGCAAGGCGGTCCAAATCGAATGGGCGGGTACCATTTAAATTAGGCGCGCTCCCGCGCTGGACCTACTGGGCATGCTCCGTTTCGAAATTCCCGCCGTGCTTTGCGCGAACTGACGTCATTTTTGCGATCGGCGACATGTGTAGCGTACTTCCGTATTCCCGGACGTCTTACGCAAACGACGTGAAATTTAAAATGTCGACGCGGGAACGACGGCCATACTTTAGACAGCAATACGTTTGCTGTCTAAAGTTAAGGCACCCAAAACGACGACTAACTTTGCGACGGGAAACTAGACTAGCGGCAAAGTAGAGAATGCGAAAAACCGTTGTGGATCGCCGTAACTCCTAATTTGCATACCCGACGCTGGTTTACGACGCAAACTCCCCACAGCGGCGGCCGCGGTACTGCATCCTAAGATCCGACTGTGTAAAACAATTACACCTGTCGGATCTTAGGGATATCTATGCGTAACTGGTTCTATGAATCAGTCGCATAGATACTCTGAGAGATACGACGGAGTATCTGAGATACTCCGTCGTATCTCCTTTGTGAATCTGGGCCATAGTGTATACTGTGCCCACTTGCCCAGTGCCACCACTCATATATCTGGTGGCATAGTATATTAAATTTAAAAAGAAAAAACACAATTTTGACTGCAATAGAATAGCAGTTAGTTGTCTGCAGGCGTGTGTCAGGCCTACAGCGTCTACTCTGCCAACTTCTGCCAGTGCACAGTGCCACTCATATCTGGTGTCACAGTTGCTTGCACGCATAGTACAACTAAACAAATAAAAAAAATGACTGGCAGAGGCAGGCCATCCCGCAGGGGCTGTCGTGGTGCTGTGATTCCTTTTGGCCCTACAATAATGCCCAGTGTTCAGAGGCCACGTACCCTGAACTCGAAAAGTTCTGAGGACATAGTTGACTGGCTAACACAGGACACCCAATCTTCTACAGCGTCCGCTCGTAACCTTGATGCACTATCCTCCTCCAGCTCAGCTTTGGGCACCTCTCAAGTTACCACTCGCCCGCATGCCACCACCACCAACACTAGCATCACAGCTGCTTCACTTGATCTTTCAGAGGAGTTATTTACACATCAGTTGGAAGAAATGAGTGATGCACAACCATTATTGCCAGAGGTTTTAGATAAAAGGGATATGACTCAGTCAGGCAGCATTACACACATGGACGTATGGTGTGATGATGATGTACCCGCTGCTGCTTCCTTTGCTGAGTTGTCAGATACAAGTGAAGCGGTTGATGATGACGATGTGTCCGGGGATGTCACGTGGGTGCCCGCTCGAAGAGAAGAAGAAGAGGGGGAAAGTTCAGATGGGGAGACAGAGAGGAGGAGCAGACGAGTTGGAAGCAGGGGGAGGTCGTCGCAAGGAGCTAGTGGCACAGTCAGACAGCATGTATCGGCACCCGGGGTCAGCCAGACAGCACGCCAATCAACGCATGCTGTTGCCACCACCAGAATGCCGTCATTGCAAAGCTCAGCAGTGTGGCATTTTTTTTGTGTGTCTGCCTCTGATAACATTGATGCCATTTGCAACCTGTGCCAAAAGAAACTGAGTCATGGGAAATCCAACACCCACCTAGGTACAACTGCTTTGCGAAGGCACATGATCGCACATCACAAACGCCTATGAGATCAACACATGATGAAGAGTACAAGCAGCACACAAGCTCAAAGCCACCATCCTCCTCCTGGTGCAGCATCTTCAGTCACGTCAACCACTGCTGTCCTCTTGCTCCACATCAACTGCACCCCCCCAGCTCCCCAGGGGCTATTCCACATCACGGATACGACAGTGTCACACCGTCTTGGGGTTGACTTGCCTGAAAGCAGAGAGTCACACCGGACCAGCACTCCTGTCCGCCCTAAACGCACAGGTGGATCAGTGGCTGACTCCGCACCAACTGGAGATCGGCAAAGTGGTGTGTGACAACGGAAGCAATTTGTTGGCGGCATTGAATTTGGGCAAGTTGACACATGTCCCGTGCATGGCACATGTGATGAATCTGATTGTACAACGCTTTGTGCATAAGTACCCAGACTTACAGGACGTCCTCAAGCAGGCCAGGAAGGTGTGTGGCCATTTCAGGCGTTCCTACATGGCCATGGCACACTTTTCAGATATCCAGCGGTGAAACAACATGCCAGTGAGGCGACTGATTTGCGACAGCCCGACACGTTGGAATTCAACACTCCTAATGTTCGACCACCTGCTCCAACAAGAAAAAGCTGTCAATGAGTATTTGTATGACCGGGGTGCTAGGACAGCCTCTGCGCAGCTAGGAATTTTTTTGCCACATTACTGGATGCTCATGCGCAATGCCTGTAGGCTCATGCATCCTTTTGAGGAGGTGACAAACCTAGTCAGTCTCACAGAAGGCAGCATCAGCGACATCATCCCATTTGTTTTCTTCCTGGAACGTGCCCTGCGAAGAGTGCTGGATCAGGCCGTAGATAAGCGAGAGGAAGAGGAAGAGTTGTGGTCACAAGCACCACCAGAAATAGCCTTATCAGCATCACTTGCTGGACCTGCAGAAACGCTGGAAGAGGAGTGCGAGGAAGAGGAGTCAGAGGAGGAATGTGGCTTTGAGGAGGAGGAATACCAACCACAGCAGGAATCCCAGGGTGCTCGTGGTCACCTATCTGGTACCCGTGGTGTTGTACGTGGCTGGGAGGAAGAACAGACCTTCAGTGAGATCCGTGAGGATGAGGAACGGGACATGAGTAGCTCGGCATCCAACCTTGTGCAAATGGGGTCTTTCATGCTGTCGTGCCTGTTGAGGGACCCTCGTATAAAAAGGCTGAAGGAGAATGACCTGTACTGGGTGGCCATGCTACTAGACCCCCAGTATAAGCAGAAAGTGCCTGAAATGTTACCAAATTACCGGAAGTCGGAAAGGATGCAGCAGTTCCAAAATAAATTAAAAAGTATGCTTTACACAGCGTATAAGGGTGATGTCACAGCACAACGGGAATCTAACAGTGGAAGAGGTGAAAGTAATCCTCCTCCTACCATGACCACGCCAGCAAGGACAGGACGCTTTACAGATGTGTTGTTGATGGAGGACATGCAGAGCTTTTTCAGCCCTACGCGTCGCCACAGCCCTTCGGGGTCCACCCTCAGAGAACGACTCGACCGACAGGTAGCAGACTACCTCGCCTTAACTGCAGATATCGACACTCTGAGGAGCGATGAACCCCTTGACTACTGGGTGTGCAGGCTTGACCTGTGGCCTGAGCTATCCCAATTTGTGATAGAACTTATGGCCTGCCCCGCTTCAAGTGTCCTTTCAGAAAGGACCTTCAGTGCAGCAGGAGGTATTGTCACTGAGAAGAGAAGTCGCCTAGGTCAAAAAAGTCTAGATTGCCTCACCTTATTTAAGATGAATGAGGCATGGATCCCGAAGGGACTGACAGTGGGCGATACATTTGACTAAAGGCCTGATGAGATGAGCTTCCTTGGGCTACAAATGGTCCACACGCTGCTGTATTTTATCTCTGCATGCCGGATAACTTGCGTGACTTATCCGTCACCAAATAGGGTTCAAGCCGCAATGTTTTAGTGCACTTTCTGCCTGGAAAACATAAATTTTTCTGGCCGCTGCTACAGCAGCAGCTGCAACAATACCTACTTTTTCAGGCATGTGTACATGCCTAATTTCTCTGGCCTCTGGTGCTGCACTGTGGCTGCAAAAAAAAAGGCACATACATGTGTCAATTCCCCTTCGTGATCATTACCTTGTTGTGGTGAAGGGGCTTGCGTATCACAATGAAGCGACCACCTCTATGAGTGTGTTGGCAATGGCAATGTTGGCACACCCCAGATGATAAGGTCATTGCTTCATTGTGAACAGACCAAAAGCGATCGGCTGGATAATTTTGCATAGAAAAAACATTAATTTTCTTTGTGATCATCTAAGGTGATCATTAAAGCCTATTAGGCCAACAATGGGCTCACACTGCAGAATCATTGTTTTCTGGGTCACTTAACTGTCACTGAACTACCTCAGCACGACCATAGGCTTTGAAAAAACCCCATCGCCTGCAATCTCCAAAACGTTCATTGACGTCAGTGAGGACAAGGAATGGGACATTGCTAGCTTGGTATCCAACCTTGTGTAAATGGACTGTTTGCAGGTGTTTGCGGTGCGTTAAACGGGGAGTTTGATCTGTCAGAGTTTGGTCTGTCACTGTGAACCCTAACCCTATTACAGACAGGGTTAGGGTTACAGATAGGGTTAGGGCTAGGGTTACAGATAGGGTTAGGGTTAGGGTTACAGATAGGGTGATGGTTACAGGTAGGGTTAGGGTAGGGTTAGGGTTACAGATAGGGTTAGAGTTAGGGTTAGGGTTAGGGTTACAGCCTGTAACCCTAACCCTGTCTGTAACCCTAACCCTGTCTGTAACCCTAACCCTATCTGTTACCCTAACCCTATCTGTAACCCTAACCCTAAGCCTTACACTACCTGATCGATATAACATCATACTTGATGTTTTAAAGCACGTTATTCCAAACAATTTATGAATGTTAGGTGATTTATGCCCTTTATGGATTAAAAACTGACTCTTCGACAACTATAGATTTTCCATGGGAGTTTTGCCATGGATCTCCCTCCGGCATGCCACAGTCCAGGTGTTGGTCCCCTTGAAACAACTTTTCCATCATTATTGTGGCCAGAAAGAGTCCCTGTGGGTTTGAAAATTCGCCTGCCCATTGAAGTCTCTGGCGGTTCGCCTGGTTCACGCATTCGCGAACATATGCGCAAGTTCGCAATCGCCGTTCGCGAACGCAAAATTTTAGGTTCGCGACATCACTAGTGACCTATCATTCGGTCTTTGCAGATGACACCAAGCTTTGCAGTGGAAAAGCATCCTTACATGATGTCTCCAACTTACAAGCAAATCTCAATGCACTGTTTAATTGGGTCACTGTGTGAAAAATTAAGTTTAATGTTGATAAATGTAAAATTGTGCACTTGGGTGCTAAAATAATGCATGCATCATGCATACTAGGGGGAGTAAAACTGGGAGAATCAATAATAGAGAAGGATCTGGGTGTTCTGGTAGATCATTAGCTTAAAGCAGATGTGCCAGTATAAAAAAATATTAAAAGCCAGCAGCTACAAATACTGCAGCTGCTGACTTTTAATATTAGGACACTTACCTGTCCTGGAGTCCAGCGCCGACCGCAGCAGAGGACGAGCGATCGCTCGTCTCTCTGCTGCTCCCCCCGCCATCCTCAGTGAGGGAACCAGGAAGTGAAGCGCTCCGGCTTCACTACCCGGTTCCCTACGGCGCATGTGCGAGTCGCGCTGCCCCCGCCGATTGGCTCACACGCTGTGTGCTGGGAGCCGAGTGTTCCCAGCACACAACGGGCGACAGACGGGAAGTCAGAAAAACACGTCTTTTGCCCGTAGCGTGTGGCCGGAAGTGGGTGCAAATACCTGTCTTTAGACAGGTATCTGCACCCCCCTCCCCCCTGAAAGGTGTCAAATGTGACACCGGAGGGGGGGGCGGGTGCCG
The DNA here is from genome assembly GCF_905171775.1 of Rana temporaria. Classification (NCBI taxonomy): domain Eukaryota; kingdom Metazoa; phylum Chordata; class Amphibia; order Anura; family Ranidae; genus Rana; species Rana temporaria. The sequence goes on from NC_053489.1 coordinate 226,926,482, forward strand.
ATCAGCGTGAGTTCCACTTTAGGGTGGAGCTCCGCTTTAATAATGACACGCAATACCAAGCAGCAGTTTCCAAAGAGAGCAAAATACTTTCTTGTGTTGAGAGAGGTATTAACTCCAGAGAGAGATATAATTTTGCCCCTGTAAAAATCGTTAGTAAGACTGCATCTGGAATATGCAGTTCACTTTTCAGCACCAGTTCACAAAAAGGATATTGGTGAACTGGAGAAAGTACAGAGAAGAGCAACCAAACTAATGAGAGGCATGGAGGAGATCAGCTATGAGGAAAGATGAGAGGAACTGAATTTATTATCTCTTGAGAAGATATGATCAACATGTATAAATACATAAGTGGTCCATATAGTGAACTTGGTGTTAAGTTATTAGGACAAGGGGGCACTCTTTACACCTATAGGAAAAGAGATTTAATCTCCAAATATGGAAAGGCTTCTTCTTAGTGAGAGCTGTGAAAATGTGGAACAGACTCCCTCAGGAGCCGATTCTGTCCAGCAGCTTTAAAAAAGGCCTGGATGCTTTCCTAAATATACATAATATAACTAGATAGATATATTTATAGGTAGTTTATTCAGGGAACATCTGATTGCCTCTTGGGGGATCAGGAAGGGATTTTTTCCCCTGCTGGAGCAAATTGGGTCATGCTTTGCTGTTTTTTTGCCTTCCCTTGGATCAACAGTGTGTATAGGATTGTGTATATAGGATTGTACATTTGTTCCCCCTTTTTTTGGTTAAACTAGATGGACTTGTGTCTTTTTTTCAACCAGATTAACTATGTAACATACGTTCAACATTGTGTATCTGTGTGGAGGTGGCTGTACTGGCAAAGAAGCATGATTAATTTCCTCATGTCAGAGCTGCATTCTGCTGATTGGTATTCTGATGAGTGATGAAGGAATAATCAAGAAGCAGCAGGGGAACTAAGCACCCTTCCAAGTACTTAAGTCTTAATCTACTCCCCATTATTACTAAACTACAAGCTAAATGCACCAAACATGAGACTCAACTTCCTAGCCTCGCAGCTACAACACTTGAAAGACCCAGCAGACCCAATCCGTAAATTATTTTTCACACTAAATACCCCTGCTGTTTCTCATCTCAAGGCCGGTCTATGTCAGTACGCTACCCTGTTGCAGTCTATATTCTTACTGAACAAGCTCTGGGCCACTATTAAACTCAGTTTGGGCGTGTCAGGCTTTGTGGCATTTACCCCTTTTATGGCGTAACTCCTGCTATACAGAACTTTGCAAATTAGAGGGATTCCAGCGATAAGAGGTCTTGGGCATTAAATACATTTACAAAAACTACAGTCAGACTATTCTGAAGTCCTTTATGGACTTGCAAAGAGAGTTTGAGCTGCCAAAACAGCAATTTTATAGATACCTCCAATTTTGCAATGCTCTACAGTCACAGGTCTGACTGTCTCGGTTGAAGCTCACTGAACACCCGCTATTAAGTGCTAATATTTAATAAGTTAAAATAAGTGGGAAGGAGAAACAATATACAAAAACACCCAATCGGCCCTTCTATACTACAAGAGATATATTGACGACATCATACTAGTATGGGAGGGGGCCACAATTTTCTTTAGAAACCTTCCCAATGGAACTAAATGACAATCAATATGGGCTAAAATTTACAGCAGAATTCAACTTGTCAACCATCAATTACACTGACAAAAAAGGGAAACCAAATTAGCACAAAAACATATTTTAAGTCGACAGACCGCAATGGATTTGTTCCACTTACAAGTTGTCACCATCCCAAATGGTTGGGAGCTATTCCCAAAGGCCAGTTTATACGCCTGCGCCGAAACTGTGACCAGCCCACAGAGTTTGACATACAGGCAAATATGCTAACAGAGAGGTTTAAAGAAAAGGGATATAATACCACCCATCTCATGTCCATCAAAAACGCAGTTTTGGATATGGACAGACAAACCTTATTAGCACCCAAACCAAAGAGTCCATATCAGGGAGACATAGCTTTGTTATCTGGTTTTCATAGACAGTATAAAAGTGTTGAAAACATTTTCAAACAATTTTGGCCTATTTTATTAAAGGACACAGATTTGGCTGCTATCCTACCAGTCAAACCAAAATTCATATACAAAAGGGCTCCTGGTTTGAGAAATATGGTAGCACCCAACGTGCCCGATCCCCCCAAAAAACCTCTTACTTTCCTAGATGGTTCTGGTTTTCATTACTGCACCAGGTGCAGATCTTGTAAGGCCACTAACAGGCAGGGCAAGAAAAAACTAAAATTTAAATCCAATGTAACCCAACAGGAATTCAACATCAAACCACTAATTACCTGTCATTCTAGATTTGTCACGTATGTCCTGGAATGCCCATGCTCCCTGCAATATGTGGGGCGCACCACCAGGGAGCTCAAAGTCAGAATTAATGAGCACGTGGCTAATATACTAAAGGGGTTTCCCAACCATAGTGTGTCCAAACACTTTGACCAATGTCACAATAGGGACCCCAAATTAATGACTTTTTATGGGATCGATAAGGTTACTAACCATTGGAGAGGGACCGACCTCACCAAGTCCATATCCCAAAATAAGACCCAATGGCTGTACCATCTACGTACGATGCAGCCTCAGGGTCTCAATATAGAACTGGACCTCAATTGTTTCCTCACTAACAATTAACCTGTTTACTTTACATAAACAACAAAACACATTTTTTGGGGACAAGTGACCAATAACGCATACTTGTAGTATTATAAATTTTATTTTTCCACTGTAATAACGGACTACACTAATATATATGTTCATATTTGAGTAAAAATTGTCACCGAATTGGTATATATTGATTGGCTAAATATGTACTAGTTCAATCAAAATGACATTAGGCATGGAATAATAGGCTGTCTATTAATGCATGATGTTATTTATATATTTTATATTCTATGTTTTAAAGTATCATTTGCTAATTGTGATCCAATGTTTTAATTGTAAGTGGGTTGCATAGCGCCTAGTGTTGTGAAAATTCACATACTTCCGGCGCTTGAAAACGGGACTGAGGCTGCGATTCGTCTCCCCACCCGTCACTCAATTTGGCTACTGGGTACTTAAATCCAAAATCGACGTGACAGGTTACGCTTCCTGATGACGTAATCCAAACGAAACGTACGTCGAGGCGCATTCCAGTCACGCACATCAACGTAACTTGCGGGTCTGCTGGTTGTCGGTGACACGCACGCTATCTCGTTGCAGCACACTCCAACGGAGACCCTCTCCCAATACTGACCCACGCTTTCAGCCTCAGTGCCGGGATCGAGGCACCAGATCTAGTAAGGAGCCACTCTGCTATTTTCTATGTTTTTAAAGTTTTAATAAACAGTATCACACTATTATGGTTTCTCATTCCGGTGTATATACTTCCAAATCTGACTGCATTACTGGAACCCTGGCTTTTTGGATAGAGTTTCCTACACAAGCGCATTTGACTTCTTTTTAATTAAAGAGTCAACAAATGCTGGTAAGGAGCCATCTTATATCTGATCACGTCGGGTGCAATGTTTACTATATGGTGAAGGTCTTCTATAAGCACCGATTCTCTTCACATCAAGCAACGTTTATTGCACATACCCAGTGTTTACATTTGTAATTTATTGAATATATTATCCTGGGACTTTTCTTGCACATTTGCACTTTATTATGCATGGTCTTTTCTTGTATTTTTTATGTTATTAGGGTTTAACTTATTAAATATTAGCACGTAGCGCCCCCTACCCTACCAATTTCATAATACTGTTCAGGCCACTGATTTTAGGGAGGCTGCTTCCAATATATGTTATTAATTTAATAATCACATACATATTTAATTTTGAAATGTAATTATTCACATATTTTGTTATTGTGGTAACTTATTATATTTTCGTGGCGCAAAACTCATACCAATTCAAACCCGCTATTAAGTGGCGTACTTGCCACAACGAATAAAAAGGGCATGATCTTGCACATTTACCTTACTCTCTCCTCAAGGACACAGGACGCAGCTAGATTGCCATGTAGACAGAGATGGGAACAAGACCAGGGAGAGTCGATGAGGATTGGGAACTTTGCCTACAATCTATGCCCATCATTCAGTCTCCCCGTCCCACCGATTCTCTCAGTTGTTTATCTTGCATAGAACTTACCACACTCAGGTGCTGCTTCACAGATGGGGTAGGAGGGGTTCCCCTCTGTACCCCAAATGTGAGGGAACTAATGGAGACCTTGTGCATTTGCTGTAGCCTGAAACTTTTTAGATATTGGAAAAATGTGACTGATATTATTTAGTCTGTTTCTCAAGCCACTGTTCTGTTGCATCCACTGACTTGCTTGCTGGGCGCGGTAGATGAGGAATTGTTTTCTCCTCCAACTAATGTAGCAGTACTTAGATTGCTGCATATTGTGCGCAAACAGATTGCTCGCCTGTGGTTATTACCGCACATCTCAACAACCAAACAGTGTATTGAACAGGTAAATACCATTATCATTAAGGAAAAGTTAACATATCAGCATAGAAAAGCTCCTAACAAATTCTACAAAATATGGCAGCCATGGCTAGACACTCCAGTTCTAGCGCCATCCCAACTGGTACTGAGACGCCTGCTCCAGATGTAATCTCTCGGTGCCTCTAGATCTATGGTGGCAGTCATTCTCACAGTTTGCAACTAATGCCCCGTACACACGATCACTTTTTGTGATGAAAAAAAAATGACATTTTTAAAAACGTCAATTAAAATGATCGTGTGTGGGCTTCACATAGTTTTTTGTCTTCTGAAAAACAACCAAAAAAAAATTCGAACATGCTTCAATTTTTTATGTCATTTTTTAAAATGTAATTTTTTGTGTCATAAAAAATGATCGTGTGTGGGCAAAAACAACGTTTTAAACCCGCAGATACCCAGAAGCAAGTTATGAGACGGGAAGTAAAACTACCATTCATAATGGAGTAAGCACATTAATCACGCTGTAACAGACAAAAAAGCACGAATCGTCTTTTACTAACAAGTAACCAGCTAAAAGCAGCCTCAAGGCGAATAGAACTTCCCCTTTAGAGTGCCATCGCTTTGTTCATAATTTTTCAAAAACAATGGTGTGTGGGCAACATCCTTTTTAATGATGAAGTTGGAAACATTTTGTTTTTTTTCATGATAAAAAAATTTTGTTTTTTTCCAAGACAAAAAGTGATCATGTGCATAAGAGTCTTCTGGCTTGGCCACAGCAGTATGTATGGTCGTTTGTCCCTTCATCTCACTGGATGGCTAATAAAAATGCCTGTTAAAGACCTACAAATCATTGTCACGGTAATACACACTTCTCTTTTTCTTGTTGGTTTGTTTGCTTTCCCGTTGGAAGGTACCGTATTTTTCAGCGTATAACACACACTTTTTCTCCCTGAAAATAGGGGGGAAATCATGAGTGCGTGTTATACGCCGATATCGTACCTCAGAGGAGAGGAGGGGGAGGAGCGCCGCTGGTATCACCGAGCCGTCATGTCCTGTTTACTCGGCTCTGACATCACACACAAGTCCCGCCTCCGCAACTGACATTGGACCAGTGTTCTGTCAATCACAATAGCTGGTCCAATGGCGATGGCGGAGGCGGGACTGTGTATGTGACTGCCGACTGAGAGCCGAGTACTGTAAACAGAAGATGACAGCTCGGTGATTTTGGCGGTGTTCGTCCCCCTCCTGATTTCCTGCACTGCATGAGAGATGGTAAGGCTGCAGATAGGCATCAGGCTGCATTGGATGGGGGCAGATCAGGCTGCAGATGGTCACAGAGGCTGCATTGAAGCTGTATATGGGCATCAGGCTGCATTGGATAGGCGCAGATCAGGCTGCAGATGGGCACAGAGGCTGCATTGAGGCTGCATTGGATGGGAGCAGATCAGGCTGCAGATGGGCACAGAGGCTGCATTGAGGCTGCAGATGGGCATCAGGCTGCATTGGATGGCCGCAGATCAGGCTGCAGATGGGCACAGAGGCTGCATTGAGGCTGCAGATGGGCATCAGGCTGCATTGGATGGCCGCAGATCAGGCTGCAGATGGGCACAGAGGCTGAATTGAGGCTGCAGATGGGCATCAGGCTGCATTGAGGCTGCAGATGGACACTAATCAGGCTGCATTGATTGGCACTGACCATTATTTTGCTTCAAAGTGGTTTATTTAAAAAACAACTTTTTTTTCCTGAAATGTTTCACTTAAATTGGGGTGCGTGTTATACGCTGGTGAGTGTTATACACCGATAAATACAGTAGTTTACATACTGTACATCATTTGTGTGTATATATATATATATATATATATATATATATATATATATATATATATATATATATATATATATATATATGACTATTTTTGTGTCAATCATTCAAGGGTCCATTCACCATGTGTATGCAGGATAATAAAATTTATATTAAGGATATGGATATTACCACTGTGCTCCGTGATATATGGAACTCTTATATAGCTTTCTAAGCCCTGTACATCCTTTGTACACTGTAATGACTTCACTGTATATGCTGATTGTTTCCTCCTGAATGTGATCTTTCTTTATTGTACAACTGCATTTGTGACACAATCAAATCGATTTTTCTGACAAAAAAAAAAAAGAAGTAGCAGGGGAGGTGCATTAGGTACAGATCCACAGAATGAATGTAGCACAAGCAGAGAGGTACTACAGGTGCTTGGGTACAGATTTCTCTCCAGCAAGGAGAACGGTGAACAGCATAGTAGTAATAGTACTAAATCTACTAGAAGTCACAGGCAGCAGTCCCTGCCACACTGCAGATATACAGTTATGAGACACAGAGTATAGGAATGTCAAAGAGCAATCACCTGCCTATGCCAGGAAGTGCACTGCTATTTTTGTTCAAGAACAACTTTGGACAAAGGGTAGATGCTTTAGTGTACTGCTTAGGTACAATTAATATTTCTAGATATTTCCTATAGGATAGCAATTCAGGTTCACTTTAATAAAAACTTTCCATACTTCGATAAAACTTTAACAATACTTTCATAGCAAATTACTGTGAATTACGTTGATGAATTCAGGATATAAATTGCAATGGATCCGGAGAGAATTACAGCAGGGATTTGTAATCCCCAAATACAGTAAAATATTTAAATACATCTGATAAATGTATCTCTAATTAGTCTTCAGGCTTCTAAGCAGACCATGACTACCACAATCCACACAGTCAAAGAATTTACCATACAAAAGCTTTTCCTGCAATGTGAACCCAAAGAATAAATGACCTGTCCTACAGCAAAAACACACCATAGCTCTTGGCTTTTACTTCTCACAGGAGCTTTGAAGATCATAGAGCAAATATTTCACGCAAAATACATAACACCTGTATACTTAGCAAAGTAAAATTACAGTCTTGTCATTTTGTTTGAACCAGTATTTTTACTAGCTGTTATAATAAAATGAAGGAAGACAACTATTCAAGAATTACTGAAGTCTGGCTTACTGGAATAGACCATCTGCAAAGTACTAGAATTGTTCTCTTTATTTTTTTTCTTATGATGTACGTGATAATAGTAACAGGAAATCTTCTAATAATTTCAGTCATCACATCTGAACATTGTCTTCATTCTCCAATGTATATGTTCCTATGTAGTTTATCCTTATCAGAAGTTTTATTTACTACCAATCTTATTCCTAATTTTTTACAAGTTTTATGGGAGAATGGAGCTGCTATAAATCTAGGAACCTGTCTTGCACAGTTTTATTTGTGTGGATCATTGGGAGCAACAGAGTGCTTGCTGTTTGCATCCATGTCCTATGATCGGTATTTGGCTATCTGCAAACCACTCCATTATTGTTCTGTGATGAGTTTTGCATTTTGTGTCAAACTTGTTCTGTTCTCATGGGCATGTGCCTTTGCTAGCATGTCAATCACATTAATAATGGTTGCACAGCTACAATTTTGTGGACCTAAAATTATTGATCACTATTTCTGCGATTTTGCTCCCATACTAGAACTTTCTTGCTCAGACACCTATGCAGTTGAAATAGAGACCTTCATGTTTACATCTTCAGTGGCACTCTTTCCATTTTTATTTGTTATTGGAACTTACATTTGCATTATTACTACTATTCTGAATATCCCTTCATCCACAGGTAGATGGAAAACATTCTCCACATGCAGCTCCCACCTGGCTACAGTGTGCACATATTATGGAACACTTATTAGTCTCTATGCAATACCCACACATACCTTTTCAAGCACAGTTAGTAAGACTTTATCTCTTATTTACACTGTTGTCACTCCCATGTTCAACCCCATAATATATAGCCTGAGAAACAAAAATATTAAATTAGGTGTGCAAAAATGTTTGAGAAAATGTCTGATAAGAAAGGCATTTCTTGGGCCACTTCACACCTGAACCTTGTGTGACAGTATGAGGCCCTGCCACTGGGAAAATGGTTAGAAAAGGGAAGTTTGCCTTCCTTTCCAGTTTTGCTTTTCTGCTGTGTTTTGAGATGTATCCCATTGTTGTTTACCTCTCTCCTTTGTTGTTGTTTTTTTTAGAAATTCTTCCCATTTTTACTTTGTATGATTCTTTCCATCATTCCATCTTACCATGATATATTAAACTACATTATTAGTTATTAAAGTGGAGTTCCACCCATAAATATAACATTACATCAGTAGTTTTAAAAAAATGTCATTAGTCCTTTAAGAATTTTTTTTTTTTTTAGATGCCTTCAAAGTGTTGTTGCTAGGCAGAATAGCTAATCTTCCCTCTTCCTGCACCTAGGTGCTTAAGCTTCCTAACCTACACCGCACAGACTCCTGGGAATGTAGTGGGTGTAACTTTCCAGGAGTCTGTGCACTCCCCAGTCTCGAAGAATCATGTGACTTGGACAGTACAGGTGCTGAAACCTGATCTGAAACCTGATCTGAAACCTATTACACTGCTTGTGCAGCACTGAGCATGTGCGAGATCTGCAAGGCTGAAACCCAGGAAGTCATACAGTCTGGCTTCATGATGCCCACACTTAAGATGGCCCCAGTCAATTTCTATTTTATAAAGTGTCTAAATGCTGTAACAACCTAACAAAACGGACCTTAGTTTACAGACTAACTTTACTAGAATACATTAAGCTTGTGTATTACAGGGGTATTTATATTTAAAAAGTGAAATTGTGGCCGGAACTCCGCTTTAATTTACTCCAATATATAATACATATACAAGTTGCTTTGAAGACATAAATATACCCCTAGATCCTACGATGGATACTTCTTTGGGCCGGTCAGGTATTCCATTCAAGCGGCTAGCGCAGGTAAAGAAAAAACTCTTAGATCTCCAACTTATAGACGCTTGGTTTTTGAGGAAAACTCTGTATCAGACGCCTCTCCCTCTCTTTTGTGGGAGGCGCATAAGGCTCTAATAAGAGGAAATCTTATCGAATTGGGTGCAAGGAAAAAAAGAGAACATGGTCAGCAGCTCAAACAGGTCTTGTATTAGATTGCTGAGTTAGATAAACAACATAAACTTTCCCTCCACGTTTCACATCTAAAAGCCCTTACCCTTAAAAGAGAAGAACTCAAAACTCTCCTTGCCCTTGAAACTAGGTGAAAATTTCACTACATTTCCCAGAAAGTATACGAATGGGGTAACAAACCGGGTAAACTATTGGCAAGGTCACTTACAGCCAGAAAAACTCTATCATTTATACCCAAAGTGAAACTGCCGTCAGGAGACTTGGTACACACCACCCCCCAAATATCGCGAGCCTTTAAGGAATTTTATGCTGACTTATATAACATGGAGGGTGGTTTGGCTTCTGTATCACTTGCCGAAAAACGTAAACGCATCCTTGCCTTTCTTAGACAAGCCAATCTCCCTAAGCTTTCAAAGTCGGCCCTTAACGCTCTTGAAGCGGATTTCTCTGTGGAGGAATTTAATTTAGCACTTAAGTCCTTCTCTTCCGGTAAGGCCCCTGGCCCTGATGGTTTCACCCTCCAATATTATAAAACCTTTAGAGATGTCTTATTCCCCCACCTTGTAGCTTATGCAAATTCTGTTTCCCATGATGCTCCCCTTCGCCCTGAATCATTATCCGCCCACATTACGGTTATCCCTAAACCTGATAAGGACCCTACCCTATGTAGCAGTTATAGACCCATCTCCCTCTTAAATGTTGACACCAAACTCTTTGCCAAAGTAATAGCGAACAGATTGCTTCCCCTTTTACCTAAATGGGTCTCGGCTGATCAAACTGGTTTTATTCCGAATAGAGAGGCGAGAGACATATCTCTCTGTACTTTGTCACTGATCCATTATGTGTGGAAATGTTCCCAGCCCACCCTTCTCCTCTCCACCGACGCTGAAAAAGCATTTGATAGGGTGGATTGGGAATACCTTAAAACTACTCTCTGTCATTTTGGCCTTGGTCCTAAGATGTTTTCTCGTATCTTCTCCCTTTATTCCAACCCCACAGCACAAGTACGTATTAATGGTTCCTTAAGTGATCCATTTACGCTACATAACGGAACCAGACAAGGTTGTCCTTTATCCCCCTTGTTATTTGCTATCACCCTTGAACCCTTTTTGACCACTATTAGGAATAACAGGAGCATTCATGGTATCCAGGTCGGCACTAGAATACATAAATACGCAGCCTATGCTGATGATATTTTATGCTTTATCCAACAGCCACGTATTTCACTGCCGAATCTGATGTCTGAATTTTCCTCATTCCAAGGTCTCTCCAACTTTAAGATTAATCTTTCAAAATCCGAAATTTTAAATGTAACAGTTCCCCAACGAATAGCTGATCAGCTGAGACCCCTATTTCCCTTTTCGCTGGGTTCCATCGCGCATGAAATATCTTGGCATTTACTTGACTCTGCACCTTCATTCCCTCTTTAGGCACAACTATATCCCTCTTTTAAATGCCATTAAGGATGATCTCCGGAAGTGGTCCTCCCTCTCTCATTCTTGGATAGGCAAGGTCAACATAATTAAGATGAATGTTCTCCCCCGTATTCTTTTTTTGTTACAAATGATTCCCTTGAAGATCCCAATAGTTTTTTTTACCCTTTTACAAACCATGGTCTCCCGTTTTATATGGAGGGATGGGCGTCCCAGGGTTTCTAGAGAGACTCTTTTCAGAGCCAAGTGTTCAGGGGGCCTGGCTTTACCTAATTTTAAAGCTTACTATCAAGCAGTTATATTAGCACGGATAGCGGACTGGAAATATGCCTCCACCTCCAAATTATGGGTCCAATTGGAACATTCTTTATGTGGCTCTGATCTCTCTGTGACCCCTTGGATCCCACGCTCTTTTAGAGATCTATCTCCTATTACCTCGCCTCTTACTTCATCTTCCCTACAAATCTGGGATGATCTACATAAGAAGTTTACGTGGCTCTATAATTCCCCATTAACTCCCTTGATGTCTCACAGATGCTTCGCCCCGAGTCTCCTTGACTCAGGTTTTCAGAAGTTGGTCACCGGATGGCCCTCTCCTATTGTACCATGTTGTCTCGTCCAATTGTCTTAGGCCCTTATCTGAGATTCTGGGTCATAATTCACCCTCATTCTTAGACAAATGGAGATACAAGCAATTGAGCAGTTTTTTCCATACACTACCTCGTCCCTTAAAAGCTATCCCAGATCTCAACAGCATAGAACAGGTTTTTCTGCCTAGGGACCCTCCTACACGTTCTATCTCCCAATTTTACAAGGCCCTTTTAGACTTACAATGCCCTTTGTATCCAGAATATCTATCCCGGTGGGAGAAGGATTTGGGGACTACTATTACAAATAAAAAAAAGGATAAGATGCTTAAGCTTACGCATGTCTCTTCCCTGGCTTCTTCCATGACTGAACCTAACTTCAAGCTCCTTACCAGATGGCACCACACTCCTGCCAAGCTTCACCGTATGTTTCCTAGTAATTCTCCACTCTGTTGGAGGAATTGCGGTCAAATTGCCACCCATGCCCACATTTGGTGGTCTTGTCCCCTCATTCGCCCTTATTGGACAGAAGTCTTAAACTTGATATCCCAGATCACTGAGGTACAAATCCCCCTTGAACCATGGACGGTTCTTTTCCACGCCACCTCTAGACCCATTGGCAAATACAAACGTTCAATCGTCCCACACCTTCTTAATGCAGCTAAAGTTATTATCCCTCGTCTCTGGGGTCAACCTGAAACTCCTTCCATCAAAACATGGTTGCAAAAGATCTCTGAGGTTAGTCTCATGGAAGAACTCACGTTGCAAAAGACACCAGCGAACAATACTCCTTAATATGGGCGTCCTGGTCTTCATTCATCTCTACACAGTGCTATTTAGATATTATTTCTTCGCCCCCTTAGGCCTAGTACACACGAGAGGATTGATCCGCAGAAACGGTCCGGAGGCGGATTTTGATCTCATAGTTGTACTAACCATGAGATCAAAATCCGCGCGGAAATCCCTCCGCGGTGACGTGTCGCGCCGTCGCCGCGATGATGATGCGGCGACGTGCGCGACGCTGTAATATAAGGACTTCCATGCATGCGTCGAATCATTACGACGCATGCGAGGGATGGATTCGGACGGATTGATCCGGTGAGTCTGTACAGACCATCGGATCAATCCGCTGGACTGGATTCCAGTGGATCGATTTCTTAGCATGCTAAGAAATTTTGATCCGCTGGAAATCCATCGCCCGGAAAAATATCCGCGGATAAATATCCGCTGGATCGTACACACCAGCGGATCTATCCGCTGAAACCGGTCCGCGGATAAATTTCAGCGGATCGATCCTCTCGTGTGTACGGGGCCTAACAGGTCTGAAACCACATGAGGCTTCTTTTCACCAAATTGTGACCCTCTCTCCCACTCTCTGATATGGTTCCTCCTTTTTGCTGATGTCTTACTAATTACGTTCGTTTAGCGATGTGCTCGATACGACTGCCATGTGTCCCGGCTCTCCCCCTTCCCCACCCTTCCCTGCTTGTCCATCCCCCATCTTTTTTCTGCCCTCTTATCTCCTCCTCCCTACCTCTTTCCCATCTCTTTCATCCTCTCTTTTCTGTAATCTCTCTGTATCTCTCTTATTTTTCTTTATTTATAGACAATTGAAACGTTTATGCTCTATATGAGAAAAGAGGTAACCGCTCAAGAGAACCAGAGAATCAAACTCCTAGGATCCAAACCTAGGGTGCAGGCAATGCAATCAGAATGCAGGTTTGAATGAAAGAAAAGGCTGGGACAGCCGCACTCCAAAAAAACTTCTCCTTTTAATAAAAATTGATCACAAAATACATGCCACGGCCAAAAACATAATAAAAAATTCTGACACGTTTCGCACTGTGTCTCAGTGCTTATTCATTATTTATTCATTCATCATGCTCTATATGATGCATCATCTGTAATATTCCCCAACTTATTACTCTGTAACGATGCCTCTTCAAAGAGTTGATTTACTTTTATTGTACTGTCTATTTCTATCAATAAAAAATATATTAAACAAAAAAAAAACAAGTTGCTATGAACCAAATCTGACTCTCTCTCTCTTTTGTGATATATGTTCATTAACTTTGACTAGGTATTCCCTACCTTTGTGCTGTTGAGCATATACCGTATTTTCTGGCGTATAAGACGACTTTCTAACCCCTTAAAATCTTCTTAAAAGTCGGGGGTCGTCTTATACGCCGGTAACCTAACATCTTACCTTACCAGAATCGCGGTCGTACGATTTTTCAAAAGCCGCGCCTCCGACGTCTTCTGTTCCGTGATAGGCGGAAACAATCAGCTTCCCTGGAGGCACTGTGTTCAGTGTCCGCCTATCACGGAGGGCCTCTCGTCCTGTGTTTAGTGTCCGCCTATCACGGAGGCCCTCTCGTCCTCGGACGAGAGGGCCTCCGTGATAGGCGAACACTGAACACAGTGCCTCCTGGGAAGCTGAATGTTCCGCCTATCACGGAACAGAAGACGTCGGAGGCGCGGCTTTTGAAAAATCGTACGGCCGCGATTCTGGTAAGGTAAGATGTTAGGTTACATGGCCGCGATTCGCATGGGATAAGGTAAGGGCACGGTCTGGTCATGTAATGGGGCAGGTCTGGTAATGTAATGGGGCACGGTCTGGTCATGTAATGGGGCAGGTCTGGCATGTAATGGGGCACAGTCTGGTCATGTAATGGGGCAGGTCTGGCATGTAATGGGGCACAGTCTGGTCATGTAATGGGGCAGGTCTGGTCATGTAATGGGGCACGGTCTGGTCATGTAATGGGGCACGGTCTGGTCATGTAATGGGGCAGGTCTGGTCATGTAATGGGGCAGGTCTGGCATGTAATGGGGCACAGTCTGGTCATGTAATGGGGCAGGTCTGGCATGTAATGGGGCACAGTCTGGTCATGTAATGGGGCAGGTCTGGTCATGTAATGAGGCAGGTCTGGTCATGTAATGGGGCACAGTCTGGCATTTAATGGGGCACAGTCTGGCATTTAATGGGGCACAGTCTGGCATGTAATGGGGCACAGTCTGGCATGTAATGTGGCACAGTCTGGCATGTAGTGGCATAGTCTGGCATGTAATGGTGGCACCGTGAGGCGAGGCATGACTAGTAGGAAGGGGGTAGTCTTATACGGTGAGTATATCCCAAAACCAACATTTTGGCTGGAAAATTAGGGGTCTTATACGCTGAGTCGTCTTATACGCCGGAAAATATGGTACTGTATATTTGTATTTTTTTTACTTGTTCAGATTTAGAATTTTGTTTATAGTCAATTATCAATAAAATGTGTTGTTTTTAAGTGGGTTCAGCTACACTTACATACAATTATATTTTCTTTAACACCATTTTTTTTACTGTTCATTCCACCTTTTCTGTAGGCCCCATAATATACATATTTCTTTTTTTGGTTGTTTGTTTTTTTGGATGGGACTGCTTATGTTTTGTAACAGTGATTTCTCCAACATTTTGACCTGTTTGAATTTATAGTAATTTCTATTATATATTTTTTTCACTTCTATTTCTTTTCCATCATCTTTACATTATTTTGTATCATGTGATGCACTTAAAATCTCCCCTGTCTTGCTCAGAACTCCCATCCTGTGATTAAGCTCTGGGGGTGAAGCAAAATGCATTGGGGGGGGGGGCATGGCCTGGCTGGAGTCCAGGCTGAGGATGCCACTCCTTCTTTCACATGGGTCTGCTTTGTGATGTGCTGCTTATGGACACATGTTATGCCTTGCTAAAGCTTTGAGGCGGCACCGGCTCCCATCTGTTTTGAAGATTTCTACCTACCTAACTTATTCGCTTAATGATTAAAACCCAATCGATATTTGGGTTATGAGCCTGTAACCAGGGCATGCCTAGAATGATGGGAAACAGGAGAGACTCAACGACATCCAGACACAGTAGTTCCTGGTGATTACTGGCAACGGTAGTGGTTAAAGGCACAGTTTCCTGTGTGACTTGCCCAGATTTAATGGCTGACCCATCAGTCAAATGCACAGAAAGTCCCTTTGCCCTGGGTCGAAAGGGAACTTAATACCTGGCGGTAAATTATAAATCCATAAAACAACTGCAGGCTCCAGAATCAATTATAGCGCTGACCTGGGTATTCCCTCCTGGAAGCTGTAAAAGAATGGGGATAGATAGTTGAGAAGAGTTGCTTGGCAAGACAGGTGCATAAACAAAAGATATGGAGAGACACTTACGGAGTGTTATGGGGCATGTCCTTACATAATGTCCAGATTCTCCACAATAGAGGCACAGATTGTTGCCCCACCGGCATTGACGCTCCTCAGGTGTGAGCAAGGGGCAGAGTAGTATCACGGTGTGGGTGCGTACCTGAGACAGTAGTGTATCAACACAGCGAGTTAAAAATATTATCTGTACGAAGTAAAAAGACAAAGAAAAAACTAGAAAAAAACAGCATGAGTGTAGGTCAGGACCCTGTGCAGGTGTTTCCGATCCCTGTGCTGGGCGCTCAATAGGGTGAGTGGGAAAAAATGACAGTGTGCTCCTACAACACTAGTGGCAAATAGTCCAAAAACCGTCCTGGTTTAGGTAAATTAATGTGCATGGAAAATTTTGTAAACAACACAATTCAGATACTGTAGAAAAAAATATAAACCAAAAAATTAAGGAGATATATATAGCAAGTCCCCAATTGCATGGGAGCTGTGATAGGAGTAATAAACCCCCAAATAAGAATATGTAAATGCAATAGTCAAAACAGGATACTGTGCAGGTAGGCAGCTGTATAGCTGCAATGTGCGATGATCTTGCCTAACACTATGATTGAAAAAGACAATCTCATAGATAGATAACACAGTTTATCGTTCACACCTAAATCCAAGAGATACCAGCAATTGTAACAATATAAATAATAAGGATTGTATTGGTCCCAGTGTGGCTACTGGAAAATATGTAGTTGAGTTCAAATTCCTCAAGCAGTTTCTGGATGCGAGTTGACCACTTAAAAATGGTGACTTTAGTGACGATCTGCTAGACTCCAGCAATGGTGACAGTTGTGCTCCCCCTTTGGTATCCCCACTTACCAGATGTCGTCACCCCCCAGGGGGCAAAAAGCAATTCAGGTGGTGGTACATTGGCGTCTGATGGTGTACGGTCTTATGTTGTTAGCCTTCAACAAATCCTTGGATATCAGGGACACGGGGTCAAACTCCAGCACTGATGTCACTCAATGGGTAAAAATAAAAAGGGGAATCCACATAGCGTAATATGTAATATTTTGGATAAACCAAAATTGAAATTTATTGTAAAAAAGTTGTTTTTTTAAAAATTAGTTGTACACTCCACAGGAAGTCCCAAACAAATGAGAGTCTTCCGTACAGTACTAAAATTAAAAACAAAAGACTGTAAAAGTCATACCAAGCAAGGAAAGCCCGCTATGCTGGCTGCCTGTTCCACACTAGCTGTGCAAAGAAAATGCTGCCGACACAGCCGTGCGTGTGTTCCTTTGGCTTCCGTGTCAGAACTTAGCAGATCACAGCTGGGAGGTTGGCGTGCTGCCAGGTAGCGTGCAAGTGTAAGTATGGGCTAGTAGTGCGGTCACCTGACGCGTTTCGTCATGTGACTTTTCCAAAGGTGATACCAGTCTAATACTTACTTTGGGCCATATTCTCGTAGATCGGCGCATATTTAGTCAGGCGTAGCGCATCTCAGATGCGCTACGCCGGCTTAACTTGGAGAGAGCTGTCCCATATTCCCAGACCACATGCGTCCTACGATGCGCTCGCGCAACTTAAATGTGTCGGCGTAAGCCAGCGCAAGTGACGGTAGGAGGGATGTGGGCGTAAAGCATTCTAATGAACCGTGACCCCATGCAAATGATGTCCAGACCAAACGGAGCATGCGCCGGACGTGCCCCGCCCTCTGCGCATGCGCAAACCAACATTAGGCGGAACTCCCCGCTGAGTTGGGCCGGCCCAGAGCATAAAAGCGTTACCACATGCGCCCAACGAGTGCAAAGTAACTCCATTTATTTCTGTTGGTGGTGTGAGATTTGGAGCTTTAACTTTGCAATGCCTGGACCCAGGAAGGAGAGAAGGAAAAAAAACTTCACCCAAGATGAGAGGGCCATCATTGTCTCTGTGATGGAGAGATATGATTCTCGCCTCCATGGTGCAGATAGTGGCAGCACCAGCAAGACAAAAAAGGAGGAGATCCTTAGGAGAGTTGCTGCCCAGGTGAATGCCTTAGGCCATGAGGTCAGGACCCCCCAGGACATTCAAAAAAAGATGAATGACCTGCGTGGTGTGGTGAGGAATAAGCTGGCCACCATTAATAAGCATTCCAGGGGCACTGGAGGGGGGCCACCCTGTACTATTCGGCTCACAGAAGAGGAGCAGGTGATTGCCAGATGCCTTCAGAGGGAGCAGGTGGAGGGCCTGGAGGGCCACGACTCAAGTGAGCCGCCCATGAGAACAGGTAAGTGTGTTTTATCTGGTGTGTAGCATGTTTGGGGGGGACATGTGACAAGTGTGTGGGTCCACCAACATGTGAATGTTTTGTGTCATCCACAGGTGTGCAGGAGGTAGCTGGGCCATCTGATGCTGCCAGTGGCCGTCCCACGCCATCATCCCCTGAGCATCCTGCTTCTGTGGCTGACCCCCTGGGAAGCCAACAGGCCTTGGTGGAGGGGAGTGGGCAGTCCTCCGCGCAGGAGGTGTTTGAGGAGGTGGTCCATGAGGAGGTGGTCCATGAGGAGGTGGTCCACACCGATCAGGAGGTGTTCCTCTTTTTGAATGAATCTCATGTGGTGGCAGGACCATCCCAAACCCACCACATCTCCAGCCCCTCAGGGTCCTCCAACATCCTCTCCAGTCCCTCCCGTCCCATCCCCCTCATCTCCAGCCCCTCAAGGTCCTCCCCCTATGCAAGGGCCCCAGCCACTCCTGTCCCCAGGAAGGGGACCCACAAGACAAGGGGTGCGGCAGGAGTGCTGCATGAAAATCTGGCCAGGCAGCAGGACCAACAGAGCCGCCATATGGGGGAAATCGTGGTGGAGTTGAGGCGCCTATCCAACAGCCTGTCCTCCTCGGGAGCAGTACCGGATGCTCTTCAAGATGTCGCTGGAAACAGCGCAGCCACAGTCACCAGCCTGGGGGAGCTTCAGAATACCACAGCTGAACTTGTGGGGGAGGTTAGGTGCCTGCAAGTGGCTGTTCAGGCCCAGACAGCTTCCCAGGAGGCCCTGCTCACCCGCATAGCGGTGGCTTTGGAGGGCAGACAGGCAGCCAGGGAGGGACCTGGGGATGCTCCTCCACCTGGGGATGCTCCTCCACCTGATGCCCTCCCCCCAGGCAACTGAGGGCCAGGAACCTGGGCACCAGGCGTAGCCCGCGCCAGGGCAAGTGATTTTTTTTTCTAATTATGTTTGCTCGGATTAAGAGCTTTTTTTATATTATTTGCTCTGATTAAGAGCTTTTTTTTGGGGTGCTGCACACAGGCAGTAGTGCAGAGTACAGTGTGAATGGTGTGTGAATGTGGGGGGGTGACACTCCTGCCAGTAAGGGGTGTCACCCTCGGGCGCTGGGGATAAGTTCTCCCCAGGTCCGTATGAATGACGTATGAATGGACAGCAACATCATTGGGGCCTTGACGCGGCATTGCTGCTCCTTAGTACCGTGCGGTGTACTTCGGTCTAATCCAATGTGATGTGCATGTGGGGTGTGTGTGCTAGTGACCACAGTGGTGTGCATGCGTGCATTCTCATTGTGCCATGTTTAATGTGTGTGTTTAACATTCAAAGATTCGTTCCACGAGACATCTCCTGACTGCTGTACCATCAGGAGACGGGGTAGCCTCAGGCAGGGGGGGAATTTCTCGTTCGGGGGTCAGGTCATCACGTATGTCAATCTCCAGGCCCTTTCTCACTGCAAAGTTGTGCAGCACGCAACATGCAGCGATGATCTGGCACACAAAGTTTGGGGCATACAACAGGGTCCCCCCAGTCTTATCCAGGCATCGGAAACGTGACTTAAGGAGGCCAAATGTGCGTTCCACCACTCCACGGGTGCGTGCGTGTGCTTCATTGTATCTTCTCTCTCCTGGGGTTTGGGGGTTCCGGAATAGGGTCATGAGATGGGGTCCCAGTGCATATGCAGAGTCACCTGGAAGGGAAAAGACAGGAGGATGTTAGTCATGCATGTGCCCCTCGTGATGTCTGCATCATGGGGGGGGACAGTCATACCTGACACCCATGTCACTCACCAACCAGCCAGCTGTCCCCATACACGTTCTGTTCGAATTTTCTTGGGATGTCGCTTTGACGGAATATGAAGCTGTCATGGCTGGATCCTGGGTGTTTGGCACGGACGTGCCATATGAGGCCATGGGCATCCACTATCACCTGTACATTGATTGAATGCCAATGCTTCCTATTGCGGTATATGTGCTCTGTCTCATGGGGGGGATGTAGTGCCACATGGGTGCAATCAATGGCCCCCACGGTGCGTGGGAATCCGTCAATTAGGCAGAACTCACGCATTGCCTTCAGCCGCAGGTCCTCCTGGGTGGGTTTGATGATGTGGTGGGACATGCGTCTGAGGATTGCGGGGACAACCTGGTGCACACATCTGCTCATGCTGGTTTGTGATATCCCAGCCACGTCTCCACTTGTTCTTTGAAAAGAACCAGTGGCAAGGAAATGCAGTGTTGCCAGGACCTTCACCAGTGGCTGCACTGCATGTGAGCGTTGTGTTGGGCTGGTGATGTCATCCTGCAGGTCTCTGGTAATTTCCAGGATGGCATCAGGGCTGAATCTGAAACGGCGATACACCTCCAAATCACCCATGCCAAAGAGGCTAATGCACGGTGGGTATATCCTCTCACGTGCCCTCCTACGTGCCCTCCTCCTTCTACGCGCCTCAGCCTCTGCACACACTAGTAGTGCTAAGACCACGCCTGCCCCTGGCATGTTGGCATACGAATGTGTTGTCCTGTAAGTGTGGTTGCTCAGCTCGTCTTGGATGGTGCTGCTGTATTTGCTTTCCGGACCACCATGGTTCACCCATTCCTGCAGGGTGTTAGGAAGAGACCTAAGAAATTTGTCCATGACTACTCTTTCCAAAATTTTTGGTCCGGACAGAGTTTCTGGCTGCAGCCATTTCCTAGCCAAATAGATGAGGTCATACATCTGCGACCGAGGTGGCTTCCTCCGCTGATAACTCCAATTGTGGACCCGCTGAGCACGGACATCCCGGGTTACACCGAAATGTGCCAATATTTCCTCTTTTAATCGATCATAGTTTTTTGCGTCTGCAAGCTCCAAATCAAAATATGCCTTTTGGGCTTCTCCAGATAATAGGGGGGCCACTAGTCCAGCCCACTGGTCTTTAGGCCTACTCTCTCTTTCCGCTGCTCTCTCAAACGTGGTCAGAAACATCTCAGGGTCCTCATCTGCAGTCATCTTTGGCAATAAGTGTCTTACCCGAAAAGTCGGTATGTTACTGGCCTGACTCCCAGCCTCGGTCTGTTGTCTCTGAAGCTGTTTCATGATGGCCTCCATTTGCTGCTGGTGAGCCTATTGTTGAGCTGCGAGGCTCTGTTGTTAAGCTGCAATGCTCCGCTGCAAACCTGCATTCGTCTGCTGTTGATTTGCATTTGCTTGTTGTTGATTTGCATTTGCTAAAGCCAGCTTTTTCAGTATCTCCTCCATTTTGGGTTTACTTTAACTGCCCTAACGGCACTCCACCATGTGTAAGGGGTTAGCTCGGTAGCAGGGTGTGTGACCCCTTGGATGGGTTCACTACACACTGACTTTATACAGACAGGCAGTCGAAGACGGTTGAAAAAAAAGATTTTGGTTTATTCTTCCATCTTGCTGGAAACAAGTGCAAGCATCCAAACAGCATAAACAAAATCAAACATAAAATAAACCCTGGCCACTTGGGGCGTCTATCTTCACCACACAGGAACCAATCTATGGAGTCTGGCACAGCCTAGTGCTGGGCAGACACTGCTGGTCATACAGCAGAAAAACAATAGTCTTTTGATTTTTATCACACAGAAAAATCTGTCACCTCCTCAGAAGACTTTCAGTACACTGCTCTTCTTCACTCAGAAAGCCTCAGGATGCAGCAAATCAGTGGTAATCCTCTGGATTACTTACAGAGGCCTTAACTGCCTCATTCTGAACAGCTGAAGTCTTCTAACGCCCTTAGACCTTTTCTGGCTACATTTGCAGCCGACGCCTAATAACAATTGGTATATTGTCTAAACAAGGCAGAAATGTATGTCCCGTCTGTGATAACACCCACAGATTTACCTGACTTCCTGTCACAATATATATCTATGTTTGACCATTTGTGAGGTCAGGCCCTGATGGTAAACGAGGAGGCCTGGCTGGCAGTCTCTGCTCTAATTCACCCCAAATGTGTTCTATCTGGTTGTGCAGGCCAGTCAAGCTCCTCCACCCCAAACTAGCTCATTCATGTCTTTATGGACCTTGTTTGTATACTGGTGTGCAGTCATGTTGAAACAGAAAGGGGCCACAAAGTGCTTCCCACAAAGTTGGGAGCATAAAATTGTCCAAAAAATATCTTGGTATGCTGACGCCTTAAGAGTTCCCTTTGCTGGAACTAGGGGGCCAAGCCCAACCCCTGAAAAACAACCCAACTCCATAATCCCCCCTCCACCAAATAATTTGACAATATAGTGTGGATGAGTGAGTTTGGGGTGGAGGAACTTGACTGGCTTGCACAGAGTCCTGAGCTGAACCCAATAGAACACCTTTGGGGTGACTTAAATCTGAGACTACAAGCCAGGCCTTCACAACTAACATCAGTGAATGGTCAAACATTCCCATAGACACACTCCTAAGCCTTGTGGACAGCCTTCACAAAATAATAGAATGAATATAACAATATAACTGTTTTCCGAAAAAAATAATAATTAAGGAATACATTTCAAATAGATTAGAATAGCAAAGAATAGAATATAATATAAAATAAAAGAATATAACAAAAAATATAATGATAGAATAAAAACAACGGAATATAATGAAATAGAAAGAATATAACCATCTTCCAAAATTCTAATTTTGAATAGAATAAATTTGATTTTGAATGGAATTCAATTCAAATGCAATTCCATTTGAATCGGAATGCAATTCAAATAGAATGCAAAAAATTCAAATTGATTCAAAATCGAATAAACTAAATTAATTCCAAATAAAAATAAACAAATTTAACTAAACACAATTTATGTAAATAATGAATAGAAACAAAACACATTTTTTTGTTCTGCACATGATATTAAATACCATCCAATGGATCATAATACAATATATAAAAAAAATGTAAGTTGTGTTTGCCAATGTACACATCATGCGCAAATCTTTTCAGCATTATTTCCTATATATGGTATTGGTTCTATGCAGTAATATGTTTACTCTGATCTTCTATTAATCCTACATCTTGTTACTTTAACCACTTGACCACTGGGAACTTAAACCCCCTTAATAACCAGACCAATTTTCAGCTTTCGGTGCTCTCACAGTTTGAATGACAATTACTCAGTCATACAACACTGTAACTAAATGAATTTTTTGTCATTTTTTTCCCCACCAATATAGCTTTCTTTTGGTGGTATTTGATCACCTCTGCGGTTTTTTTTTTCCGCTATAAATTAAAAAAGAACGAAAATTTAATAAAAAATGAATTTTTCTTAATTTTTATTATAACATTTTTGCAAAAAAGTAATTTTTCTTAAAACATTTTACCTAAATTGTATCATGCTACATATCTTTGGTAAAAAAACAAAAAAAATTGGGATATTATTTAGTCTGGGTGAAAGTCATAGGGTCTACAACCTATGGTACCAATTACTGAAAATTGATCAATTTGATCACATCTGATGTACTGACAGCCTCTCTCATTTCTTGAGACCCTAACATGCCAGAAAAGTACAAATACCCCCCAAATGACCCCTTTTTGGAAAGAAGACATTCCAAGGTATTTAGAAAGAGGCATTGTGAGTTTTTTAAAGTTGTCATTTTTTCCCACAATTCTTTGCAAAATCAAGATTTTTTTCATTTTTATTTTTTTTCCACAAAATTTTCATATTAGAGGGTTATTTCTCACACACAGCATATGCATACCACAAATTACACCCCAAAACACATTCTGCTATTCCTCCCAAGTATGGCGATACCAAATGTGTGAGACTTTTACACAGCGTGACCACATACAGAGGCCCAACATGCAGGGAGCACCATCAGGCGTTCTGGAACACCCAGACCAATTCTGACATTTCTCTCCTACATGTAAAAATCATCATTTATTTGCTATAATTTTACATAGCACCCCAAAACATTATATATGCTTTTTTAGCAAAGACCCTACAGAATACAATGGCGGCCGTTGCAACTTTTTATCGCACATGGTATTTTCGCAGCAATTTTTCGAACACATTTTTTTTTTAAATAAAACAGTTTTGTGCTTTTAAAAAAAAAAAACATTAACCACTTGCCGACCGCGCACCGCCGTTATACGTCCACAAGGTGGCTCGGCTGGGCGAGAGCACGTAGTATGACGTCCTCTCTCCCAGCCGCCACTAGGGGCGCGCGCCGTTGGAGGCGTGCTCGCGCGCCCCCGACTCCTGTGCGTGTGCTCGGCGGGCGCGATCGCCGCCGGGCACACGCGATCGCTCGGTACAGAGCGGGGACCGGGAGCTGTGTGTGTAAACACACAGCTCCCGGTCCTGTCAGCGGGGGAAATGCTGATCTTCGGTTCATACAATGTATGAACCGAGGATCAGTGTTTCCCCTAGTGAGGCCTCCCCCCCCCACAGTAAGAACACACCCAGGCATACTTAACCCCTTCCCCGCCCCCTAGTGTTAACCCCTTCACTGCCAGTGGCATTTTTATAGTAATCCAATGCATTTTTATAGCACTGATCGCTATAAAAATGCCAATGGTCCCAAAAATGTGTCAAAAGTGTCCGAAGTGTCCGCCATAATGTCGCAGTACCGAAAAAAAAATCGCTGATCGCCGCCATTACTAGTAAAAAAAAATATAATAAAAATGACATAAAAATACCCCCTATTTTGTAAACGCTATAACTTTTGCGCAAACCAATCAATAAACGCTTATTGCGATTTTTTTTACGAAAAATATGTAGAAGAAAACGTATCGGCCTAAACTGAGGAAAAAAAAAGTTTTTTTATATATTTTTGGGGGATATTTATTATAGCAAAATGTAAAAAATATTCATTTTTTTCAAAATTGTCGCTCTATTTTTGTTTATAGCGCAAAAACTAAAAACCGCAGAGGTGATCAAATACCACCAAAAGAAATCTCTATTTGTGGGAAAAAAAGGACGCCAATTTTGTTTGGGAGCCACGTCGCACGACCGCGCAATTGTCTGTTAAAGCGACGCAGTCCCGAATCGCAAAAAGTACTCTGGTCTTTGGGCAGCAATATGGTCCGGGGGGTAAGTGGTTAAAGTTAGCCCAATGTTTTTGCATAATATTAAACGTGAAGTTACGCCGAGTCAATAGATACCCAACATGTCACCCTTCAAAATTGCACACACTCGTGAAATGGCGCCAAACTTTGCTACTTAAAAATCCCCATAGGCGACGCTTTAAATATTTTTACTGGTTACATCTTTTTAGTTGGAGAAGAGCTCTAGGGCCAAAAGTATTGCTCTCGCTCTAACGTTCGAAGCGGTACCTCACATGTGTGGTTTGAACACTGTTTCCATATGTGGGCGGGACTTATGTGTGCGGTCGCTTCTGTATACGAGCACGCGGGGACAGGGGGCGCTTTAATTTTTTATTTTTTTTTATTGTTCATTTCACTTTATTTATTTTAGTTTGACACATTTTTCCCCAAAAATAAATGTTTTAATCACTTTTATTCCTATTACAAGGAATGTAAACATCCCTTGTAATAGGAATATAGCATGACAGGTCCTCTTTACAGTGAGATGTGGGGTCAATAAGACCCCACATCTCACCTCTAGGCTTGAATGCCTGAAAAAAAAAGGGGGGTATGCAGAGTATTGCGCAGGGGGGGTATGCAGAGTATTGCGCAGGGGGGGGTATGCAGAGTATTGCGCAGGGGGGTATGCAGAGTATTGTGCAGGGGGGTATGCAGAGTATTGGGCAGGGGGGTATGCAGAGTATTGCCGGGGGTATGCAGAGTATTGCGCAGGGGGGTATGCAGAGTATTGCGCAGGGGGTATGCAGAGTATTGCGCAGGGGGGGTATGCAGAGTATTGCGCAGGGGGGTATTCAGAGTAATGCGCAGGGGGGTATGCAGAGTATTGCGCAGGGGGGTATGCAGAGCATTGGGCAGGGGGGTATGCAGAGTATTGCCGGGGGTATGCAGAGTATTGCGCAGGGGGGTATGCAGAGTATTGCGCAGGGGGGTATGCAGAGTATTTATGGGGGTATGCAGAGTATTGCGCAGGGGGGTATGCAGTGTATTGCGCAGGGGGTATGCAGAGTATTGCGCAGGGGGGGTATGCAGAGTATTGCGCAGGGGGGGTATGCAGAGTATTGCGCAGGGGGGTATGCAGAGTATTGCGCAGGGGGGTATGCAGAGTATTGCGCAGGGGGGTATGCAGAGTATTGCGCAGGGGGGTATGCAGAGTATTGCGCAGGGGGGTATGCAGAGTATTGCGCAGGGGGGTATGCAGAGTATTGCGCAGGGGGGTATGCAGAGTATTGCGCAGGGGGGTATGCAGAGCATTGGGCAGGGGGGTATGCAGAGTATTGCCGGGGGTATGCAGAGTATTGCGCAGGGGGGTATGCAGAGTATTGCGCAGGGGGGTATGCAGAGTATTGCGCAGGGGGGTATGCAGAGTATTGCGCAGGGGGTATTGCAGAGCACTGCACAGGGTATTGCAGGGATGGCTGAGCAGGGATGGCTGAGCAGGGATGGATGGATCTGTGACTGCAATAGTCACAGATCCATCCACAGCGCTGCTGACACCCGCGCTCCCCCCTCTCACACTGTACCGATCGGTACAGAGAGAGGAAGGAGGAACCGGCGTCATCAAATGACGCCGGTTTGTTTACATGTGATCGCTCCGTCATTGGATGGAGCGATCACGTGGTAAACGGCCGCTATCAGCGGCAATTTACCGCGATTCGTGATCGTCCGGGTCCTCTGAACCCGGCGGTCACGGACATTCCCGTGTGCGCGCCCCAAGGGGCGCGCGGGAACGCGATTCTGGGAGGACGTCAATGTACGCCCTCCCAGAGTTAAGCAACCGCCCTGTAGACGTATATTGTCTATGGGGCGGTTACTAAGTGGTTAAAAACCAAGGAGCCTAAATCTAAGAAAAATATATGTCTTACAGCATAACATTTAATTTAACTCAGGCTTCAATGTGGCCTCTAGTCTTTGTATCCATATAGCCTCCTATTGGGAAACCATTCTATGCAGGTTCCTCCCCAGGATCTTGTTTGACATGTTCTAAAGCCATGAAATACTAGACATGTGCACACTGAAATATTTTGTTTCGAATTTTCGTTTTTGTCCGAAAAATAATTTAATTTAGTTACTCCTGAAATTAGTTTTTGTTTATTTTGTTTTTTGTTGGAAATTGCATTCGTCCGAAAATCCGAACGAATTAAGGTTGAATCTGTCATTGAAGGCTTATGGTGTCTCACTGTCTGTCGAATGATCAAACAAGATTCGACGGAGCATCGAAACTGTACGACGCTTCAATCATACTTTTCCGGTCTAATGTTCCGCCTACAAGCTATAGTAGAATTCTAATGTTGTATGACACTAGTAATAATTATATTTATTAATTATTATTACTAGTCAACCAACATTATTATTTTTCTATAGCCTATGGGCCAAGCATTTGACCGGAAATGTATGATTGCAGCGTCGTACAGTTTAGCTGCTCCATCGAATCTTCTTAGAACTATCAACAGACACCATAAGCCTTCAATGACCGATTCAAAGTTTTTCGATGCTTTGTCGAATCTTCGCCGTTCATGTTGAATTGTCAAGTTAGTTCTAGCTATTTTACTGCTCCTCCTCTTTGGTTACAATCAGCCAATAACATTCATCATCATCATCATCATTATTTTTATTTTACTTCCCCCACCCAATTCCAGCAGCGATCTTTCCTCTCTATAATGTCAAATATTTTCTCTCTATGTGGAATAATCTTGGACTAATAGAGTTAAGGTTAGGCACATTCGACCAACGAAAACGGAAATAAAGCATTTATTTATGTCGTATCTTTCGGTTTTCGTACTCGTAACGAAAATACCTGAAATTCGGACGAAAATGCGTTTGGACGAAAACTAATGCACATGTCTATGAAATACATATAGCACATGATACATAAAAATTGTGTTTGAGACCTATACAGTATGTCTACTAATTGGAGTTATCATCTTGCCATTGGCTATATAGTAAACATAGTCATTAATGCCTAAAATGTCTGATCATTTTGCTTCAGATAGATGACTCCCATAGTATCAAAACGTACTTCATGTTTTGTACTACATTTTTCATTATTGGAAAGGATCACTGAGTGCATTCCCTCACCCATGGAGGGCAGTTACCACATTTAAAGGTACCCTTGCATTTTTCCTCTCTTGATGCATAGTGGCCATGGACCAATTTGTCACTAATAGAGGCTGAACGTTTGCAAACAATTTCAGGGCATTCTCTCAAATAGGAAAAAATATCATCTCCTCTCAGTAGATACCAATACTTCTGCATTATACTGTGGATTTGACCATGCTGTTCACAATACTTAGTAATGAATTTGACTGTGTTTTATTCCTTACAATATTTCAGAGTGTATAATAAAGATGTCCTAGTACCTTCTAAAGCCCTATAATCGGCCTTTTTAAAAATTTATTTATTTATTATATACCCTGGCCAATAACACAAGTCAACACCCATTTTGGTGCCTCAAATGTTAGGCCTGTTCCTGGGTATATTTGACAGACTGATTCCAAAAATTGCACAGATTTTTCTCTATCAGTTCTAGTTTTTAAAACACAGCATAAGTGGCTTTTTAAAACCACTATTCACTCTGGTTGCCCATCAAAAATCAGGATATAAATATAAATAAATACATCGGCATGATTCAGGCAGCATTGTTGTGAAGTAGCCATAACGTTTACAATGCTCAAAATGCAAAAATGAAACAAACTGAAGGGCAATATACACTTACCTACTATATGATAATAACTATAATACAGTTAATAACATTTTAGAATCCAATGTTTCCATTGTAAAATTACAGTTGGAAGTACATAAACACTCTCACTATATCTGCTAGCTTATATGCTAAAATACAAACTAAGTAGAAGAACATGTTGATCAGCATGATCTTTAAAAAAACTGACAAAAAAATTATATGAGTTTGACCATATCTAAGAAACTAGAGTTGATGAAGTCTAGTCAATGCAATTTTCGGAATCAGCACAACAAATAACAGGTTTACAAGGCAAGGCACCAATAATTTTTTATTTTTTTGTTGGGATGTGTAATCTTTGCTGAAATAGTTATAAAGCAGAGAAGAATGTGCTTCCAAGTGCAGTAATAAAACACTTTAATGATAATGTAGGGTTAAAAACACAAGATGGAAGTGAAAAACAGGCATATCAATGAATCCATAACGTCCAGCAGGATGCCTCCTGGGAGTAAATACAGCTGCAGGTGGAAGTTCCAGCCGACCAGCGGCGGGAAACACTGTCTCTGAACCAAGGTGGAGAGCCTTGCTGTCAGGGCCAGTATGAAATACAGGAAACCGGATGTGAGGTCAGAGTGGGCAGGACATGCTCCAAAAAATGTCCCTAAAGACACACTTCTGTGAGGCCACATATATGCGTACAGAAAGGGGTTAAAATAAGCAGGCCCCCATATATCCAGCTTCCCCCATATGTTTAAGTAAGGGGTTATTCATTCCCAAAATAAATAAAATTGTAAATTAACACACAATTATACACACTAAATATAAAGTCCTGTATTAAAATAACAATAATAGTGTCCACTGATGTCTAAAAAAAAAAAAAAAAAAAATGCCCCAAACAATATTTGTCCCATGGTTATTATCTGCCTTTGATCCTCTTGCCACAAATGACAGCATGTCTTCAGTGCTGTCATTCACAGTGGGATAGTGGTTCACTGCTTCACTGCTGGCTAGGGAAATGGCCAAATTTGGTCAAGGACATCAGCCAACAACCCTGGTCCCACTGTTTACATTTATCTGAACAGGATCGGGGATATGTCATTGGTTGCTAGGACAAACAACTAAAGTTTGGTGCAAACCCTGCATCAGTATGAACTTTTTGGGGCTACAGATGACTGGGAGGTTCTTAGGATGAGAGGCTAAAATCTTTTTAGACCTTTTAAAAGTAAAATATTTTTTTTTAAATGAATAAGGAAGGCAGCCCCGACAGGACCAAGCATATCACAGTTGTACCCCATCAATTCACACATGGCAATTGCCTTACAAACTTGCTTGTCTTTACATTTGCAGCATGTTGATTAAATCTAGTTTAGTGCAGCATGTTGATTAAACCTGGCCTGAAAAGGCAATCCCAGCAGGAACAAGTATATCACAGATTTACCACACCTTTTCACACATGGCAATTGCCCAACAAGCAGGCTTGTCTTTACATATACAGCATGTTGATTAATTCCGGCTTAGAAATTCTCTACTTTCCAATATTAAATATCCATTGTCATGTCAATGCAAAAGTAGGCCATAGCAATCCAGGACCAGTAACACAGGCACTTATAAAACATACTCTGCAATGTCCCCATACTCTACAATACCCCAAAATACTCTGCAATGCCCCCATACTCTGCAATACTCTGCAATACTCCGCAATGCCCCGCAATACTCCGCAATGCCCCGCAATACTCCGCAATACCCCACAATACCCCACAATACTCCGCAATACCCCGCAATACCCCGCAATACTCCGCAATACTCCGCAATACTCCACAATACTCCGCAATACCCTGCAATACCCCACAATACCCCGCAATACTCCGCAATACTCCGCAATACCCTGCAATACCCCACAATACTCCTCAATACCCCACAATACTCCGCAATACCCCACAATACTCCGCAATACCCCACAATACCCTGCAACGTCGTCTATGGGGATTTTTAAGTAGCAAAGTTTGGCGCCATTCCACGAGCGTGTGCAATTTTGAAGGGTGACATGTTGGGTATCTATTTACTCGGCGTAACTTCATCTTTCACATTTATGCAAAAGAATGAAGAAAAAATACTAAATTTGCCAAATTTTATAACAGAAACAAAGAAAAATTATTTTTTTTTACAGTATTTTCAGTCTTTTTTCTCTTATAGCGCAAAAAATAAAAAACACAACGGTGATTAAATATCACCAAAAGAAAGCTCTATTTGTGTGAAAAAAAGGACGAAAATTTCATTTGGGTACAATGTTGTATGACTGAGTAATTGTCATTCAAATTGTGAGAGCACCGAAAGCTGAAAATTGGTCTGGTTATTAAGTGAGTTTACGTGCCCAGTGGTCAAGTGATTAAGCTACGGAGTCAGTATCTGAGTCCTTCCCCAACATGCTGGTGATGGCAGCAGGTTTTTAGCACCTGGGATTCCCACAGAGGCTTATATTATTGGTCCTGGACACTTTTGTGCCAGGGTGGGGGCGGACTGCGGATGGGCGGGGGTTAAAAAGAGTGCCCCCTCCCCCTGTTATCCCCTGGGGAATGCTCTGTAATGGAGCAGTGGACCAGATACCTGGGTCGGTGCAGGATAAGGCATTATGGGTGCGCTTCTCACTGTTGTACGGGACTCTCTTCAGCTGGTTAGTGGAGCTGGATTTCCGCTGAGGGCTTGGTCTTTTTTGATTCACAATTCAGACCGCTCAGTGTAGGTTTTTTCCTTCTGTGCCCTTCTTTGATAATTTCTTAGATGCGGAATAAGAAAGGCCGCTGAGGGCTTTTGTAGTCCATCACCGCCGGGCAGTTCAGTGTGCCACCTAGTCAGAGTCTTTCTGAGTTGGTGACAGGGATCCCAGACTCCTCGGTCCGGGAAGTTTTTTTCTTCCTTCTAGTGGTCGATATTTACGACAGATGCCAGCCTCAAGGGTTGTGGGCCTGGGGGGTCCCGTCGGGTCTGAGTCGCTGGACTTGTGTGGATCTGCGGCCACACCTCTCTGTATGTGCCCGCTCTCGTTTGGCCTCGGTAGTTACCCAGGGTCGGGCCTGGCTAGTGCTGTGCACCCTGTCTACTGGTCTTTGTCCTATTTTAGGTGATCAGGCTATGTTTCTCCTCATGGTCGAGGAGGTTGCAAGGTCGTCGGATCTGGTTTCAGCCGGACAACGCCACGGCAGTGACTTCGGTCTACCTTCAGGTATACCAGCGGGCGGGCCACTGGAGCCGCCAGATGCTGAACCAGGGTGTCTGGTCTTTGTGCTGGGCTCCCTTGCAGGTGACCCTCACAGGGCATGGATCACCTGGTCGCTCGTCTCCACCGCAAGGGTGTCAAAGCTAATGGCCAGGTCTGGTGATATGGTGCAGACGCGTCAGTCGCGCTGGTGGCCCTGTGGGGTCTGTATCGGCAATTTTTTGCCGTTCCGCCATTGTAGTGCTTCCTCGGTTGCTCCACAGTGTGGAGGCTTAGGAGATCCCAAAGCTTTTAATCACTCCAACTTGGCCTCGGCATCCTTGGTTCGTCTACCCTGGTGGTTGCCAGGGTGGGAGGTACCTATGTCTCGAGGTCCCATGTTTTCATCCTGTTGTACAGTCACTGACATGCTCAACATGGCTATTGGAAGCTGGACTTTAAGAGACCGGGGTCTGTCAGACTCGGTCATCTCAACAATGCTAAGGGCAGGCCTACTTCTCTTGGTGTAAAGGGATGGAGTGACGTCCACGGACGTACTCGGTGTCCAGGCTCCTGCTGTTTTTACAGCTTGGAGTTGATTTAAAAACAGATTTCAGCCTTGGCTGTGTTCTTTCAGTGGCTTTTTTGCGGCCCTTTCCCTAGTGGGTCCCCTTTTTGTGTGCAGGGGGTTTGTCATATATTTTCCCCTCTTGGCCCATCTCTCCCCCCATGAGTTTTGACTCTGGTGCTCTTGGTTCTTCTGGAACCTTCCTTGTGGTAACATCAGAGAGATTCTCGCTTGAAACTATCTCAGAAGTTGGCCCCTTTAGTGGCCTTTACCTCTGTTAGAGGGGTTTCTGAGTTGGCGGTCTTGTCTTGCAAGCCACCATGCTTGATCTTCCATAATGTTTAGGTGGTGGTGCACCCACAACCTTCCCTTCTTCCGAAGGTGGTTTCGGCCTTTTGCAGGAATAAGGACACAGAGGTTGCCTTTCATACTTTCGGCGTGGTACGTGCTTCGCGGGTGTACCAGCCTGCTACAGCTCCGTTTGGGAGTTCTGACTCTCTTTTGTGTCAGTGTCTGGTCCACAAAAGGGCCTGGCAGTCTCGTTGACCACCATTTCTCGATTAATCAGGTAGGCTGTCATACAGGCCTATGCTCTTAAGGGGCGGTCTCCCTTTCCGGTCACGGCACTTTCGACCAGGGCAATTGGTGCTTCCTGGGTTTTTTCCGACATCATGCGTCGGTCTCACATTTATGCGAGGCGGCGACTTGCTCGTCTGTTCATGTTTTTTCCAGAATTTACATGGTTGTTGTGAGTGCATCTTCTGATGCTTCTTTCAGCTGCTAGTTTTTGCAGGCGGCTGTTTAAAGTTGCACCTCCTCCATTAAGGAGCTCTGCTTGTTTTGGGGTGAAATTAAAAATGGTTTTACTGATGTATTTCCCACCCCTCATTTTTGACACTGCTTGGGGACGTCCCACTTGTCAAGATTTATGGAGCTGTGTCCGTCCATGGACGATAAGAGAAAATAGGATTTTTTTGTACTCACCGTAAAATCCTTTTCTCTGAGTCCATGGATGGACACATCTCCCACCCCTCCTTTTTAGGTTTGTACTGCTTGTTACAAACTGAGGCTGCATGCTGCAGTAAGGAGGGTTATGTCTGGAGGGACCGCCCCCTGGGTGGGGCTGTTCAACTCTGTTAATGTAACATGTATTTAACCATTTAACATGTTTTATGCCTAGTCCTCTCCTGTAAACGGGGAACATAACCCACTTGTCAAGATTTAAGGAGCTGTGTCCGTCCATGGACTCAGAGAAAAGGATTTTACGGTCAGTACAAAAAATCCTAATTTTCTCCTTGCACTGATGTGTGAGGAGAAAAGAAATAGCCAATCAGCGGTGTCTGTCAGAGGGACATCGGTCCCGATGAAGGAGACCAAGACTGATGCTCATCTGTGCCACCTGCCAGTGCACAACAGCGCCACCTATCAGTGCCCACAGTGCCACCTATCAGTGCCCACAGTTTAACCGACACAGTGCCACCCATCAGTGCCCACAGTGCCACCCATCAGAGCCCACAGTGCCACCTATCAGTGTCACCTACCATTGCCGCCCATCAGTGTACACTACCAGTGCTCATCAGTGTCACCTACCAGTGCCCATCAGTGCCACCTATCAGTGCCATCAGTGACCCCATTAGTGCCCCATCAGTGTCACCCATCAGTGCCCATCAGTGCCACCTTATCAGTGCCCCTCAGTGCTACCTTATCTGTGCCCATCAGTCCCAGCTTATCTGTCCCCATCAGTGCCGCCTATCAGTGCCCACCAGTGCCGCCTCATCAGCGCATATCAATGAAGAAGAAAAATGACCTGTTTTCAAATTTTTATAACAAACTATGAAACATGATTTTTTTTTTTTCAAAATGTTCCATGTTTTTTTGTTTGTTTAGCAAAAAAAAACACAGCAGTGATTAAAAAACACCAAAATAAAGCTCTATTTGCGAAAAAAATTATAAAAATTTCATTTGGGTACAGCGTTGTATGACCGCGCAATTGTCATTCAAAATGCGTCAGCGCTGAAAACTGGTCTGGGCAGGAGGGGGGTTTAAGTGCCCAGTAAGCAAGTGGTTAAGGACACTATTTAGACACACATGCAAGGTTGTTTAATCTGTATAGAATCATACACTTTGTTAATTAGGATTGCTTTGTTTCCCAAATAGTTTAATTCTAGGAAGATCACACAGTTGTACATGCATCTATTCAGGAGGACTAAAAAGTGTGTGTTGTTCATTTTCCTGAATTAATTATTATTATTAGAGGATGAATGTGTGAGCCAGGAGCAAAGACAATTGGGTTAACAATATTGTATGAAATAAATTGTCATTGTCATTGGATGTGGTCAATTTTACACCTTCAATAATAATCCTGTATTTGTAATGTTGTTAACGTTCTTGCAAAATGAGTTTCTTTATTGCACGCTTTACATCTTTGTTACGAAAACTATAAATAAGGGGGTTAACTACAGGGGTTAGAACTATATAAACAACAGACAGTGCTTTATTTAATTCAAAATCTTTGCTAGCATTAGGTCTAACATAAACTAAAGCCACAGCCCCAAAGAATATGATAACAACAGTCAGATGAGAAGCACAAGTGGAAAAAGTTTTAAATTTACCAGTTTTGGATTGAATTGTGAGTATAGTCATTATAATACGGATATATGTCCAAAGGGTCAAAGAAAAGGAAAACAAAACTATTGCAGAGGCAGTGAGAAAATTTAAAGTCTGCAGTCTGTTAGTATTGGAACATGATAATTGTAAAATAGGAGAAAGATCACAAAAGAAATGTTGAATATATCTGTCACAGAAGTTAAGATGACTAAGTAAAACAGTAGGAAACAAATTTGGAAAGATGCCTCCTAGCCAACAAGCCAAGACTAGGTAGCAACATAAAGGTCTACTCATAATAAGATTATAGAGCAATGGGTTGCAAACTGCACAATAGCGGTCATATGACATGACTGCTAGAAGAAAACATTCAGCTGACCCTAATGAAAAGAAGAAAAAAAACTGAGTGAGACAGCCATTTAATGATATGGAATTACTTTTTCCAATTAAAAGAGCTAGGAGTTTGGGAATTGTAACAGATGTATACATCATTTCAATGAAAGACAAGTTGCCAATGAAAAAATACATTGGGCTATTGAGAAGTCTGTCTGTCAGTGCAATAGTTATGATGATAATGTTTCCAGTGATAGTTAAGAGGTACATGACCAAAATAATCCCAAACAAATTCAAGTGCCAAAACTGAAATTCAGAAAGTCCACATAAAATAAAATCAGTATGATAACCAGATGTATTCATATTCATTCTGAAAAATAAAACATGGTTGACAAAATAGTTTGTTTTATTGATTTAGAGTGAAACTCTAGAAATACATAAAACTGGAAAAAGTTAAAATAAGAAAAAGGTTTTTGCATAGATCCTGGGCTGTCCTCTGCAGTATATCCAGTCCACCAATAAATGTCTCCAGTCTTTTGGGTTGAATGATGGCCAGTGTCATTTACTGAGCTCAGGCTGTCATGGACTCACCCCCTGGAGAGGCATCTCACACAGCTTAGACTTGGCTTGCATACTACCACAATGAACAGTGTTTACACGTCATTAGATTTTTGTACTTGAGGAAGGACCTCCCCCATCGACTACCAAAGAAAAAGGGTGCAGACCCAAAACATCTGTAGATTGGCCAGAAAACCCTTGGGAAAAAAAGTATATTTATGTAAAAAAAGTGGAGATCTCTCAGGAGGAAGGAAAGGTGTACTTTTGTTTGTTATCTCTAGAAAATAATAAAAAAGGAAGCTATTAAAATGGCCAATGTACAAATTGGCAACAATCTGCTAGTGTCAAAATATAGTTGTTTAGCTTTTTTTCTTCTTGATAGCATGATAAAACTTTATACTGCAAACACACATTCCCACCCTCTCTCAGTGCCTAACATGTAAGAATATCTGATATTAAAATGTCTAAATAGTCAAACTTTTTTTACTTCTGTATAGACTAGGGAAGGGTTTAAACCACTGTCAAGTTAGTGTGTGTGTGCGTGTGTACCATTGGGACCCACAGAAAGATAAAGGAAATCTCCCAAAGTGAGATATGTACTTTATAGAAAAACACAGTATATCACAGGTGCACAGGTGGTGGCAGGTGCAGTGCTGTTGAAATATTCAGAGTCACCTATAGAACCTGTCACTGAACTATATACTTTATAGAAAAACACAGTATATCACAGGTGCAGTGCTGTTGAAATATTTCCCTATCGTAAGTGAAGCACAGTCAGTGACAGGGAGCCAGATAGCATTAGATGATGCAGATATCAAAAAAAATAAAGTGTGTTTCTTGAGATTTCTGGAGCCAGCAGAGTACACCTAACACTGTCCCTGGACGCCAAATGCAGTCTTTCCCTATCGTAAGTGAAGCACAGTGACAGCGAGTCAGAAAGCATTAGATGATGTAGATATCAAAAAAATAAAGTTTGTTTCTTGAGATTTCTGGAGCACAGAACACCTAACACTGTCCCTGAACGCCAAATGCAGCAGCCTTTCCCTATCTAGAGTGAAGCAGAGTGACGATCTGTGCTGTGTGCCTCTATCTAATATAGAGGCACGTCACATGATAGGTCACATGCTACACTGGCCAATCACAGCCATGCCATAAGCAGGCATGGCTGTGATCAGTTCCCAGTCACAGTTGTAAAACGAATGGCGATTGGCTGTCATGCAGCGCGCCAAAACATACCCGAACTCCGAACCCGAACCCGGACTTTTTCCAATTATTCGGGTTCAGGTCCAGGTTCGGGAAAAACCCAAAGTCCGTACCAAACCCGAACTTTACAGTTCGGGTTCGCTCAACCCTACTCAATACCAAAAGCAGGAACCAAGGCCTAGTTGGCCAATGGGAAATTACTATGTTGAATGCCATTGTCGTCAACAAGAGACCCAAACAGACTGTATATGGATCGGACTGGAGGAAAAGTATATGCTGTGTCAAATATTTCCCGATCTGTCATAGCACCTTCAACTCGAACTTGCTGACCCAGGTTTCTTGGAAAAAGACTCTCTAGGTAGTAAAAGTAAGGAGATGCTACCAGATCTAACTGTAGAATCCAGCCCAGAGATTAAATCTACTTGAAGGAACTTGGATGTAGGTACCACTTGTTGCCCAACTGAGTCCCCAAATATGGTCTCTTCCCTAAAGTTCTGAATGTCGATGTGCTAAAAATGTAGAGAGATTCCTCTCCACACAGGCCACAATCATCTCTACCTCTTTCAGTAGACTGACCCTGCAGGTTCCGACCTGCCTCCTGATGTAGAACACCACTGTGATGTTGTTCAGCCTCGTCGGGGACTAAAGAGTCTACTGTCGTGTCAGGTGATGAAAGACACAGGGAGCATACAAAGGCTGGCCAGAAAATCTGAATGTCCAAAACAACTTCCCAACAGGGAAGTTCCAATGGCAATAGCTCTGCAGCACAGAAGATTTACTACTGTGCCAGCACCCAAGGTTTTATCTGTTTGGGAGACATGAATGGTATATATATATATATATATATATATATATATATATATATATATATATATATATATATATATATATATATATACTGTGATTAAATTGTTAGTCTAGTTGAAAAAAGGCACAAGTCCATCTAGTTCAACCAATAAAAGGGAAAAAAACATATACAATCATATATACACAATCCTATACCCACAGTTGATCCAGAGGAAGGAAAAAAAAACAACAGAAAAAGCATGAAGTAATTCGCTCTGGCAGGGGGAAAAAATCCTTCCTGATCCCCAATAGGCAATTGATAATTCCCTGGATCAACTTTAGCTATAAATGTTAACATCCAGTTATATTATGTGCATTTAGTAAAGAATCCAAGCCTTTTTTAATGCAATCAACTGAGCCAGACAGAATCAGAAGTCTATTCCACATTTTCACAGCTTTTACTGTGAAGAAAAAATTCCATATTTGTAGATTAAATCTCTTTTCCTCCAGGTATAAAGAATACCCCCTTGTCCTCTGTGATGACCTATGCCAGTTCATTACTGCTCTATAGTAAACATACTGCTACAGGGCGGTCGTTCTGTGCAGAATCACATATATACACATGATTCTGCACTTCCGCCTAGGCAGTGCGTGTGCAGCCGGTGGGCTGCTTCTGCTGTGATTACTCAGGCATTTATTTTTTATTTATTTTTTAAAATGAACTTATACTTTAAACGTCATTTGCCACATGTTGCCCAAATAAACAGTCCATTGAGGTTGGCTTGTAAGTTGGAGACGACCTGTAAGGATGTTATTCTGTAAGGATGTCATCTGCAAAGACTAAAATTGTATTTTTAATCCAAGACCCTATATAATTAATTTATTATTATATAAAAAAAATTAGGCTCCCAACACTGAACCTTGGGACATACCACTAGCAACCCTAGACCATTCAGAGTACGTATGAATTATTAACCTCTAATCTCTGAATATGGTCTTTTGTTATACTTACCTCCACTGTGCAGCTCGTTTTGCACACAGTGGCCCCGATCCTGGTCTTCTGGGGTCCCCCGGCATAGGATGCATGAAGGTAAAAACACGAACCTTTACAACCCCTTTAACCACTTCCGCCCTGGAAGATTTTACCCCCTTCCTGACCAGAGCACTTTTTACAATTTGTCACTTTAAATGACAATTGCGCGGTCATGCAATGCTGTATCCAAACAAAATGTGCGTCCTTTTTTTCCCATAAATAGAGCTTTCTTTTGGTGGTATTTGATCACCTCTGCAGTCTTTATTTTTTGCTCTTTAAACAAAAAAAGTGAACATTTTGAAAAAAAATATATTGTTTACTTTTTGCTATAATAAATATCCCCCAATTAAAAAAAAAAAGACTTCTTCATCAGTTTAAGCCAATATGTATTCTTCTACATATTTTTGGTAAAATAAGTTGCAATAAGTGTATATTGATTGGTTTGTGCAAAAGTTATAGCATCTACAAACTATGGGAAAGATTTATGGCTTTTTTATAATATTCTTATTATGTATTTATTTTTTACAAGTAATGGCATCGATATCCAATTTTCAGCAGTATTGCAACATTTTTGGGACCCTTGACATTTATAGAGCGATCAGGGCCATAAACATGCACTGGTTACTGTATAAATGTCACTGGCAGTGAAAGGGGTTAACACTAGGGGGCAATCAAGGGGTTAATATAAAGTGTCCTTCGCGCTATTATGAACTACTAATGATATATAACCAAACAAAATTGTGAAAATGCAGCAAAACCTAATAGTGTTTACAATACATAAGTGAAATAATATTAAAAGAGGGATTTTGCGCAAAAACTACACGCTATCAGAAATAAATGACAGTGATGAGTAATAAACTGTGCAAAAAATAAACATATATATACATAGAGAGAAATTCTAAATGTATAAAGTGAAGTGGAAAATGGTAATAAGTCCCATAAGTGAATAAAGTGGCGAACTGCCTAATGGGAATAGGTATGCAGCTGAATCTCCACTAGGCCAAGTGTAAGTGAATGACTGACAGATGAATGATTATATCCGTAAAAGGGTTCCCAGAACTCTCACCTCAATGATAAAAGTATAGGGCATCAAAGATATCCTTAGGGTCAAACACCTCCTTGCAGCCACAGCGTCTTTCCACCTGTCACGCTTCAATGGGGTTTCTCCTCGATCTATCCCTAATACACACTCCAGTCAGAGTAGGGGGGAGAGAGAGAACAAAAGAGCCTCCAATGGTGTAGTATGTAAACTCAGGGGGAATTTTAATCAAGAATAACCTGTGCTTACATCAAACATAAAAACTTGTGCAGTAACATAAAACAACCAGCGGCGTCCTCGGCGCCTGCTTACGTCACTCCAGGTGTACGTTCGTCCAATCCCTACGCGTTACGACATGGTCACGTGTCTTCATCTGGGGAGATCAAGGGGTTAACTGTGTGTTCCTTCACTGTGTTTTAACTGTGTGTGGATGTGACTAACTAGGAGAGATGACAGATCGCTGTTCCTACTTTGTAGGAACAGTGATCTGTCTCCTGTCCTCTGACAACACAGGGATTTGTGTGTTTACACATACAAATCCCCATGCTGGTAGTTGTGCACACGATCGCACGTGGCCAGCGGCGATTGCACCCACCGGCCACGTGCATCGAGTGCTGGTGGCTCTCCTAGGCAAAGCTGTATATATACAGGATTTCACACATGAGAACCATTCTGCCACAGTATATCTGTGTGAGGCGGTCGGGAACCGGTTATAGAGCCCCTACAAATTTGAAACAATGTTTTGGAAATGACAGAGCTCAATTATTTTAGGATCAATGGGTGTATGCTATCAGGTCTAGGAACTTTATCCACCTTAATTATGTCTAAATATTTCTGGAGCATATCACTTTTGTGGTTCATGTGGGGCTGTGTTAATATCATCCTCATTGTGGCTATTAGCTCCCCCATGCTCCTTTGTATAAATAGAGCTGAAGAAGTTATTTAATACATTTGTCATCTCTTTGTCCCCAGTCACCCACTCCAAATTATTTTGTAAAGGGCCTACATACTCAGACCTGACCTTTTTACTAATAATTTATTTGAATAGTTTTTGGGAGTTTGTTCTGCTATGTTTTGAAATCTGTTGCTCGTTTTGAATTTTTGCGGCCTTGCTTTCCTTTTTACATATTCTGGTATATTCTTGGTAAGATTTAAATGATTATAGTGTTCCTTCATTCTTATATAATATCTTAAAAGGTCTTTTCTTATTTTCTATTTTTTGCTTTTTTAACTTTGGCAGTGAGCCCTTAATTTTTTCCCTTTTAAACCTATTGCCTATGGGAATATACAGTATTTTGCAATGGGTTCACATAGTCCTTTTGAAGAATTACAATTTCAGTTCTGTGTTCATCGATGTCAATATTCCATCCCAGCCCTCATACTTGGAAAATGTGCTCTCTTATGCCATGTACACACGATCGGTTCATCCGATGAAAACGGTCTGATGGAAGACTTTCATCAGTCTTGCCTACACACCATCAGTTAAAAAAACGATCGTGTCAGAACGCGGTGACGTAAAACACAACAACGTGCTGAGAAAAATTAAGTTCAATGTTTCCGAGTATGCGTCGACTTGATTCTGAGCATGCGTTGATTTTTAACCGATGGATTTCCCCACAGACGATCGTTTT
The DNA here is from genome assembly GCF_905171775.1 of Rana temporaria. NCBI lineage: Eukaryota > Metazoa > Chordata > Amphibia > Anura > Ranidae > Rana > Rana temporaria. The sequence goes on from NC_053489.1 coordinate 226,968,062, forward strand.
TTTCTATCGGTTTTTTAACCATCAGATAATTTTAAAACAGGTTCTAAGGGCCAGATTCACATACATTTGCGGCAGTGTAACATAACCCGTTTACGATACACCGCCACAAGTTTCCAGTTTTAGTGCTCGATCCACAAAGCACTTACCTGGAAACTTGCGGCGGTGTATCGTAAATACGCAAGGCGGGCCAATTCAAATGGGTGTGTGCCATTTAAATTAGGTGCGCTCCCCTACTGCGCATGCTCTGTTTCGCAATTCCCGTTGTGCTTTGCGCGCAGTGACGTCATTTTTTTGAACGGCGACGCGCGTATCGTAATTCCATATTCCCGGACGGCTTATGCAAATGACGTTCATTTTTAAATTTCGACGCAGGAACGACGGCCATACTTTAGACAGCAATACGTTTGCTGACTAAAGTTAGGGCACCCAAAATGACGACTAACTTTGCGACGGGAAACTAAACTAGCGGCGACGTAGCGAACACGAAAATCCGTCGTGGATCGCCGTAACTCCTAATTTGCATACCTGACGCTGGTTTACGACGCAAACTCCCCCCAGCGGCGGCCGCGGTACTGCATCCTAAGATCCGACAGTGTAAAACAATTACACCTGTCGGATCTTATGGATATCTATGCGTAACTGATTCTATGAATCAGTCGCATAGATAGAAACAGAGATACGACGGCGTATCAGGAGATACGCCGTCGTATCTCCTTTGTGAATCTGGGCCTAAGTTTTTTCACCGAAAGGAAAAAACTGATGGGGCCCACACACGATCAGTTCGTCTGATGAAAACGGTCCAAACTCTCCTAAACTCCTCTAAACTTTGAGTCACTTTTTACCAACATTTTTTAAGCCCAGTGTGCATGGAGCCCTAAAGTTAGGTATTTTTATCTTTCTAGTATGTGCTTGTTGTTTACAGCTAACATTAAATTAAATCATAGGAGACACAAAGCGGCGCCTTCTAAGCGTAGCAGATGAGGATTTTATTTTTTAAAATGTAAAGGTATAAAAAACCTACTCACAAGACAAATGTTAGGTTGGGGCGTAAAAACATTAGTGCTGTCGTCCGCGGGGATCCCGGTGGAGGCAGTTGTCACTCATGCTGAATAGCAGCTAACTCCTTGCCACAAGCGGCAGCAGCGGCGGGAACTGGACGCTCTCGAAACCAAAGAGAAGGGAGCTGGTTTCCACTGTGTGCTGAGTAGCTGACGTCACTTCCGGGCGCGGGAGGATGCGCGCGTTCAGGACATTCATGTCCCTTCATCAGGCAATGTATTGGCCATTTTGGTGAAGGGCAATATAGCCACTAATCGGCCCGCCCATTACACTCCTATTGGAAGGATCATTGAAATGGAAAACGGATGCCACCCACAACAAATACATAAAATGAAAACCCAAAATAGCTAAATCCAACAAGTGGCCTGATTAATAATGATGAACAAACAAATATTGATATAAAACCATGGTAAGGGGTAAGAAATTATTTAAACTGACATAAATGAAAGACACAAATTCACTCAATACGAGGCGTGCATGGACAAAGCCATAAGCGCACATATAGATGTCATATTGTTGCAGTTCTGCAACACAAACCTCCTACAAAAATATAACATAATAAAGATAGATAGAGCTGTATGTATTTCTAACTAACTGGAGTCATACATGAAATAAAACATATATTCATGTTATTACCACACAATTATAACTAATAATACTAATTATATATAAGAGGAATAAAATGAAAAGAAGATAGTTAATCTATGATGTGGACATCGTCACAGTAGCTTAGCAGTAGTGAACAGAAGAAAGAGTTATATTTTAAATTACTTTTTTAAAAATAAAATCCTCATCTGCTACGCTTAGAAGGCGCCGCTTTGTGTCTCCTTTGCTCTCCTACAGATTGCTTCATCTGTCTGCTGGCTGCCATCAAGCAAAGTTTTATTATTATTACAGTGTTATGGACATTTGATATGGACTAAAGCATATCCATTAACTGCTTATTTGAACTCTGGTCATTTCACCATTCACCCTACCCTCTCCCCTCCCCCAGTATGTATTACATATAGGTACACATTGGGAGTGCGCTCAATTATTTGTTTTTGTTTCTTAAATTAAATCATGCATCAGCATTTATTGTCAAAGCTTAATTGAACAAACTGAAGTTAGAAGTTGGTTACTCTGAACAGCTGCACCAGATTCTGTGTGCTCCAGTTTTAGTAAATCTACTCCATAGAGACAAATACCACCACCCCTCTGTTTTACTCTGTCTCTCCGAAAGTGAGCATAGCCAGGAATATTAATAGCCCAGTCATGTGAAGAATAAAGCCACAATTCAGCAATACCAATTAATTCATAGTTCTCGTCGTGCACAAAAGCTTCCAACTCACCTGTTTTGCTTAGCAGACTTTTGGCATTGGTGAACAAACACTTTAATTCATTGTCACATTTTTCACATATAATTTGCATATTTTAGTACAAATAGTACAATTTTCAATGATTGTTTGTAACAAGGGAACCTCCTTATCACTCGCCAAAGCCTTCCCCCTATTTTTTCCCATTCCACCCAGACTGACCTTTCTCACCTGCCTTCCACATTATAATCTAATTCTCCCACCACCCTCAATCCTAGTTTAAATACTCCTCCAGCCTTCTCATAAACCTCTCCCCCCGAACAGCAGACCCCCTTCCATGTAGGTTCAAACCATCTTTAGCATATAGGTTGTACCCCTAGAAACCCAAATCCTTCCATCTCACACCAGGTTTTTAGCCATGCATTCCGTTCTCAAATCTCCCCATCTTTACTGTGTTGCGCAGGGCACAGGCAAAATTTCGGAGCATATCACTTTTGGAGGCTCTTCCCTTCATTGTGAAGCCTAGTTATTTAACCACTTCAGCCCTGGAGGATTTGGCTACCAAATGACCAGGCCACTTTTTGCGAGTTGGCACTGCGTCGCTTTAACTGACAATTGTGCTGTTGTGCAACGTGGCGCCCAAACAAAATTGACGTCCTTTTTTTCTTAACTGACAATTGTACGGTCATGCAAAGCTGTACCCAAACCTAAACTCAGGTGCTAGCAGGTGTCTGGGTTGATCCCACTAATGGTGCATTTTTGGAAACACTAAACCGTTGAGAATGCTAATATAGTTCTAAACCGATCAAAGATGTTGATCCGTTCAAACACTATACTAGTAATTTAGGTGTATGTTGTGTGTGTGGGTGTTAGCGCTACTGGAACTAATCTGACGCTGCCTGGGATTGACACTGCCCTAACTGACACTAAATATATGGCAGATACCGTTACGCTATAAAAACCTGACAGTGACAGTAACTAGCTAACTGGCTAACTAGCGTTACCCGTGACACTAATACGGCGATCAGAAAAGAGATCTATACACTATATTAGTGACACTGGTGACATGGAGTGAAATGGTTAACAGGGGCTTCAAGGGGGTACCCTAAACCTATCTGGGCCTACTAGCCCTAAAACGTATTAGTGTGACAAATGACACTAGCAGAGTGATCAGTGAAAAATATGAAAACTGCACTTGGTGACACTGTGACAGGGAGTAAAGGGGTTAAGTGGGGGGGGGGGCGATTGGGGTGTGAAAAGTGTGCCTATGTGTACTGTTTCAGTGTAGTGTTGGTGCAACTCACGTTTGGATGTCCTCGCTCTGGAACTGAAAAGGATTCCACTAGGGGAGATGACATCACTTCCCCTGCCTGCGTTTACATTAACAGGCAGTTTTTGCCTGTGTTTATATTAACTTTTTTCAAAAAAAATCCTATCGGAAATTCTGATCGTCTGTGTGGAACATGCATGCTCAGAATCAAGTCAACGCATGCTCGGAAGCATTGAACTTCATTTTTCTCGGCTCGTCGTAGTGTTTTATGTCACTGCGTTTTGGACGGTCGGAATTTGGTCTGACAGTGTGTATGCAAGACAGCTTGAATGGAATTCCGATTGAATTTTATCCCATCGGAAATTCTGATCGTGTCTACAGGGCATAAGTCTGAGTTAAAATAAAATGGGTGGACAATGGCTTAGTGACATTGAACTCTCTTTCACAAGAGTTGCCCTTCAACTCATTTGCTTTTCTTCAACAACACTTTGCTCTCCCCCACTCCAAATTTTAGAAATGTTTGCAGATTCGAATTTTGTTTTTCCTACCCGATATCGCTCAGGGGCAGGGAGTTCAGGATTGGCATTTTAGAGATTGTGTGGTTTGACATCTAGAGTTAAAGGTACTATTTCAACTATCTACAAATACCATAGCAAGTGTGGTATATTTTCTAAGTCATTTGCAATGACTAGCTGGGAAGCAGAGACTTGCCAGGAGTTTTCTGCAGAACACTGGTTGGATATGATCGCAAAAATGCATAAATGCACACGCTCTATGTCAATCAAAGAGACTGTAGTCATACCACACACTAGATGGTATTATGGTATTGCACCCACACTAAACTGCATAACTAGTATCCATTGGTACCTGAGACATGCTTCCAGGACTGCCAGGACACACTTCCATATCTTTTTAAGTTGCAGGGTTCTCTGGCCACTTTGGCAACAGACCAGTCCAGTAATCAGACTAGTAACTCAGATAAATGGCATACAGATAACTCTGATGTACCAAATGTGTTTAATTTTTGCTGAGCTGCCAGAGGTGTTACCCAGCCTTGCCAAAAATTGGCGCATACATCTTTCAGTGCTATTCATTGGACTATTGCCCTTAATTGGCGATCTTCCTCTGTGTACTGGTATCAGGTACATCAGCGCATGGAGGCTATAAAATTTGTGGAAAGGGTACATCATACTGTCATGGACACCATGTATATCTTTGAGCGCAAATGGGAATCTTGGTCATCTTTTTAACTTTTGTATGTTTTATTATATGTACTGTGATATTCCTAGGATGATGGAAAGTACAATTGTGATTCTGTTGTTAACATTCTAGTCATTTCTATTAGAATATAAGGCTGTATAGCTACATGTATGCTTGTCTTTATTTTTTATTTTATTCTTTCTGGACCAAGATTATTGTCATTTATGGCCTTCTGCTGACCTCAAGCCACACATACTCACATATCCAGGACCTCTTCTGCAGGGCAATCAATGCATCTGCTGGGAAACCCAGATCCAGAGGCAGGAAGGCAACTGCAGTATCCACACTGGGCACACTTATTTTACACCCACTGATAGCAGGGCTACTGACCAATGCAAACGGCTGCCAATGGTGGAGCCCATTCTCCAGGCATTGATACTCTGCATATGTGTTCCAAAACACCACCATGCTGATAGCTGGGGACATGGTGATAACTGGAGTCATACTGTTGAAGCTGAAAATCTCCTGGAATGCTACAGGACACACAGGCCCGGATTCACAGACATCGGCGCATATTTATGCCGCCGTAGCGTATCTTTTTTACGCTACGCCGCTGCAGCGCAGAGAGGCAAGCACCGAATTCACAAAGCACTTGCTCCCAAATCCGCGCTGGGTTTCTAAGGCGTACGCCGGCATAGGTGGAAGTGGGCGTGACCCCATGCAAATGATGGACCAAGTGCCAGACAGATACATATAACGAAAACGGCGCATGTGCCGCCCCATGGCGGCATCCCAGTGCGCACACTTGAAGAAAGAAAAGCTGGGACAGCCGCACTCCAAAAAAGTTCCTTTTTTTAATAAAAATTGGTCACAAAATTACATGCCACGGCCAAAGGAATCAGAACAAAATCTGACACGTTTCGCACTGTATCTCAGTGCTTATTCATAGCTATGAATAAGCACTGAGATACAGTGCGAAACGCGTCAGCTTTTGTTCTGATTCCTTTGGCCGTGGCATGTAATTTTGTGACCAATTTTTATTAAAAAAGGAACTTTTTTGGAGTGCGGCTGTCCCAGCTTTTCTTTCTTCAAGTTTGCATTTCCATTGCATTGCCTGCACCCATGGTTCGGATTTAAGGAGATTGGCTTTCTGGTTCATCTGAGCGGTTATCTCTCCTCTCATCCCAGTGCGCATGCTCAGAATCACGTCGGAACAACTGCCTAAGATACGTTGAATCACTGCCTGCGGCGTGAACGTAACCTACGCCCAGCCATATTCACGTCCAACGTAAACTACGTAAAATACGACGGCTTGTGTTCCCTGGTCCATACCTTTGCATGGGTTGAGCCTCATATATGGGGAATAACTTTACGCCGGATGTTATGCGCCGGGCGCAAGTACGTTCGTGAATCGGCGTATCTCCCTCATTTGCATATGTGAATAGAAAATCAATGGGAGCACCAAATACGTCCAGCGTAAATATGCACTCACTTTACGCCAGCGTAGGCAAGTTACGTCGGTCGGATGAAGCCTATTTTCTGGCGTATCTTAGTTTGTGGGCACAGCGCACAGATACGACGGTGCATATTTGCACTTACGCGGCGTATCTCGAGATACGTCGGCGCAAGTGCTTTGTGAATCCGGGCCCTTGTATCCTTGTATCCGCACAGCTGTTCCCGCAGGAGACCCGGTTACTGATACTTCCAAAAAGGTAGAGGAAACTACAAACATCAAGGGTCCTACAAGGAGGACAAAAAAGGAACACGGAGTGGGGTCCTATGGGGTAGGAGCGAGGGCAGGACTACCCAAACATATGTTGCCATAGAGTCTGTCAGGAAAGTATGTATACAAGCAAAATCATTTGTTGACTAGCTATTTAAAAACGTGCTGTTTTCTTCATCAGGTTTCAGTAAGACAACAAAAGGTACTGTATCACTATTTCCACTTTCCTGTTTCTATCATTGGATAACAGGGTACAATACCATATATTAGAGCAGCCAGTACAGGTACTTCCTACTGTCTTATCTGACTTTTGAAATGCTATGTAAAGGATAAATGACTAATATATTACCTCTTCTATATGGCTGCCAGGGTGTTTTCTTTCTCAGCTTTTCACACTAAATATTTTTACTAACCTTTATACAGTTCCTTTGTTATCACAAAATTCTTCACAATAGGGTAATTATACCAGGTATACCATGTAACATATGCAATTGGAAGAGAAAGAATCCAGCAGAGTAAAGAATTAGAGTCTGATAAGTGAGTGACAGAGAAATCAGCAGGTAGAGTTTGAGAGGCACTTTGCAATTCTCTTCTCAGAAATTATCTTGTCTCTTAAGTGTACAAAACAAGATTAAAGGTGCACACCAGAATTGAAAATTAAGCTTGTAATATACAGGGACTTGCCTGTCTCTTGCTTCCATTTTTTGATCCAGGAATAAATGTAGTATGCTTGGCCACCTAACAACCATTTAAAGCCCCTATACCTTTAGCCACGAAACAGACATACCCACAAGCAGATCTTCTTGGAATCTCCAACAATTCAGAGGAAGGGAAATTGACAGGACAAAGGTCACCACAATTTCTTCCAAAATAAAAATGGATATCCATGTCACTATATATACATCCCTTTTTCAGGTAAAATGTTAAGTACAATTGTTCTCTACATACTTAGACAGCCTGAGCTATGTGCAACATATGTGGTCCAACAAAGTTCCATCCTGGTTCGATTATTTAACCACCCCCCACCCCCACTGCCCAAACTACAGACCAAAGGCAACATTTTGTCTTGTGCAGAGACATAGCTTGAAGCTTGTGGTCTCCAAAGCAAATGTTGGCCTTGGGCCCCCTATTAACACCCATCGCTTCCATCGCGTACCAAGATACTTAATGTGGTTAAAGAGTTTTTTCAGATCTTTATTTACATATTGAGAGCCTAATTCAAACGTCTCCCAAATTAGAGCACATATATCAGTGGATAGATTAAGGACAGATTTGCCTGGAGAGAGCTCAGGTCTCCTTAAAGGTAAAGGTCTTGCAAAGGCTACTTATAGGTTGAGTCATTTGCCATTTGTTTTTATAGTCAGTGGGCCAGATTCAGGAAGCTATTGCGCCCACGCAACCATAGGTTGCGCGGCGCAATAGCTGTTTTGCTCCCGCGTAGCGAATGCCCCTGATTCAGGAACATCGCTACGCGGACTGCAGCCTAGGATATGACAGACATAAGCCTCCTTATGCCTTCATATCTCAGGCTGCATTCTTGCGTTGGCCGCTAGGGGGCGCGGCCATTGTGATCGGCGTATAGTATGCAAATTGCATACTACCACCGATTCACAAAAGTTGCGCGGGCCCTGCGCACGCAAGGTACAGAGTTTCCGTACGGCGACTTTAGCGCAAGGTTGCTCCTGCTATAGCAGGGGCAGCCAATGCTAAAGTATAGCCGCCCTTCCCACTCATGAAATTTAAATTTCACGTCGTTTACGTAAGTGATTCGTGAATGGCGCTGGACGCCATTCACGTTCACTTAGAAGCAAATGACGTCCTTGCGACGTCATTTGCCGCAATGCACGTCGGGAAAGTTTCCCGACGGAGCATGTGCTGTTCGCTCGGCGCGGGAGCGTGCCTAATTTAAATGATTCCCGCCCCCGGCGGGATCATTTACATTAGGTGCCCTTACGCCGGGCTATTTAGCATATCGCCCGCGCAATTTACGGAGCTACTGCTCCGTGAATCGCGGGCATATCAAAATATTTGCGTGGGCGCAGAGCAAAAATCGTTGCCCTTTGCCCACGCAAATATTGCGCGGATCTAGCTGAATCTGGCCCAGTGAATTTGTGTGGGGATGTACTTGATACCTTCAGCTGCCATTATGTCCTTGCTGGGTGTCCAGTGTGTCTCTGTACCTTTAAGAAGGGGTGGGCTCCCTCCAGGCAAAAATCTGCTATATGTGCTCCAGTTTGAAAAACTCTCAAAATTATAGAGTTTGGACCGCAGTAAACTGGGATGATTGATGTAGCCAATGCAGATTATACACATATGTTTGCAAATGTGTGTGACTGAACCCCTTTTTTTTTTAACATGAACTGTTAGAGGGTCAATTTGGTTTTGTTGCAGGCTAACTGATAAGGAAAAAGAAAAATCACGCCAATCTATTAGAAGACACTCAAAGCTTTGTGAAGACACAAATAATGTAGTGAATAAATGTCCAAAAGAAAAATAATGTCCCTGTAACATATGAGATATACCACACTGGCCTGTGTGAGAGACATTCAAATCTTTAGTGAAATAAACATAGTAGTGAAATATATTAAAAGTCCAAATAACTTTGAAGTTTCCTGGGACAAACAACACCCGGTGCACAAATGGTTAAGTGGACCACATGGACTGGGGCTTACCAGAACACATATAAATAACAGCGTTATTTAAAGATTGCAGCAGGATATCCAAGGAGTATGGTCACAACACAGGATCAATGGATGTACAGCGTGTATCCTTCAATAGTAACTCCACGGAGGGATATAGTAAACTCATACTGACAAAACTCTTGGACCGTAGCAGGAAACCAGTGGCATGTCATGCAGAGAGAAAGCCGCACATAGCGTAATACGTCCAAAAAATATTTTTATTAAAAGAGTAAAAACCTACTTACATCAAATAAATGAATATAGGCACATAAAAGCAGTTTGCCGGCCGGCATAGATAGGAGCCCTTCCTCCTCGTACGAACGCGGTGACGTCACTGCACGCCGTCTACCCAGACGCGTTTCGTTATAGGATAACGTTTTCAATGGGATGACGTTATCCTATAACGAAACGCGTCTGGGTCGACGGCGTGCAGTGACGTCACCGCGTTCGTACGAGGAGGAAGGGCTCCTATCTATGCCGGCCGGCAAACTGCTTTTATGTGCCTATATTCATTTATTTGATGTAAGTAGGTTTTTACTCTTTTAATAAAAATATTTTTTGGACGTATTACGCTATGTGCGGCTTTCTCTCTGCATGACATGCCACTGGTTTCCTGCTACGGTCCAAGAGTTTTGTCAGTACGAGTTTACTATATCCCTCCGTGGAGTTACTATTGAAGGATACACGCTGTACATCCATTGATCCTGTGTTGTGACCATACTCCTTGGATATCCTGCTGCAATCTTTAAATAACGCTGTTATTTATATGTGTTCTGGTAAGCCCCAGTCCATGTGGTGGCGGCCCACTTAACCATTTGTGCACCGGGTGTTGTTTGTCCCAGGAAACTTCAAAGTTATTTGGACTTTTAATATATTTCACTACTATGTTTATTTCACTAAAGATTTGAATGTCTCTCACACAGGCCAGTGTGGTATATCTCATATATCTCATTATTATCTCATTATTTTTATTTTGGACATTTATTCACTACATTATTTGTGTCTTCACAAAGGTTTGAGTGTCTTCTAATAGATTGGCGCGATTTTTCTTTTTCCTTATATTGTTTGTGTTATGACACGTTATTGCTGCCTTTTTTCATATTCATTTATTTAATCACGTTGTTTGGTTAGCGCAATTTTTTTCTTTTAGGCTAACTGATAAGTGGGATTTTGTTTTCTTATGGCTCCTGTCACTTCACCACACATGGGGATGTCCCCAGAACGCAGTCTGGGGAAGTCTTAGGAACTCCACACGAGAGGATATCCGCTGGAAACGGTCCGCCGGACAGTTACGATGACGCTGGAAGGTAAATACTTCCACGCATGCGTCGAATCATTACGACGCATGCGAGGGAGGGGAGTGGACGGACTGATCTGGTGAGTCTGTACAGACGACTGGATCAGTCCGCTGGACTGGATTCCAGCGGATAGATTTCTTAGCATGCTAAGAAATTTTTATCCGCTGGGAATCCGTCGGCTGGATTTTTATCCACCGGGAAATGTCCGCTCGAACGTACACACGACCGGATCTATCTGCTGGAACTGATCCGCGGATCAATCCCAGCGGATAGATCCGGTCGTCTGTACGAGGCCTCAGTCCCTCTCAATGTGTAGAAGCCCCCAGCCCGGTCAGAGTCCTGCAGAATGTTCTCTACACCCCTCCTGATCCCTCATGCTCCACTCTCACTGCTTGATGACCTTGCTTGTAGGATCTCTGGCCCCCAGACAAGCTCCAGCTAGAGAACATGTAGCCATGTTCCTGCCATGAATGAGGACAAGTCAGGGGGGGCAGTACGAGAAGAGGGAGGAGAAATCAGGGCGACTGACTTGGAGGGAGAGGTAAGGGGAGGAGACAAGGGAGCAGGGAGCAGGGCCAGCTCACAGAGGGGCAGGGGCTGGGAAAGGGAGGACACAGGGCTGGGAGGCAATTGGGAGAAGTCAGAGATGAGACTGTGCCAGAGAAAGGGGAAAAGTTCCCTGATCACCACACTTCTTGTTATCATTCCCCTCAGCAGATGACTCATGTCCTCCACTTAGTGGCCCCATTCTACCTGGCACCTGTGTGGAGGGGAGAGAAGGGGTCTGTCCCATCACATTCCTCAAATACTTGTTCCCTTAGGTGACGCCGCTGCCCACACACAGGCACAGTGACCGAAAACCTAATGTGCGAGGGAGGCTGCATGGGCCTCACTATAACATGAGCGGGGTCCCGATTGCAACCCCTGACGCTACGACAGTGGCCTTGTGTTTTTTGTTGTGTGGCCTTTGGTCTCCAAAGTGGAAGCAGTGATGCGTAAAGCTGTAATAACAGTGATCTCTACTAGTCTTTTGTAACATAAGGGCCACCATTATAAATCATTAGGCCTTATAAAGCCTGCCTGACAGCCCACTTCACTCTGCACCTCTTGCATCTACCACTTCTCCACATTTTTCACCCCCTATACCCCCATATTCTGTACCTTATCATCCATCACTACCCCACATTCTGAACTCCCACTACACTTTTATGCACCACCTGCATCCTCTACTACACTCGCTGTACCCCATTACACCTCACCCTGCACCCCCTGCACCCACCACTACACCACACTCTGTACCCCTGTACTACCTGTACCCCCAAAATCCCCATTACCTGCACTTTGTATCCCCCATTACGCCTCAATTTTTACCCCTTTTACACCTCCCTCTACACCCCTGAATCCCCTTGACACAAAGATCCCCCCGCCAATTATACCTGGTCAATTACCATTTCTGGGAATTGGGGTGAAGTCTCAAATGAAGGGGCATCAACTGGGCCTTTTCTGTAGTGGTTGTTGCTGTACACAGTTCACAGCTCTGAACTACCCATGCTGTAAAGGTCTCCCTAGACATATAACAACAAAACCTGGGGAATGCCCAGGGAAAAACCAAGCCTACTTACCGACCAGCTCGCAGAACAGCCAATTAACCTGTCTAACAGTATGCGTTAAAAACAGGGGTTTTGTCCGCACGCATTTGCAAACGCATGCGTGAGCCACAGAGCCGCGCCAAGGCACCCTGTAATCTGTGGTCCTAACACTTAACAATGAGTGTCCCCACAATGGAGGCACATGCATTCTAATGGATAGATAAGGGCAGGTGGACTGAAGGGGAGCCACCCCTTTTTAAAGGTGCAGGAGCACATCAAACACCCGGCATGTAGCACAATGGCTGCAAAGGTGTTGGTGCGCTGCTGGACCAATACAAGCACCACAGGTGAAACATAAACATGTCCACAGCCCCATCTATAGCTGGCCATAGCAGTAAGTAGCATTGGAAGGCTAAAGCAGATAACGACAAAACCTGGGGAATGCCCAGGGAAAAACCAAGCCTACTTACCGACCAGCTCGCAGAACAGCCAATTAACCTGTTTAACAGTATGCGTTAAAAACAGGGGTTCCCTAGACATATAGTTACATAGTTATAGTTGGTAAGGTTGAAAAAAGACACAAGTCCATCAAGTCCAACCTGTGTATGTGCGCTTTTATGTCAATATTACATTGTATATCCCTGTATGTTGTGGTTGTTTAGGTGCCTATGAAATAGTATTTTGAAATGATATATGCTATTCTTACCACTCTTACCATAAAAAACCCTCTACGCAGTTTCCAGTTAAGTCGATTTTCCTCTAAGTTTAGTGAATGGCCGCAAGTCTTTTTATATGCCCTTTCGCAGAAATTTTTTATCCCTATTTTGGGGTCACAACTACGGTGACATTCCTCCCTGCTCAATGGAGGTAAATTCTGGTTGTAACCAGAAATGGATGAGGAGCAAAGAGGTGGGGATCAGTAGATGGGAAGATGGAGGACTATGAGCCACCCAAAGTATGAGGCATGGGCCCAGTACAGGAGGGCTGCCTGTGCATCCTACCAGCGGCCCTGATAACATGACTCCAGTTTCTCACTATCTTCTGCAACATGCCTTCAGTCTGCAACCAAACCTGTAGCATATTCACAATCTATGACTATCATTTCCTCTAGTATGTCTTCAGTCTCTGTCACTGCTCTCTAACATTGTACATTTTTAACATTATGTTCAGCCCTTTGGTAATGTCAGGAGCAACAGCTGAGGCTCCCAAATATTCATAAGTTGGTAATCACTGTTTTAAGCATTTATTAGACTCCGTTGTAACATATACAGTAGACACATTTAAAGAAAATACCTTCCTATTCTATTTTTAATTGAGACGCTGATTCATCCCAGAATTCTTTGATTATTTACCTACTATACTTTGTAAAAAGAAAAAAAAAATTCTGGAAGTTTATTGAGCAGTACGGCAGATAAGCGTCTGTTTCTGTCAAAACATTCTTCTATGTTTCATAATGAAGTATTACTCTATAGCAGGGCCGCCATCAGGAATTATGGGGCCCCTTACACAGCTTTATGCATGGGCCCCGGGGGGGGGGGGGGGTGCTGCCGTCTGAAATTGAGAAGCGGGGGGGGGGCTGCCACGAATTGAGAAGCGGGGGGGCCCTTACAAAAAAAAGAAGAAATAAAAAAATATATATAATAAAAATAAAAAAATATATATATATATATATATATATATTGGGGACCTCCGGACCTCTAAAAAAAAATTGGCCCTTTAATAAAAAATTAAAATATATTAAAAAAATATATATATTTTTTATAAAAAATAAATAAAAAAAGGGGGGTTGCCACCTGGGGCCCTGGGGACCTCCGGGCCCCTTACAGGGGTACTGCCTGTACCCCCTGATGGCGGCCCTGCTCTATAGATGTTGTCCATGCTATGGTGGTGCTTTTTATATACCCAGCATTGCAGATAAAACATCAGTAGGAGCTAATGCAGATGTTTCATCCACAATCTACTTTTCTAGATTCCAATTTTATAAAGTAATGGTTAGAGATGACAGAAATTTGAGAGTTTTCTTCACCCCAAAATGTTGGCATATATCAGGAGATTTTGGCAAAATTTGGTAATTTCAGTTAAATATGTGTGTATGTGAGTCAATAGGGAAAGCACGCTTCTTGTTGGTTTTTAGGGGTGCTATGGATTGTATATAGCCCCTGAGTGTTATAGCAGCTATTTTTTACAATCTTAAGCTTTTTCTTGTGCACAAGCATCATTGTTATATTTATGCACTTTTTTTAAAAAACAAAACACAGGTTAAAAAAAAATGAAAGGTGACCATGCAAACATCACACAATGATCACATACAAAACACAAACAAGAACACTCACATACAAAAAAAACAAAATTAAATAAGACAAAATACCCTACTTATGCCTTCCCATAGAAAACTTGCACTCTCTAAATTAAGAAAAAAAAATGATCCAATGATCTTTACTAATGGTTACAGGGTGAGCGAGAAAATGTCGCTTTCTAACTGTATTTTGGAACTTCATACTACATTTCTGCACAAGGCACTACGAAACAAAAATCACTGGGCATGATCCCATGCAACCTCTTTAATAAGTTAAGTGGCATGTCTAAGGCTCCTAAAATTAATAGCAAAATAATTTACTCTATGCCCAGGAAATATTGCACCAGAAGTGTGAAACCGTTCATGCAACTTAGATACTTTAATTCAAGAGTATAAAATAGCAAATAGCATGCTTTCGAATGGAGTGAATTTCTTATATCTAGAGCGATAATACATTGTATTGCTGAATGCAGATGGCAGTGGCAGAATAGCCCAGAAGCCCTAAAAAATTATATACTGTAATATTAAGGGCCACTACTACTTAGAGCATCCTGATTGACAAAAAATATTTTGAGCTCATTGGATTTCCAGCCATAAAACAATTCATGTCTAGATTTCAGTATAGATAATTATATAAACCCAGAGCTCAAATATCATATAATAAGGAACAATGGGCAACAACAGATCCATAGGACTCTCATGCTTTCTTTGACTCAGTTTGACTTAGTTTTTGTGTGTAAGGCCTCGTACACACCATCAAACCGAAATCCCAGCGGACAGATGTGTACGAGGCCTCAGGCTGTGTAATTTCACTGACTTAAAACATTTTCTACCTAGACAGTTCAGGGACCCTATATATACTCTCCCAAATAGAATAACAGAAATACATAACTATTTAAACCATTACAGGAACAATAATTCCAATATAAGTAATAATACCTACTACCTACTACCTACTACCCACTACCTTATACCTACTATCTAAGACCTACTTACTAACAGCTGTTAAATAAATATACAATTTTAAACATTAACAATCACTTTAAAATAGTGACACATGCAGAATACTTAACAAAGTAATATTAAAGAAGATTTATTCATAAACACACTACATTGTTTTTCGTTTTTCTTTTTACTAAGTTTTAACCGTTAAAAATGAAAAGATCAATCATTGTATTTACCTGTTTGTAGATGAATTTGGTATCAAGCTAGTAACAAGTGCAATATAAGTGACTATAAAAATGGTCCATTATAATGCTGCAAGTGTTGTAAATGTTCCAACATGACTAGTGGCAGATATGGCCAGCTTTCTGAGAGAATGCAACCTGCTAAACACTGTGTTTTTATATAGTAGTAATCAACCTGGGATTATATCCCCAGGTGGTTGCTTCCTTCAAAACAATTTTCATTGTTTCAAACAGTTTATTAGGGGGGAATAGAGGAGACCGCTAGTTAGGACTCCTTCAAGAGTACCCCCCCCCCCGCCTGTTTGTTTGTTTTTTTGTTTTGTTTTTTCCTGTTGTTTGGGGTGGTTTCTATTTTAAAATGTGGGTAATGTTCACAATAAGGGAAAATTATAGTCCCTATAATAGATTGTCTTGTCTTTGTCTATTCTCTCTTTTTTCTTCATAATATATGGGAAATTGCTTATTCCCCTTCTGATTTTGTAGTTGTTGTTATTATCTTTCTATTCTTTTTTTTTATCTTTTTGTACACAGAATCACATTCATAACAAGGGGAATTAACCCTATGTTTTATATTATATCCTAGATAGGCCTAATGTTTGTTTTTTCTTTGTCTTCACTACACAGGGGAATTTTAAAAAATTCTTCCTTTTTTTTTTTTGTTCACCGAAGTAAATACACAATTAGGGGAAATGATCCCTATACCTTATATAGATTTCCTACAGATTTATTGTTTTTTTTTTCTCTTCTCCCTTTTTTCTTCACAATTTAGGGGAAAGTGCCTTTTTTCCCCTTCCTACTATCTAGCACTTGATTTTTTCCCTTTTTTTTTTTTCCCCTCTCCTCCTTCTTCCCTCTATCTCCCTCCTTTTTCCCTCTGTCTACATCTTTGCCCTTCCCTCACATTTAATATGGGTAGGGTATTTCTGTAACATCTTTGATGTTACTTCTCGCAGAACGAGCGCAGCTGTGCCCTATCCTAGCAGCTGCGCTCCGTTCTGCAAGATGTCCGCGTCACTTCCGGTGCGCGGACGTTTGCGTTCCAAGCTGGAACGCGGAAGTGCGTCTCAGGACCATTCCCGTTTTCCCCGCGAAATTGCGGCTATTTAAACTTCCCACAGATGACGGCAGGGTGTTCGGTTATTCTGTCGGATGCCTGCCGTCACCTGTGGAAGAGCGGATCACACCACAGAACCCAGGAGCCTCTGAGGACTTTCCCCAGTTCCAGCACCTCTACCGAGCGATCATTAACCCCCTGCACCAGCAGGTTGTGAACCTCCACTCTCCAGTACTTCACTCCAGACCTTCAAGGACTCCTCCACTATAAGTCTCCTGGCTTTCTCCAACTTACATCCTGCAGCAGTGTACCACAAGACCCAGCACAACCGCAAGTATCCTATTCATATTCATACCTGTTGAACTGAGTCACACTCACTTGCTTGTTACACAAAAGGACTGCATTGACCCTGTATTTCTGCTACTATTCCCATTTATTACATTGATGGACTTTGCTTACTATAGTACTAAGCCTATATTGTGAAGTAACAATATATTATCAGTTATTAGTACTCTGCCATAGATTCAAGTGTGTCATATTACTCCCTAGGAACTAGGAACTATACAGTGGGATTCCTTTTTCATTTCAAGAGACTCTATGACTATAGACATTTATTATATTTGGCTTATGAAATAATAAGCTTCCTTATGTTGGTACAGATTGAGGTTGTGATGAATTAACCCCAAACTTTCTGGCTAATTAAGAGAGTGTTTTGGTGGTTAGACCTGAGAAGCCTCTGCAGCTGTGATCCAACAGTTCTAAATATTTAACATAGGCAGTGTCATTACATAATAACCGAACCCCCTTTTAAAAGGATAATGGATCCAGCAGAGCTTGCTAACCACCTAGTTGGACTTGCACAAAGAGTGGATAACCTCACTGCCACTGTCAATGATTTACGTCAAGAAAATGATGCTTTACGCAACCAAAATTTTGCATTACCCAGGGAGAGACCTGAACCCAAAGTTTGCCCCCCTGAACCCTTTTCAGGGGAACGAAAATGTTTTCGTCAATTTGTTAGTGCTTGCCGCCTCATGTTTGAACTGCGCCCCCGCACTTACCATTCAGACAGGGTTCGTATCCTCACCCTCATATCATATTTGAAAGGAGAGCCTAGGGTCTGGGCTGATGCGTATGTCGAAGAACATGGTGATTTACTGGGCGCATTTAATACATTTTTGGATGAGATGTCACTCCTCTACGAGGACCCTAACAAACAGCTTACAGCTGAGAACACCATTAGGAGCCTTAAACAAGGGAAAAGACATGTGGAGGACTATATTTCGGAATTCAAGTGTTGGAGCAGAGAGACACAGTGGACAGACATTTCACTCCGTAATCAGTTTAGATTAGGTTTATCTGAACCAATGAAGGACGAGTTAGCTCGCGTAGAGCTTCCTCCATCCCTAGAAGATCTGATGCATTTATCTCTCACCATTGACCGGCGTCTCCGTGAAAGGAAGGCTGAACGATTTAACACTTACTTACCTCCACAATTCAGGAGATCTAAGTCACCTCCAAAGGATGTTCCCATGGAATTAGGAGCTGTCAAAGGTCCTTTATCATTGGCTGAGAAACAACGGCGCAGAGCTAATAACCTTTGCCTCTACTGTTCAGCCCCAGACCATATGGTCTCCACTTGTCCACTTCTAAAGAGGAACTCAGAAGGTAACATTTCTAACATTTGTAAGATCAATCCACCTGGAACTACCACTAATCAATTTATTTATGTCACTCTTACATTACAGTGGGATCAAAATAGAACTACCATTGACGCGATGGTCGACACCGGTGCCTGTGGAAATTTTATTGATTTAGCAATTGTCAATTCAAATAAAATTCCTTGTGTGGTTAA
Source organism: Rana temporaria (assembly GCF_905171775.1). Classification (NCBI taxonomy): domain Eukaryota; kingdom Metazoa; phylum Chordata; class Amphibia; order Anura; family Ranidae; genus Rana; species Rana temporaria. The sequence goes on from NC_053489.1 coordinate 226,986,569, forward strand.
GCAAAATCCTCTCTCTGTCACATTTATTGATGGTTCTAGTTCCACCTCAGGTCCAATTTCTTCTCAAACCACACCCCTACTGGTTACTTGTGGGAATAACCATACAGAGACCCTTGTCTTTGATGTCATTCCATCTCCGCTTTTTCCAATAGTTCTCGGGTTACCTTGGCTACTCTTACATCAGCCTACTTTCCTCTGGACTAACCACTCACTCAATCTAAACTCCACATTTTGCCAAGAAACTTGCTACCCCATTTTCACTATTCTCTCCACGGAGATTTACTATAAAGATCTCCCTACTTATTTGCAAGATTTTTCAGATGTTTTCAGTAAATCCAAGGCAGAGGTTCTTCCCCCCCATCGAATTTATGATTGCCCTATAGATCTCATTCCTAGCTCTCCAATTCCAACTGCACGTATCTATCCCCTATCACAACCAGAGCTTGTACACCTTAAGAGTTACCTTGATGAGAACCTGAAAAAGGGTTTTATTAGACCATCCACTTCTCCCGCAAGTGCGGCCATGTTCTTTGTCAAAAACAAGGATGGCTCACTACGGCCTATCATTGATTACCGTGCCCTCAATAGTATCACTGTGAAGAACCGCTACCCCTTACCTCTCATTCCAGAGCTCATTGAACGTCTTCAAACCTCAAAGGTTTTTACAAAATTAGACCTTAGGGGTGCCTATAATTTGATCAGGATTCGTCCAGGTGATGAGTGGAAGACTGCTTTCAAGACTCGTTATGGTCTTTATGAATACACTGTGATGCCATTTGGACTTTGTAACGCACCTGCAACCTTCCAGTGGTTCATAAATGACATTTTTAGGGATCTGCTTGACGTCTGCGTAGTAATTTATCTGGATGACATTCTGATCTACTCTGATACTTTTGAGGAACACACTAAACATGTACGTTGGGTTTTGGCCAGACTTAGAACACATTCCCTATATGCCAAACTGGAGAAATGTGTTTTCAGCCAGACAACTATATCTTTTCTAGGGTACCAAATTACACCTCAAGGTATCCAAATGGACTCTTCTAAAGTAAAATGTATTACTTCCTGGCCAATACCTCACTCTAGAAAAGCTCTTCAACGGTTCCTCGGTTTCTCAAACTATTATCGCAAATTTATCAAAAATTTCTCAGCAATTGTCAAACCATTGAGTACTCTCACTAGCACGAAGACACCCTTCTCTTGGTCAAAGGAAGCCCAGGATTCTTTTGACACCCTAAAGCACTCTTACACTTCAGCCCCCATCTTACAACTACCTAACCCCCAATACCACTTCACTGTAGAAGTAGACGCCTCTCATTATGCTTTGGGTGCTATCCTGTCCCAACGTCCAAGTCTATCAGAGCCACTTCACCCTGTAGCTTTTTACTCCAGGACCCTCTCGCCAGCAGAAAAGAACTACCCCATCGGTGAAAAAGAACTCCTTGCAATTAAAGATGCTTTAGAGAATTGGAGACACCTATTGGAGGGTAGCACTCATCCAATAACAATCCTGACCGATCACCGTAACTTACAACATCTGAAAACATGTAAGACGCTCTCTGCCCGTCAGGTCAGATGGAGCTTATTTTTTGACAGGTTTGATTTTTATATATCCTACAGGCCTGGTACACAAAACATCAAAGCCGACTCCTTGTCTCGTATGAATGAAGACCAAACTACTGAGATTCCTCCACTTTCTATCATTCCATCAAACCGATTCATTGGTGTTTCCACCACCTTTAGGCAATTAATTTCTCAATCACTCTCCAAAGATCGCTCTTGTCTACCAAAAGACCTTACTAGATTACCAGATGGAGTTTATACTTTCAACGGCAAGATCTTCGTTCCCCCTAACTTACAACTCTCCTTACTTAGACATCTTCATGACTCACCCCTAGCCGGCCACCCCGGGATCAACAAGACTACTCACCTCATCAGGAGAGATTACTGGTGGCCCAATCTCGCTAAGACGGTCCATGAATATGTTAGTTCATGTGAAATTTGTGCTCGTAACAAACATTCTAGGAGACCTCCTTTCGGTCTTCTCGCTTCTATCCCAGTACCTAATAGACCTTGGGAAGTTGTGTCGATGGACTTTATAGTTGATCTTCCTAAATCCAATGGTGCCAACACCATCATGGTCATAGTAGACCTCTTAACCAAGATGGCGCACTTCGTCCCTTTGAAGAAGTTACCAACTTCCCTTGAGACAGCAAACGCATTCATCTCCAATATTCTCAAATTACATGGTTTACCCTCAAAAATCATTTCGGATCGCGGCAGTCAGTTTGTATCTAGATTTTGGAAAGTCCTATGTAATGCTCTACAGATTGACCACCGCATGTCCACTGCCTACCACCCTCAGACAAATGGGCAGACAGAACGTGTCAACCAAATCCTAGAACAATATCTACGCTGTTACTGTACACATCTACAGGATGATTGGTTTCAACTTTTACCCCTTGCTGAGTTCCCTTATAACAATTCCACCAGTTCTTCGTCTCGATTCACACCTTTTTTCGCCAATTTTGGTTTCCACCCCAACAGTTTACCAACCTCTTACCTCCCAAATAGTGTTCCAGCAGCTGATCATTATCTATCTACTTTAAAGGATACACTGGAGATTCTCCGTTCTAACTTAAAATTTGCTCAACAAAGACAAAAACACTACTATGATGCTCACAGATCGGTACCTCCTAAATATAAGGTTGGGGATTTAGTCTGGCTTCCCACCCGCAATCTTCAGCTTAAAATACCATCAAAGAAACTAGGCACCCAGGGCCAGATCCTCAAAAGAGATACTCCGACTTAACTGCTGTTCAGTCTGTGTGTAACTTTGGAAACGATCCTCAAAAGGCTTTTTCCAAAGTTAGACAGAAGATCCGGCATGTGTAATTGAATTACACTGCCGAATCTTAGGATGCAGTACCGCATCCGCCGCTGGGGGCATTTCGAGTCGAAATGCCGTTGCTAGTATGCAAATTAGCACTTAAGGCGATCCACAAAGCTTTCTAGCTTCGTTTTTGCGCCGTAAGTGTTATTTTGCAAGTGTAAAATTAGGGCTGGTTCTACAAAGTGTAAACTAGTCACACCTTGTAAAAGCCTATTCCAGCGACGGCATTTGGTATGCTTTCCCGAGGGAGAACTCCACGGCAATTTGTAAAAAACAAAACCGGCATGGGTTCCCCCCCAGGAGCATACCAGGCCCTTAGGTCTGGTATGGGTTGTAAGGGGACCCCCCCTACGCCGAAAAATCGACGTAGGGGTCCCCCTACAATCCATACCAGACCCGTATCCAAAGCACGCTACCCGGCCGGCCAGGAATGGGAGTGGGGACGAGCGAGCGTCCCCCCCCCTCCTGAGCCGTGCCAGGCCGCATGCCCTCAACATGGGGGGGTTGGGTGCTCTGGGGCAGGGGGGCGCACTGCGGGCCCCCCCACCTCAGAGCACCCTGTCCCCATGTTGATGAGGACAGGACCTCTTCCCGACAACCCTTGCCATTGGTTGTCGGGGTCTGCGGGCGGAGGCTTATCGGAATCTGGGAGTCCCCTTTAATAAGGGGGCCCCCAGATACCGGCCCCCCACCCTAAGTGAATGGATATGGGGTACATCGTACCCCTATCCATTCACCTGGAGGCAAAAAGTAAAAGTTAATAAACACACAACACAAGGCTTTTTAAAATATTTTATTATTCTGCTCCGGACGCCCCCCCTGTCTTCGTTATTAGCTCAATTACCAGGGGGGGCTTCTTCTTCCGCTCTCCGGGGGTCTTCTCCGCTCTCCGGGGGGGGTTTCTTCTTCCGCTCTCCGGGGGGGGCTTCTCCGGACTCCGGGGGGCTTCTTCCATCTTCTCCCCTCTTCCGCTGTTGACTCGGCGAACCCCGGTTCTTCTGCAGCTCTCCGGTGCCTTCTTCTTCAGCGCTGGCTGCCTGCTATGTTTGTGTGTTAGCTCGATTTCAAACAGGCAGCCAGCGCGGTCTTCTGTGGCGTCAGGGTCTTCTGGTCTTCTGTTCTTCCGATGTTGCCTCGTCGCCTGTTGTCGCTGTAATGATGGAAGCGCGCCTTGCATCCCATTTATATAGGCATCACCGTCCCATCATGCTCCGGCAGGTACCCACGTGGTGGGTGCCTACCCACGTGCACCCACCACGTGGGTACCTACCGGAGCATGATGGGACGGTGATGCCTATATAAATGGGATGCAAGGCGCGCTTCCATCATTACAGCGACAACAGGCGACGAGGCAACATCGGAAGAGGGGAGAAGAACAGAAGACCCTGACGCCACAGAAGACCGCGCTGGCTGCCTGTTTGAAATCGAGCTAACACACAAATATAGCAGGCAGCCAGCGCTGAAGAAGAAGGCACCGGAGAGCTGCAGAAGAACCGGGGTTCGCCGAGTCAACAGCGGAAGAGGGGAGAAGATGGAAGAAGCCCCCCGGAGTCCGGAGAAGCCCCCCCCCGGAGAGCGGAAGAAGAAACCCCCCCCGGAGAGCGGAGAAGACCCCCGGAGAGCGGAAGAAGAAGCTCCCCCTGGTAATTGAGCTAATAACGAAGACAGGGGGGGCGTCCGGAGCAGAATAATAAAATATTTTAAAAAGCCTTGTGTTGTGTGTTTATTAACTTTTACTTTTTGCCTCCAGGTGAATGGATAGGGGTACGATGTACCCCATATCCATTCACTTAGGGTGGGGGGCCGGTATCTGGGGGCCCCCTTATTAAAGGGGACTCCCAGATTCCGATAAGCCTCCGCCCGCAGACCCCGACAACCAATGGCAAGGGTTGTCGGGAAGAGGTCCTGTCCTCATCAACATGGGGACAGGGTGCTCTGGGGTGGGGGGGCCCGCAGTGCGCCCCCCTGCCGCAGAGCACCCAACCCCCCCATGTTGAGGGCATGCGGCCTGGCATGGCTCAGGAGGGGGGGGGACGCTCGCTCGTCCCCACTCCCATTCCTGGCCGGCCGGGTAGCGTGCTTTGGATACGGGTCTGGTATGGATTGTAGGGGGACCCCCTACGTCAATTTTTCGGCGTGGGGGGGGTCTCCTTACAACCCATACCAGACCTAAGGGCCTGGTATGCTCCTGGGGGGGAACCCATGCCGGTTTTTTCTTTGAAAATTGGCATGGAGTTCTCCCTCAGGAATGCATGCCGCTGTCATTTTTTTTTTCCCCGACGCAACTTTTTTAAGCCGTCGCGATCCTCAAAACTCGGCGTAACGTAACTTCGCGCATGCGCAGTACGGCCGGCGCGGGAGCGCGCCTCATTTAAATGGGACTCGCCCCATTTGAATAGGAACGCCTTGCGCCGGCGGAATTTTAGTTACACAGCCTGAAATTTCTAGATAAGTGCTTTGTGGATCAGGCACTTAGGTAGAAACTTTAAGGCAGTGTAACTTAAATTGGATTTTTTAAGTTACGTCATGTTTTTGTGGATCTGGCCCCCAATTCACTGGACCATTCCAGATATCACATTTAATCAGTCCTAATGCTGTCAAATTACTTTTACCCTCAGACTGGAAGATACATTCTTCATTTCATGTTTCTCTCATTAAACCTTTTGTTTCTAATCCATTTCCTAATAGAACGCCATGTCCTCCTTCACCAATCAAGGTCCATGGTGAGACTGAATACGAAGTTGAGAAAATACTGGACTCTAGGAAACGTGGTTCCACTCTTCAATACCTTATACGTTGGAAAGGTTATGATCAACTTGATGACTCTTGGGAGGATTCTTCAGACATACATGCCCCACGTCTAATCAGACAATTTCATTCAAGATATCCTACTCGACCCTCTATTTCTGGGAGCACTGGTGGTGCCCCCTTGAGGAGGGGAGTATGTAACATCTTTGATGTTACTTCTCGCAGAACGAGCGCAGCTGTGCCCTATCCTAGCAGCTGCGCTCCGTTCTGCAAGATGTCCGCGTCACTTCCGGTGCGCGGACGTTTGCGTTCCAAGCTGGAACGCGGAAGTGCGTCTCAGGACCATTCCCGTTTTCCCCGCGAAATTGCGGCTATTTAAACTTCCCACAGATGACGGCAGGGTGTTCGGTTTTTCTGTCGGATGCCTGCCGTCACCTGTGGAAGAGCGGATCACACCACAGAACCCAGGAGCCTCTGAGGACTTTCCCCAGTTCCAGCACCTCTACCGAGCGATCATTAACCCCCTGCACCAGCAGGTTGTGAACCTCCACTCTCCAGTACTTCACTCCAGACCTTCAAGGACTCCTCCACTATAAGTCTCCTGGCTTTCTCCAACTTACATCCTGCAGCAGTGTACCACAAGACCCAGCACAACCGCAAGTATCCTATTCATATTCATACCTGTTGAACTGAGTCACACTCACTTGCTTGTTACACAAAAGGACTGCATTGACCCTGTATTTCTGCTACTATTCCCATTTATTACATTGATGGACTTTGCTTACTATAGTACTAAGCCTATATTGTGAAGTAACAATATATTATCAGTTATTAGTACTCTGCCATAGATTCAAGTGTGTCATATTACTCCCTAGGAACTAGGAACTATACAGTGGGATTCCTTTTTCATTTCAAGAGACTCTATGACTATAGACATTTATTATATTTGGCTTATGAAATAATAAGCTTCCTTATGTTGGTACAGATTGAGGTTGTGATGAATTAACCCCAAACTTTCTGGCTAATTAAGAGAGTGTTTTGGTGGTTAGACCTGAGAAGCCTCTGCAGCTGTGATCCAACAGTTCTAAATATTTAACATAGGCAGTGTCATTACAATTTCCTACCCCTAGGTATTTCCCATGGACAATAGATAGGGAAAGACTGGTTCGGGAGGTAGAATGGGATGGAGAAATCCAGGAGTAAGACTGGCAGAGGACTATCCAGCTTTTATACTATTTTAGTGGAAGGGGTATATTTTGAGACCTTGTATGTTAGTTTGTATATTGATTTTATGTTGTATTTATTGTACTGTTTTGTAAAGAAATGAATAAAAGATTTGTTAAAAAAAACAAACAGTTTATTATTTTTAATCAATTGTCAATTGAGTAGATTTTTTTCTAACACTATTTCTTTTTTTTTGTAAATACAGATATTATAAAGCAACAAATGAGGACACAAAATGCAGTACTAGGTCCAGTACTTAATTGAGGAACAGAAGAAAATAAAACAAATAAACATATACAGTAAAGAAAGAACAGGGTATCAATATATCCCATTGTGTAAAGCGTTTCCCAAAGATAGGAAAGATATCAACATAAAAAGGTCACTACAAATGGTAAAACCATATAAAACTGATCAAACTAATGATAAGCATCATTAAGGTGAAGGTTATGTAAGGAATACAAAGCAGCAAGCTGCCCTCTTTAAGTCTGAGGCACAGACATGAGAGTAGCCTCAGGTAAAAGATTGAGTCCCAGTATATTGGCAAATAGTTACACATTTAGTTAAAAAAGCTAGGGGGTTAAAAAAGATAAAAGCTATACACCCAAGAGGTATAACTAGTTATAATAACAAGGCACTTCTTGGGTCTTTTGTAAAAGTGTAGTGCATGAGGAAGTGGTCATTAAGGACTTGCAGAGTTTCTTGAATGGAGGGAGAGTTTGGAGATTACCATTTTCATGTAATTGTAAGGCAAGCCGCAATTCAAATGTGTGTCAGTACAGTGTGGAATTGTGTAGGTCACAGTTCAAGTCCCACTCCCAAAAGGGTCAGTTGGGGTGTAAAAGCAACCTGGGAGATGAGATCTCTCTAGGTAAGAGATGGGACAAGCCCACAATATATTAAATAAGGATACTGCGTTTCCCTGCTTTTTCGGCAGCAGTCAGGAGAGTGGTCAGGCTATATGGTGGCAAGTTTAATAGGGGTAAAATACCAGTGGTGGTGTATCTTCTAAAAGACACACTATTGCTCAAATGAGAGGGAAAGATGTAAAAGTCCTTTCCAAAAAAAACATTAAGGAAGTTTTGGCATGTGGGTTGGGACAAGGAGGCAGATTATACATATATGAGATTCCTTTATGGGGAGGCGGGAGATGACCGAAAAATGGCACTAAATCCCAAAGTCAAGTGTGGTCAGTCTGAGTTACATTACTGAGGCAATGCCTCAGTCAGAAGTATTTATAGAAGACATTGTGGCTAATGCCAGACCGGGAGCATAGGTCCTGGTAGGAGATAAGGCTGGATTTTCTTTTTAGATCTCCAACATGAATAATGCCTGCAGATGTCCAGTCTTGCACTGATAGCTCAGGAGTCAGGAGAAAGAAATTGTTAGGATTTGTGTGGAATAGCGTTGAGAAGCAGTGTGGGAGGACCAGGATTAACACTAATTGAATTCCTAAGTATCTTAATGATGACACAGGAGAAGGGGGAAAAAAATACACAATTTTGTTGCAGGAGCTAAACAAATACCTTGCAGGACTTTGAAGTGTTAACTTTATAGAGCAAGACTGCACTGAAGGAATAAGGATTGTAACATCTGAAGGGATTTGAGGGGATTAGAGAGGGTTATTAGAACATCATCTGCATAACGTCAAATGTTATGCTCCTTTTGTCCTACTGTGATGCCTGACATATGTGTGTTGGTGCGCAGGGATTCAGTCAACATCTCCATATCAAAAGCATAAATGATAGGAGAGAGGGGCGTCCCCCATTGAGTCCCACTAGATATGTTAAAGGGTTTGGAGAAGAGATCAGACATCCAGACTCTTGTGCTCGGTGTTGAATATAGGCCTAATATATTCAAAGTATGTTTCCTATCTGGCCAAATTTTTTAAGTACCTCCCTAAGGTCTATTCAAAGTACTCTGTCAAATGCCTTCTCTGCATCTAAAGATAGAAGCAGAGAAGGCATTTTATAATGTTCAGCCCATAGGTTGAGATCTACAAATCTTCTTATTCCATTTGATGCCTGCCTGCTAGCCACAAGTCCCACCTGATCCATGTTAACAAGATATGTAGTGTATTTTGATAGGTGGGTCGCAAAAATCTTAGCATCTATATATCTTTATGTTCAGAAGGGAAATAGATATGCAGATAAAGACGCTTCTAAGTGCAGTATGTCAGCAAATTCATTAAAAGGCAATGGATAAAAACACTTAAGCCGTGTACACACGATCGGTTTGTCCGATGAAAAAAGACCGATGGACTGTTTTCATCAGACAAACCGATCATGTGTGGGCCCCATCAGTCTTTTTTCCATCGGTGTAAAAAGATAGAACATGTTTTACATTTTTCCTATGGATAAAAAAACGATACGGTGGCCGGACCTGACTGGAAGATGGATGCTTAAGCTCTGAGCTCCTGTCACCTCAGAACGGATTGCCATATTACACAGAAATCTCTGACCCCAATCTCTGCAAACAGAATGGGAACTGCCTCTAGACAATCTTCAGCGTCCCGCTCCCATTCACTGAGGGAAAACACCGGAGCCCTGGGCCAACATATACCGGAGATGTTACGCGCAAATCGAGGGAACGTGGCGTCTTCCCGCCACGGCGCTTCTCAGGGCCCCTCACAGATGCCGTCTCATGACCAACCTGAGATAATTTTATCATCACCGCAGATTGCTCCCTCCTTGCCACCCGACTATATACAAGGTGGAACGAATACTCCTCCACTACCCCAGCTGAACATCCTGGATTTGAAAGCCATAGCGGCGGATGTTAAGCACACTCTCTCGGCCGCCATTGCTGAGCTAAGATTAGACATTCGCTCCCTGAATGACAGGGTCTCGAACACCGAGCGGGTGGTGGAAGATCATGGCTTGGTCCTCCAATGTTCTACGCGGAAGATTGATGCCCACACCCTCCAACTCAGGAATATGAACCGCCATTTGGAGGACCTGTATAACAGAGGCTGGCGCTATAACCTGCGAGTGAGGGGAATACCTGAAACCATTGAGGGGGAACAAATTCCTCAGGAGGTGACTATTCTCTTCAACACGGTTCTCAACAGACCTAATCATTTGGATTATGCGGATCATAGCTACAGTATGAGTAAGCACTGATTGTAGTGCGAAACGTCAGCTGTATGCCCCTGTCTTTGCTGTGATGTATGGTGTTTGATGACTTTTATCAATAAAAGGTAACCGAGAAGGTTTTTCCAGAGTGTGGCTGTCCAAACATTTCTTTCTACAATTGCTTTGTGCATTGCCGGCACCTGGGTTTCTCTGAGAGGATACGGATTCATCCACATACCTAATTGGAGCGGTGACTATCTTCTCTCTAATTCTTCAACAATGGCACTCTCCTCACCCATTCGGTGATGTCCTCTAACTTCCCAAACCTGAACATACCCTTCTTTAAATTCTTACAACTCAGGCATTTTTTTCAAATTGCCCGACACTTTCGCAGTGGTTCAGAAAACGTATGCCTTTCGAACATGTCTGTAGCAATCATGAACCACAAAAGCATTTAATTTCCTCCTTGTACACTTTACTCCTATCTAGGACGGTTCCCAACACTAAAATCAACAAATTGTGGGACAGGAACTTATCAGTTACTCTATCTGATGACGATTGGGACCATGTCTGGGAACACACACACAAAGGGTCCATCAATGTATCAGCTCAAGAGAACAGATTTAAACTCTATTCGAGATGGTATCGAACACCAGATAAGCTTCATAAAATCTTCCCCAATGTTCTCCCTACGTGTTTGAGATGCAATTCGGCAACAGGTTCATTCCTCCACATTTGGTGGAAATGTCCACTGTTGCAACCGTTCTGGATGGGGGTGCATGATCTTATCGCCAAAGTCACCACTTTCACCCCCGATTTTACTCCGGCACAATATCTACTGCACCATACATCCCTACCGAGATCGACATACCGTAAATCGCTAATGCTACACCTCATAAACGCGGCCACCCAATGCATTCCCTTACGCTGGAAAAACACCATTCCCCCCACTATTGATGACTGGTGCTCCCGAGTCAACAAAATTGAGGAAATGTAAAGGCTCATTCACCAAGCCAAAGATACTCATGATAAATTCAGATACACATGGGCCTGCTGGATACACTACATGGAATCTTTAAGCTCCACGGACCCATATGTCCCTGTTACTCCCCCTACGGTTTCAGACCTAGTATCTGGTACCTAAATCGCTAGAACTCTCCATCACCCTTTATAACATTCCCTCCCCTTTTTCTTCCTTACCCTCCCCTCATACACCCATCAATCGCACTCTCTCACACACAAGACTGGAAATGTTGACTGTCAGAATACTTAGGCTCTATTTCTCACTATTCCGGCCTCTGGACTTTTAGATGGATGCTTGTTGGACCCCTGAAACCATTGTCTCTGATATGTGCCTTGAACGCACTGGAGATGATAGGTTCCGACCCCATACTGAACCATACCTGCTCTTGCGGTGAATTGTGCTCCCTAGGGTTCCCTCCCGCTCACAGCATGTTCCCTATAGGGGTGGACGGGCTTAGGGATGACCCGCACTGGTTCCTGAACTCATTCTTTACACTGTCTCCCTCTGCCATGCTAAGATGGTTGGCTCATATTTTTGGGAGAGGCCGGAAGAATCCATACCCGTACGATAATGTTTTTTTTTTTTATTACTTCATAATGCATGCTCACTATGCTTTCTTTCTCCAGATATGCTGTACTTTGTGTGTACCTGCTCTGTTGAAATTGTATGAACATTTTATGAAGACTTTGTATGTTGTAACTGTGTATTTGTTAATACTCAATAAAAATTGTTTAAAAAATATATATATATATAAAAATGATAGGAAATTCCGATCGTCTGTGTGGACCTCCATCTGATAAAAATCCACGCATGTTCAGAATCAAGTTGACGCATGCTCCGAAGCATTGAACTTCATTTTCTTCGGCTCGTCGTAGTGTTTTAAGTCACCGCATTTTTGCACGGTCGGAATTTAGTCTGATAGTGTGTATGCAAGACTGATGAAAGTCAGCTTCATCGGATTTGATTCCATAAGATATCCGATCGTGTGTACACGGCTTAACAGTATTACAAAGTAAACAGGTTTGTCAATTTATGAAGTTCTCCTGTCAACAGCTGAAGGAACTGAGAGCAAGACGGACTCTGCACTTCCTGAAGCCACCGTGGAACATAGGACCATCTCATGAGGCCTTCATACATTGATGAGCCAGTTTACTCTGTAATCCTGTAAGTGTTTTTAACCATTACCTTTTAATAAAATTGATGACATACTGCGCCTTTCTCTTCATATCTTTGTCTATCCAGAGCCTGCTTCTCTCCTGTGCTCCTCGAGTGCCTGTCAGCTTGCTATCCTGCTATATAGGATGATCCTAAATGTACATAGCACCTGGAGGACTCTTCTAGCAGAAGCACTCCTACTTTGCATTCTCCAGAAGGGAAGAATGCCTATAATGTGCTGGGTTATCAATTTATTACCCCATTTGGGTAAGTTAAGATAAAGGCTTCTAAATATTCTTTAGGAATGTGACCAGAGGATGTAAATTGGTAAAAGCATTGCACAAGTGAGGGAGAAGGCTGTCCGAAAACATTTTTCAGTATTCCTCACTAAAGCCATCTAGACCTGGGGTTTTATGGAGATGGATGGAAGAAATCATTGGCTTAATCTCAGCTTCAGTAAAAGCTCTACATAAGCCAGTAAGTTGATAAGGTGTTACAGTTGGAAGCTGAAGAGTGGACAAGAATTGGGGGGATTTGAAGAGGAATATTTAAGATTATATAGGTTGGAGAAAAATTTACTGAAGCAGATAGCAATGTCTTAGGGCTTAATAAATTTTTTGCCCTGGGAATCAAGGGGATAAGGTATTTTAGACTGTGCTAGTCTGCACTTGCATTGCGGAACTGGAGGAACACCAGGCTTGTTACCCTGAGAGTACCATGTGGTACTGAGCCTCTGAATGTAGTAATAACAATTTTTATGAAGATGGGCACTAAGTTGAGTGCGAGGATCATGTAACATGCTTGTGAGGTTGTGATTTACTGTGTTTTTCCATCATTTGAATTTAATTTAAGATACGAGAAGTAGCAGTCCTGTGTCTCTTATTCTCCTGGGCACCTAGTTTGATAAGCATACCTCTAAGGAATGATGTTTGATCATCCATTTAAACTGCATTGTCTTGAACTGATCAACCTTGTTGATACTAAAAGAGGACTCAATTTCAGTTCTGACACATCCTGATAGTTTGGAATAGCGAGCAATGAGGCACTTAGTTGTCAACAAATGCTACAATGGGATAGGGGAGCAGAAAAGATTTTAACAGTAACTAGTGTATGTTACAACTAAATGATGAGCTTTATTTGTGTTGATGCAATATTTTGTAAGGTGTGTTTATTGGTCAGGAAGAGATCTAATCATTAGTATGAGTATTTGGGATGTGAGAAGAAGGTGTATACCTCTCATTGCCATGAAGGCATTGTTAGGGGACATAGAGGTCTTCATTGCTGAAAAAGGTAATACGTTATCACTTCAAATGTAGGTGAACTTCTCTATACAAAAACCTCTTATTGAGACTTTGTAGGCAACCAATAAAAGGTAAAAGACCTTACTTTGGTGTGTAATTGATTACATCATTATAAAACTGTTCCAATCACCACCGCTAAAGGGTATGTGTACTCTGTTCAGGGCCACAAATGTGACCTTGGGCATTCTATACCCATGATTTCTGTCCACATGCCTCCCTACTGGGAGATATAAATTGCCAATCTGCATGGAGTAGATGTGTTTGGATATCAGTCTCCAGAATTCTTGCCAGGTTTTACCTACATAGTAGGCCCTGCATTCACACTGGAGCAGATTGTAAACTGTAACACGAAAGGCATTGTGTTTGGAAACAAACCAATTTCTTTCTGGCAGTCTGAATTATTTTATTTTTTTACGGTACAAACTGATAATGTAAGCAGTTCCCAAGGGGATAAGTACCTCAGACCTTAGATGGGTCTCTCAGTTTGTCATTATTGTATTCACTTTGTGTTAAATAATCTTTTATAGAAGTTGCTCTTTTAAATGTAATGGATGGTGCATCAGGAACCATATCTCTTAGATTGGGGTCATCCTTTAGGATGGACCAATATTTTCTGATACTTTTCCTGACTTTCTTATGCTTGCTTGAGAATTTTAGAATCATTCTAGTTGTTTTGTCTTCAAGTTTGTCCTTTGGTTTGAAAATTACCTTATGTCTGTTAAGACTATTGGCCCTGTTAAAAGCTTTTTTGAGTGAGGTTTTGGTGTATCCTCTGTCTTGGAGTCTCATTATTAATTTATTGGCCTCTGCCTGAAAGTTTGTTTGGTTGGTACAATTGCATTTCAGTCGAAGGCTTTATGGATTCAATTTTCTAAACTTTCTGGATGGAAGCTGGCAGTGTGTTAGATGGTGTTGCTGGCAGTTTACTTCCTGTACAGGTTAGTATATGGTTGTCCATTCGGTCCCTTTCTGACAATTGAGAGTAAGGTTCTGGAGAGGATTTTGGTGGCAATGCTTCAAAGGGTACATAGGCCTGCAGATCATTGCTACCACAAAGAAGAGAGAGGAGGTCATTGACATAATCAACAGGTATTTTCAACAAAAGTGGATGTATGAAAAGGAAAAAAGAGGCATCTATTGCTAGTAAAATGTATTGTGAAGGATGTCCCTTTTAAAAATGGAAAATACCATCTGCCTATTGTTTTTTTGCTCTCCTCAATAAACATTGTACAGAACTTTATTGTTATTACCAGTCAGAAGCTGACTTTATTTTAAATAAATCAAATTAAATACACAGCATTTGTGAATTCCCTTTAACATTCAAATTACCACAGACATTGATCATTTTTATACATACTGTAAATGCATTTGAGCAGTGTGATCAAACCTTTAGATAAATAAAATAAAATATTCTGCCATTTAAAGTGTTTATAAACTCAGGACCCTTCATGCATGATATCTGGTCTCCTACACTACACAGAACATGGAAATGTAATCATTAAGTAAATATAAATGGCTAAATACCTTTCCTTTTTTTCATCAGCAGTAAATAGCAGTCTTGTGACTTCTATCAGTGTCTAGTTAAAGCTTGTAGGAGGAGTTTTCATTCTCCTCTGACTGCCCTATGAGGCTGCAGGACCCCTGAACCTCTGTCTGGACCATGCTGATTGGCCCTTTGCTGATCACATGCACCCTCCCAAGAGAAAAAATCTATCAGGAGATGGTTTGAGGAATGTGGAAGAAGGGGAGGATCAGAGAAGATAGGATCAAACAGCCTTTTTACACAATGCAGAGGATTAATCCCTTAGGTTCCACAGTGAGTATAGCAAGCATTCTCTACTGCATATACAGACCAACTTTACTGTTGTGGGTTTAGTAACACTGTAAAATCATATTTAAAAATAAAAAAAACACATGGTAATACAAAAAGTGAATGTTTTCTACACTGAATCTGCCCGTAAGTAGTATATACAGAAAAACTTCTTTAAAACAAACACGGTTTACTCCAAATCAATGATGTACCACTTCAGGAAACTACTTATTACAGTTCAGTATCGACTATTTTTGCCGCAAGTAACCCTTAGGGCTACACTTGATTCAAAACATGTCTTTGGACATGCTTTGTTAAAGCTCTCTGAACTCCAGTCAAAGCTCCTGTCACTAAAAAAAATGGTTAACTTACAGTCCTGTTTACAACTTGCTTTTGATTGGTGCTTCGATGAGGCTTCGGTGGGACATCAATGAGGCTTTGGTGGAGCTTTGATGGGGCTTTGTTGGGTTTCGATGAGGCTTTGGTGGGGCTGAAGCATCACTGAAGCTTCACTGAAGCCTCACCAAAGCATCACTAAAGCTTCATCAAATCACCTCCAAAGCATCAAAAACACATCATAAAAACATGTTGAAGAGTTAGGCGCTTTGATGTGTGTTGAAGCCGAAGCAAGTTTAAATGAACCCTTATGCAGCCTTCACCTCTTAAGCCAGACAATTTTAATTAATGACACTGCACTACAAATATCCTACTAGTTGGTATAATCAGGGTGACCAATATCACACCAGTAGACTCTTTCCTCATAAATTTCATTTTTAACCACTTGACAACTGGGCACTTAAACCCACTTAATAACCAGACCAATTTTCAGCTTTCGGTGCTCTCACATTTTGAATGACAATAACTCAGTCATACAACACTGTAACCAAATGAAATTTTTGTCCTTTTTTTCCCACAAATAGAGCTTTCTTTTGGTGGTATTTGATAACCTCTACGGTTTTTATTTTTTCCGCTATAAATGAAAAAAGAACGAAAATTTTGTAAAAAAATGAATTTTTCTTCATTTCTATTATAAGATTTTGCAAAAAATGAATTTTTCTTCATAAATTTGGCCTAAAATGTATACTGCTACATATCTTTGGTAAAAAAAAAAAAAAAATTTGGATATTATTTAGTCTGGGTGAAAGTTATAGGGTCTACAAGCTATGGTACCAATTACTGAAAATTGATCAATTTGATCACATCTGATGTACTGACAGCCTCTCTCATTTCTTGAGACCCTAACATGCCAGAAAAGTACAAATACCCCCTAAATGACCCCTTTTTGGAAAGAAGACATTCCAAGGTATTTAGAAAAGAGGCATGGTGAGTTTTTTGAAGTTGTCATTTTTTCCCACAATTCTTTGCAAAATCAAGGTTTTTTTTTTTTTTGTTTTTTTTCCCACAAAAGTTTCATATTAGCAGGTTATTTCTCACACACAGCATATGCATACCACAAATTACACCCCAAAACACATTCTGCTATTCCTCCCGAGTATGGCGATACCACATGTGTGAGACTTTTACACAGCGTGGCCACATACAGAGGCCCGACATGCAGGGAGCACCATCAGGCGTTCTGGAACACCCAGACCAATTCTGACATTCCTCTCCTACATGGAAAAATCATAATTTATTTGCTAGAAAATTACATAGAACCCCAAAACATTATATATGCTTTTTTAGCAAAGACCCTAGAGAATACAATGGCGGTCGTTGCAACTTTTTATCGCACATGGTATTTGCACAGCAATTTTTCGAACGCATTTTTTTGGGAAATAAAACAGTTTTGTGCTTTTTAAAAAAAAAAACATTAAAGTTAGCCCAATGTTTTTGCATAATATGAAAGACGAAGTTACGCCGAGTAAATAGATACCCAACATGTCACCCTTCAATATTGCACACGCTTGTGGAATGGCGCCAAACTTCGCTACTTAAAAATCCCCATAGGTGACGTTTTAAATGTTTTTACTGGTTACATGTTTTTAGTTACAGAGGAGGTCTGGGGCCAAAATGATTGCTCTCGCTCTAACGTTCGCAGCGATACCCCACATGTGTGGTTTGAACACCGTTTTCATATGTGGGCGGGACTTACGTACACATTCGCTTCTGTATACGAGCACGCGGGAACAGGGGCGCTTTAAATATTTATTTTTTATTTTTATTGTTCATTTTACTTAATTTATTTTAGTTTGACACGTTTTTCCCCAAAAATAAATGTTTTGATCACTTTTATTCCAATTACAAGGAATGGAAACATCCCTTGTAATAGGAATATAGCATGACAGGTCCTCTTTACAGTGAGATATGGGGTCAATAAGACCCCACATCTCACCTCTAGGCTGGGAAGCCTGAAAAAAAACAAGAAAAAAAACGATCCTGGCTTCGATCGCAGCGGTGAGTCAGAAGAAGCACCGGAGGGCGAAGGGAGTGGGGACGTCCCTTTTTGCCTACCGTAAGAACGATCAAGAGGCGGAACAGCCGCCATGATCGTTCTTATGGTGTAGAGAATCGCCGGCTGAAAAAAATGATATCTGAATGATGCCTGTAGCTGCAGGCATCATTTAGATATCCCTGCACAAAGTCAAGGACGTCATATGACGTGGGCGGGAAGTGGTTAAAACGCATTTTTTCCCCCAGAGTATTTTCTGGGTATTGAAAAGTATTGGTGTGGGGGTATTGCAGAGTATTGGTGCGGAGGTATTGCAGAGTATTGTGCGGGGGGTATTGCAGAGTATTGGTGCGGGGGTATTGCAGAGTATTGGTGTGGGGGTATTGCAGAGTATTGGTGCGGGGGTATTGCAGAGTATTGGTGCGGGGGTATTGCAGAGTATGGTGCGGGGGTATTGCAGAGTATTGGTGCGGGGGTATTGCAGAGTATTGTTGGTGGGGTATTGCAGAGTATTGTGCGGGGGGTATTGCAGAGTATTGTGCGTGGGGTATTGCAGAGTATTGTGCGGGGGGTATTGCAGAGTATTGTGCGGGGGGTATTGCAGAGTATTGTGCGGGGGGTATTGCAGAGTATTGCGCGGGGGGTACTGCAGAGTATTGCGCGGGGCTACTGCAGAGTATTGCGCAAGGGGTACTGCAGAGTACTGGCAGGGGGTACTGCAGAGTATTGCGCGGGGGTATTGCAGAGTATTGCGCGGAGGTATTGCAGAGTATTGCGCGGGGGTATTGCAGAGTATTGCGCGGGGGTATTGCAGAGTATTGCGCGGGGGTATTGCAGAGTATTGCGCGGGGGTACTGCAGAGTATTGCGCAAGGGGTACTGCAGAGTATTGCGCGGGGGTATTGCAGAGTATTGCGCGGGGGTATTGCAGAGTATTGGTGCGGGGGTATTGCAGTGTATTGAGCGGGGGTATTGCAGAGTATTGCGCGGGGGTATTGCAGAGTATTGCGCGGGGGTTTTGCAGAGTATTGCGCGGGGGTTTTGCAGAGTATTGCGCGGGTGTTTTGCAGAGTATTGCGCGGGTGTTTTGCAGAGTATTGCGCGGGTGTTTTGCAGAGTATTGCGCGGGTGTTTTGCAGAGTATTGCGCGGGTGTTTTGCAGAGTATTGCGCGGGTGTTTTGCAGAGTATTGCGCGGGGGTATTGCAGAGTATTGCGCAGGGGGTATTGCAGAGTAATTGCGCAGGGAAGGCAGAGCATTGCAGAGTATTGCGCAGGGAAGGCAGAGTATTGCAGGGGTTAATGCAGAGTATTGCACAGGGAAGGAAGAGTATTGCAGGGGGTTAATGCAGAGTATTGCACAGGGAAGGAAGAGTATCTCAGGGGGTTAATGCAGAGTATTGCACAGGGAAGGAAGAGTATTGCAGGGGGTTAATGCAGAGTATTGCACAGGGAAGGCAGAGTATTTCAGGGGTTAATGCAGGGATGGCTGAGCAGGGATGGATGGATCTGTGACTGCAATAGTCACAGATCCATCCCACACTGCTGCTGCCATCCGCGCTCTCCTCTCACACTGTACCGATCGGTACAGCGAGAGGAGGGAGGAACCGGCGTCATCAAATGACGCCGGTTTGTTTACCTGTGATCGCGCCGTCATTGGACGGCGCGATCACATGGTAAAAGACCGCCGTTGCCGGTCAGTTACCGTGATCTGTGTAGCGCCGGGTCTCATAGACCCGGCGCGCACAGAATTTTCTGTGTGCGCGCCCGAGGCGGCGCGCATTACTGCTTCTGGTGGGCGCCGTTTCAGAACGGCGACCCCCAGTTAAGCAACCACCTTGCCGCCGTTTGTAGACGGCGGCTGGTGGTTAAGTGGTTAAAGGAGCTTAATTATACAATCATGCATCTACAATTAAAGTGAAACTTCACTCTTTCAATCAAAATGTTATATTTTTAATCTTTATGCTACTAGCATTATTAAATAGATAGAAATGTATATCATATTTACTTGTTTTAAACTATTTTTTATATTTCTTCAGTTACTTCCTGGGTTCCAGACCTAGGCGAATGATGTCATACATCCCAGGAGTCTTCAGGAGGGGAAGAGGGGCTCTATCAGCTAAGCAAACCCTCCAGCCTAGATTCCCAAGCTAAAGGAAGATGAATTCTAGGAAGTAAATGCTACATGAATCATCTGCCCTTACTCAAGATGTCCACAGACAGAAATGCTAGATGGTGTTTTTCAACGTGATTTCTCAGCATAATTACGCACAGAGGCATGAATGGATGGGTGAGATTGCTTTGACTATTAAAATAGAATGAAATTGTGTTTTTGGTTTGTGGTGCTCAGATGCAGTGTAGTTCCACATTAAGCTGTTATCAGAGGCAAATAGATCAGAGGAAAGAATATGTATAAATGCATATATTTATTTAAATGTAATGTTCTTTAGATATGACTTTATTGCCATCTTTACATCTTTGTTACGAAAACTATAAATAAGAGGGTTTACCACTGGTGTCATTACTATGTAAATAACAGATAGTGCTTTATTTAGATTAAAGTCTGCACTGATGCTTGGCCTAAGATAAACAAAAGACACTGTCCCAAAAAATATGAGAACAACAGTTAGATGAGAAGCACAAGTGGAAAACGCTTTAAATCTATCATTGATGGATGGAATTGTTGATATTGCCATTATAATACGGATGTAGGTCCAGAGCGTTAAAGAGAAAGAACACAAAACAATAGTGGAAGCCGTGAAAAAATTTAAAGTCTGCAGTTTGCTTGTGTTATAACATGATAACTGCAAAAGTGGGAAAAGGTCACAAAAGAAATGCTGAATATTTTGGCCACAGAACTTTAAATTTGCAATTATAAAAGTAGCTATCAAGTTTGGAAAAAAGCTCCCCATCCAACAAGCCATAACTAGATAACAACACACAGGTCGTCTCATGATGCTGTTATAGAGCAAGGGGTTGCAGATTGCCGTATAGCGGTCATAAGACATAACCGCTAGAAGGAAACACTCTGTTGATCCTAAACAGAAGAACAAATAAAATTGGGTGATGCAGCCATTGAATGATATGATTCTGTTCTTTTCAATGAGGACAACTAAAAGTTTCGGTATTGTGACAGATGTGTACAGAATCTCTATAAAAGACAAGTTGGCTATGAAGAAATACATTGGACTGCTGAGATGCCGGTCAACACAGACCATGAATATTATGATCATGTTTCCAGTGACAGACAAAATGTACATGATCAGAATAATTCCAGACATACTCCACTGCCACTCAAACAGGGGAAATCCTAGCAAAATAAAATCTTTAAAATAAATCGACATATTCTCTCGGTTCTCCATTCGGAAGAAATCCTGCAAACAGAAATTTGATTATTACTCTCAGTATCAAATATGATATCCTATTTTTCGTTGACGCTAAAATATTATTAATAAAGGTGTTAAAAACATTTCATCAAGTAAACATTTTTAAGCCTTGCCAGTGACTCTGTGCAGAAGTTTTTTTTTATGGCTGGGTGGAGGATGTGGTTGTAGGACTGAGTCAGTGTTAGCTGGTTTACCAAGAGCTTAAAGTGGTTCTAAAGGCAGAAGGTTATATACCTTAATGCGTTCCTTACATTATGGGAAAAAACCTTCTGGGTGCTCCCCCCGCCAGCTCCCCCCCTTATACCTTCCTGAGCCCCATCTCGATCCAACAATGTGCATAAGAGCAGCGGCTCTCTTTCCTCATTTCCTCATTGGTTCACACAGCTGTCAAATGTATTGTGTAGTGTATTGTGGTATATATACTACACCCACAATACACTACATCAATCACAGCTAGTGAGCCAATTAGGACAAAGCATGGTGGCAGGGCCAAGCATCACTATGTGTGTGAATAGACAATGTCCATTCACAATGCCCCCATAGCAAGAGGCTTGGGAGAGGAGTGGACAGTGACAGCAGGTGGGAATAAATGATAGAATGAATATAAATTAGTTTTTTTTTATAAATTCCCACAGTTACACTGATAACGGCGATTGTATACTAAAGAGGTGGCAGCTGTTATAAACATACATAACAGGGCAGCAAAACCTCAATAGGGAGCATCTATCTGCAAACCAGTCCAGCAGCATAACCAGGTGACCCTTTCTTTTTCCCTTGTAGAAATATGGTCATTTGGGATGGTTCCACAGTTTGCATATATGTAGCCTAGATCCCTGGTTGCACACTGAATTTGGATATCGTAAGATGTGAAGGCATTGTTTTAAATTTTTAGAGGCTTTTTATTTACTTGGTTAGTATCAAGGCTGATGTTATGCCTACATTTAAAAAAGGATCAAGGTCTTCACCTAGTAACTTAAAGCCTGTAAGTTTAACTTCTATAGTAGGGAAGGGACCTCAGGGTTTGTAGGACCACATACAAGAGAATCTGTTAATATACATGTCATAAGTGATGGCCAATGTGGACTCATAAAACACTGAAGTTGTAATACAAAACTGGATGTTTTGGTAGATTGTAGACTTAATAACGGCAAGCAAAGCCAACTTCAAATTCTGGAGCGATAAAGATACTTTCTTGTATAAGAAGAGGCATGAATTTAATAGAGATAGAAATTATGGGCCAGATCCTCAAAAGAGATACGCAGGCGGATCTGCTGTTCCGCCTGCGTATCCCTGTTTCTATCTTTGGAACTGATCCACAGAATCAGTTTCCAAGAGATAGACAGAAGATCCGACATGTGTAAGGGACTTACACTGCCGGGTCTTAGGATGCAGTACCGCATCCGCCGCTGGGGGCATTTCGAGTCGAAATTCCGCCTCGGGTATGCAAATTAGCACTTACGGAGATCCACAAAGCTTTTCAGCTTAGTTTTTTCTCCGTAAGTATTAGTTTGCAATCGTAAAATTAGGGCTGCTTTTACAAAGTGTAAAGTTAGTACACCTTGTAAAAGCAGACCCTTCTTTCCAGCGACGCTGTGTTTTTTTTTTTTTTATATATTTTTTTTTCCCGCCGCAACTCTTTTTTTTTCCCGACGCAACTTTTTTGACCCGGCGCGATTCACGAAGCTCGGCGTAACGTAATTTCGCGCTATGCACGTCGGGAAAATGACGTCACGAGCATGCGCAGTACGTCCGGCACGGGAGCGCGCCTATTTTAAATGGGACTCACCCCATTTGAATTGGGAACGCCTTACGACGGCCGGATTTAAGTTACACAGCCGAAAATTTCTAGGTAAGTGCTTTGTGGATCGGTCACTTAGGTAGAAATTTTCAGCCAGTGTAACTTAAATGGGAATATTTAAGTTACGGCGGCTGGCTGTGGATCTGGCCCTATATTCCCCTGTACGAGTCATTAGTAAGACATATTCTTGTATATGCAGCTTAGTTGTGGGCACCAGTTTACACAAATAATGCTGCAAAATTGAAGAGAATGACAACTAAACTAATATGGGGATACATAATAAATGGAAACATACTAATAAATGGACACTCTCAGCTGTGAGGAAAGATTACCTCCTTCCTTAAGAAGAGGCATTTAACCTTTTCTTAGGCATGGTGTCAGGGAGCCAACCCAGCCAACCACAGAATAGCGCACATGCGCGGTAGAACAGTGCTTCGGCGCATGAGCATTCACGGTTTGGCGGCCAGGTGCGTGCATGGGCGCGCGCATGGGAGCGCACACACACCTACTCCCCAGAGCCAATCAGAGGCCTGACCGGCCTATTTAAACCAGCCCCTCATGACAGGTTGTTGGTTTGTCGTCAGCTCCTGCCGTATGCTTCCTGTTACTGAACCTGACCTGTTCACCCGGATTTCCTTACGACTCTGCTCTCTCTCCTGAACCTGACCTCTGGCTTACGTCCCTGGATTGCTGCTGTCTCCTGCCCCTGACCTCTGGCCTGTACCTCTGGACTCGCTACCTTCTCCAGCCCTTGACCTTCTGCCTGCACCCCTGAATCCGCCTTCAGTCCTTGCCCCTTGCACGTGCTCTGTGTGTACCTGAACTGTTGCTATCTGATCCACAGCTCATGTCCAGTGATCTACTACCAACTAGCCTACTGCCTGACAATTCTTATCAGGACTTCAGCTTCACCGCTGGTACCGGTGCCTCCTTGCGCCTTCACACTCTGTCTCAACTTCAGGGGGCGGATCGCGCAAGGTCACAAAGGTGAGCCGCCCTCAGCATCTCGGTCTCGGTAAGTACGTACCTGACACATGGACATAGCACTTATGGTGAAACAAAACTGTTTGCAGTTGGCCAGATCACACTGGTCTACAATTTTTGGGAAATTATCAACCAGGCAAAATCCAATCAGACAGCGTATATATAGATATTACATTGCATCTCTCTCTTCAACTCTATTTACTATCCATAGTTTACCACCGAGGGAAATTATAATATTCTATATCACAAACAATTTTCAATCCATTCCCTCAAGGAGAGATTTGGTAACCAAAATTCTATTACTACTTTTAACTAAATTTCAAACTTCTCCAAGTATTTCATCTTCACCCTGATTATCCATATATTCTCTATAAATGTGCAGATTCTTACATATTTTGATCAGATGAATTAGAAAGCAGGTGATAAAGGTGCTAGTTGGCTAGAGTTTTTAAGATATTTCACAATAAAGACTCATACACAGGCGTGTATATTTACCTAAAAGGGAGGATGGTGTCTGGTGATCATAATGATTCTCATAATGCCTCGTAACTTCTCGACAAAGTATGGTAGAACAATGAAAACGGTTCCACATGGAAGTGTAGAAAATCTTCACTTTAAGGCCGGGTACACACGGACAAACATGTATGGTGAAAGCGGTCCGTCGGACCGTTTCCACCATACATGTCTGCCAGAGGGCTTCTGTACGATGGTTGTACACACCATCGTACAGAAGTCCGCGCGTAAACAATACGCGGGGCGTGTCCGCGGTGTCGCCGCGTCGATGACGCGGTGTCGCCGCGACAATGACGCGGCGACGTGGGCGGCCCGCCTTTAAAATGCTTCCACGCATGCGTCGAAGTCATTCGACGCATGCGAGGGACGGCGGGCGCCTGGACATGTACGGTAGGTCTGTACTGACGACCGTACATGTCCGAGCGGGCTGAATTCCAGCGGACTGTTTTAAAACAAGTCCAGGAATATTTGTCTGCTGGGAAAAGGCCCGGCGGGCAAATGTTTGCTGGAATTCGGCCCGCTCGCGCCCACACACGACCAAACATGTCTGCTGAAACTGGCCTGCGGGCCAGTTTCAGCAGACATGTTTGCTCGTGAGTATGGGGCCTAAGACTAAAGATTATTACCTAACCATAATTCATTGCTCTTTTATTGCAAGGTACATTTGTCTTGGTCAGATCTACGCACCATAAAGTTACATCCGGTGGCTTGTGAAAGTGTTATTGCCTAACATTTCCAAGGAACAGTTGCTTGATACTTTCCCTAAACAGCACAGATAACCTCTGCTACATTTGTGGCAAGGTTACATGTTGCACCTCAAAAGTGCAGTATGATGGCAGTGGTAGAAAAAAAGGCATAACAACTATATTTTGGAAACAAATAGGGGATCAGGACAAGAGTTGGGCCCCTCATTATTGTTGCATTACATGTGCTTATTTTCGTCATTGGCTCAACAAAAAGAAAAAGTCCATGCCTTTCACAGTCCCAATAGTGTGGAGGGAGCATGAAAATGTTACATGAAAAAACAGTAATTGAATAGAAAGTTATGTTATTGGTATCAATAAAAAGATACATTTATAATGATTGGTGTGGAACCATTCTTAATGCTATATCAAATTTTGCAGAAAAATTATGGAGCACGTTCCCCTCGTAATTTTGAATTGTTTTAATGTAATTTTGACCTGAAAATTTATCTTGGAAACTGGAGTCAATTAATACTCAGGACTTAATTTTATTTATTAGTCACCGAGTTCTAGTAAAATTTAGCTACTTTAATTTCCGAGGCTTCTTTCTTGTGGACCAGTGTCATTAAGCCTTATGCAAATGCATTATCTTCTGCTATAAGCCCTTGGTAGCTTCAACCTAGAACTTATAACAGAAGGATCCTCTAGATTTTTTGCACGAATTAATAGCTGTGATCAGTGATTGTCATAGCCATCCATTAAAAACATTCCACCCTACCACCACCAATGCTTTCCGCAGTGTGCCCAGTGTGCGACTAGGTTAAATAACCGATCGTGTAAGAATGCGGTGATGTAAAACACAACGACGTGCTGAAAAAAACAAAGTTCAATGCTTCCAAGCATGCGTCAAATTGATTCTGAGCATGCGTGGATTTTTAACCGATGGTTGTGCCTACTAACGATCTGTTTTGACCTATTGGTTACCAATCCATTGGTTATTTTTAAAGCAAGTTGGTTAAATAACCTATGGGGCCCACACACGATCGTTTTGACTGATGAAAACGGTCCTTCAGATCGTTGTCCTCTGGTTAACCTATCGTGTGTACGAGGCCTAAGGCTTAACATACACGGGACGTTTTAAAACCTCTCCTAAACAATGTAACTTGACAAATAGTAACCAATGTTTAAAAACTTCAGTTGTGCCGCATTTACATGCCGCTTTAGCCACGTTTGTGTTTAGATGCGTTTTTTTTTCAAATAGTCAAAAATGTATCTCCATTATAAACGCCTGTAAACGAAATGTGGCTAAACATGAGTTACCGTGTTTACACGCGTTTACAAGCTGTTACAAGCATTCAAAGTTTCAAATGTCTCTGAACATCCATCCTGAACGCATGTTTTGCTTTCCAAAAAATGCTTCTAAACTAAACAACCTAGAAACAACTATAAACCACCCTGTGTACATGTACTGATAAGATAACAAAGAGGAATGCTCCTAAATGTCCATTTACCAGCAGCAGTGTACATGAAGCCTTACTCTGTAATTATGTAAGTAAAACAAATCTTACCACTGTATGCTAAAGGAAACTGCTCATGAAAGAAATATGAAGGCTGCCATTATTGGAATTTGCCTTGCAGTCATGCTGCAATCACTCTGGATTCAGTACTTACAAGTACACATTTCAGAAGTTCTGATTTCACTTTTGCTAGGTCAGTGATGATAAAAATACTGAAGCCAAAGCATGATTGTATTCCAAAACAGGTTGTACTATATATAAAAAAAAAAAAAAATTAGAAATGAAAGAATTTGACATACTGTACATCCATTTTAGTTTTCCATTCATAACTGTTTTCATTGTAGCCACAGTCAAATTGAAGCCTCATGTTTACTACTCTTTGGAGCAGTAATAATAATAACAATAATACAAATATTAACAATAATACATATTAATAAAAATAATAATTATAATAATGCAAACTTAAAATGCATCAATATTTTTAGTATGAGTGTAGTCATCATTAATAATTCCCAGTTAAATCATGCTACAGCTTTTGTTTTAATGCTTGTAAAAAAAAAACATTCAAGATCCAGGCAAAAAAAACTCAAAATTTAACATTTAAACCATTTTTAAACTAAATTTGCTCTTAGTGAAATTTTTCTTTTTAAAAATTGTAATACTTCTTTAGCTTTTTTTTCTTTTAACAGCATAGGAATTTTACCTGTCAACATGTTAAATGTGTAGTGCATGCATAATATCTCTAACTGTTCGGTTTGTCTATCCAATACAGATATTTGTGTCAGCATGACAAGTATCTATCAACAAAACCCTCAATTCAAATCAGCAGCAACCAATAAATACTGTATATTCCCTAGATGACATCTGTGAATAACTGACATACACAATAATTACCACCTGTTATCCTTCTGGGAGAATCACTCATTAACACCACCATTTTTATGTTAGCTAATTATAAACAATCATATTGTTCTGCACATTTTAATGTAAAGTTGACAAACTGATATTTTTTTGGTAATATGCAGCCCCCCTCACTTATTCATTTGTGGCCTTTAGTTTTAGAAATTGCAATGAACGAGTTCGCAGACTATTCATAACAACTGCACTTTATACTTCCTTATACTTCTTTTTGCATAAAATATCCTACTAGCAATCTGTCGTTAGGAAAACACATCAAGGACATCCCTTGCTGAAGACAAAAATAAGTTACTGAATTTATATTAGACGCTGTGCATTTGTGGTCTTGGATTTACACACAAGATAATACTCACAAGTTAATAATGGCTTTAAAACTACAGTATAAAGACATAGAGATACCGTATTTTCCGGTGTATAAGACGACCTTTTGGATGCAAA
Organism: Rana temporaria; assembly: GCF_905171775.1. Classification (NCBI taxonomy): domain Eukaryota; kingdom Metazoa; phylum Chordata; class Amphibia; order Anura; family Ranidae; genus Rana; species Rana temporaria. The sequence goes on from NC_053489.1 coordinate 227,014,419, forward strand.
AAAATGCATCCAAATTCGGGGGTCGTCTTATACGCTGTTGCATGCATCCATGATTCAAAAGCCACGCCTCCTCCTCAGACAGTTCCGTGATAGGCGGAACACTGAACAGAGGCCCTGCTGGGAAAATTTGTGTTCCGCCTATCACGGAACAGTCTGAGGAGAAATCGCGGCTTTTGAATCATGGATGCCCGCAGCCTGGAAGCCAGAATCTGCAGCAAAATAAGGTAGGGATATCGTCTTGGCCGGCACAGTGGGGGCAAGTGATGGCACAGTGGGGGAAAGTGATGGCACAGTGGAGGCAAGTGATGGCACAGTGGAGGCAAGTGATGGCACAGTGGAGGCAAGTGATGGCACAGTGGGGGCAAGTGATGGCACAGTGGGGGCAAGTGATGGCACAGTGGGGGCAAGTGATGACACAGTGGAGGCAAGTGATGGCACAGTGGGGGCAAGTGATGGCACAGTGGGGGCAAGTGATGGCAAAGTGGGGGCAAGTGATGGCGCAGTGGAGGCATGTGATGGCACAGTGAAGGCATGTAATGTAATGTAATGGCACAGTGGAGGCATGTAATGTAATGTAATGTAATGACACAGTGGAGGCATGTAATGTAATGGCACAGTGGAGGCATGTAATGTAATGTAAGGCACAGTGGAGGCATGGAATGTAATGGCACAGTTAGATTTGAAAAAAGCATGTTCCTGTCAGTGGTTGTTCCTGTCAGTGGTTGTTCCGGCTACCCCTCAGCTTCCAGAAAGACTAGTTATGCCTAGTACACACGATAGGATTTATCCGCGGATACGGTCATCCGGACCGTTTCCGCGGATAAATCCTCTGAGGATTTTGATCCGATGGAGTGTACACACCATCGGATCGAAATCCACGCCGAATTCCCATCGCGATGACGTGTCGCGCCGTCGCCGCGATGATGACGCGGCGACGTGCGCGACGCTGTCATATAAGGAATTCCACGCATGCGTCGAATCATTACGACGCATGCGAGGGATGGGTTCGGACGGATCGATCCGGTGAGTCTGTACAGACCACCGGACCGATCCGCTGGAGCCGATTCCAGCGGATAGATTTCTTAGCATGCTAAGAAATTTTTATCCGCTGGAAATCGGTCGGCCCGAAATATATCCGCGGATAAATATCCGCTGGATCGTACACACCAGCGGATCTATCCGCTGAAACCGATCCGCGGATCAATTTCAGCGGATCAATCCTCTCGTGTGTACGGGGCCTAAGAAGAGGGTAGTCTTATATGGCGAGTATATCACAAAACCAACATTTTTCCTGGAGAAATAGGGGGTCGTTTTATACACCCAGTTGTCTTATACGCCGGCAAATACGGTATATAGTTGTCTTGTTGAACTGGAATAAAAAAAGAGCACATATACAATGATATATCATACATATGTAAAAAATAGCCACTATACCTGAAATCTGCTTAGAACAACTTTAGTAGCTAATTTTAATTCATTTGGTTTTATACACTGAAGCAAGCACTGGCGTGGAGTATGTTTTGGCAAATCAAATTTTTTTAATAACAACAATTCATTTTCACAAAGGACCTTTTTAATATCATTTCGTGTTTATACACTTTACATATATTGTATTAAATGTGTGTATTAATCTATTTATGTATATTATTGGTCTTTAACTACTTCAGCCCCAGAAGGATTTACCCCCTTTTTGACCAGGCCAATTTTTGCGATACAGCACTGTGTCGTTTTGACTAACAATTATGCGGTTTTGTGCGACTATGTACCCAAACAAAATTAATGTCCTTTTTTCCCCCACAAATAACGCTTTCTTTTGGTGGTATTTGATCATCCTGGCTGCTTTTATTTTTTGTGCTATAAACAAAAAAAGGCTGAAAATTTTGAAACAAAAAATATTTTTTTACTTTCTGCTATAATACATATCCCAAAAAAGTATTAAAAATGTATTTATTCATCAGTTTAGGACATATGTATTCTGCTACATATTTTTGGTAAAAAAAATCACAATAAGTATATATGGATTGGTTTGCGCAAAAGTTATAGCGTCTACAAAATAGGGGATGGATTTATGGACTTTTATTTATTTTTTATTTTTTCACTGGTAATGGCGACGATCTGTGATTTTTATTGATACTCCAAGTCTGACCCCAAGTGACACTTTTTGGGAACCAGTGACATTATCACAGTGATCAGTGCTAAAAAAAATGCACTGATCAATGTATAAATAACACTGGCAGGGAAGGGGTTAACACTAGGAGGTGATCAAGGAGTTAACTGTGTTCCCTGGGTGTGTTCTAACTGTGTGGGGGCTGGGCTCACTGGGACAACACTAGGAGCAGCAGATCTTTATGTTGTCCCATTAGAATGGGGATTCTCTGTGCAGCGATTTTGGGTGGCCGGGGGACATCGTGCAGTATCTATCTATTGCATGAAACAAAGTACAGGTACAACGTTTCGCACAATAGAGCCTCCCTGCCACAGTATATGTGCGATGGGCAGTCTTAAAGTGGTTGTAAAGGTAATCCTAAATAGCTTACTTTACCTTAGTGCAGTCCTCCTTCACTTACCTCATCCTTTGATTTTGCTTTTAATTTCCATATCCTTTATTGAATAAATAAAAAAAAAAGGATTACAGAGTGTATCTTCATTAACCACTTAAGGACCGCCTCCTGCACATATATGTCGGCAGAATGGCACGGCTGGGCCCATGCACGTACAGGTACGTCCTGTGCTAGTACCCAGCCGTGGGTCGCGGCCGCGTCACACCACAGCCACACCCCCCTACAGTTGTAAACACACTTCAGGTCACACATAACCCCATCAGCGCCCCCTGTGGTTAACTCCCAAACTGCAATTGTAATTTTCACAGAAAACAATGCATTTTAAATGCATTTTTTGCTGTGAAAATGACAATGGTCCCAAAAATGTGTCAAAGTGTCCGCCACAATGTCGCAGTCACGAAAACAATCGCTGATCGCCGTCATTAGTAGTAAAAAAATAATAATAATAATAAAAATGCAATAAAACTATCCCCTATTTTGTAAACGCTATAAATTTTGCGCAAACCAACCGATAAATGCTTCTTGCGATTTTTTTTACCAAAAATAGGTAGAAGAATATGTATCGGCCTAAACTGAGGAAAAAAAACGTTTTTTTTTTATATATTTTTGGGGGATATTTATTATAGCAAAAAGTAAAAAATATTGCATTTTTTTCAAAATTGTCGCTCTATTTTTGTTTATAGCGCAAAAAATAAAAACCGCAGAGGTGATCAAATACCACCAAAATAAAGCTCTATTTGTGGGGAAAAAAGGACGCCAATCTTGTTTGGGAGCCACGTCGCACGACCGCGCAATTGTCTGTTAAAACGATGCAGTGCCGAATCACAAAACCTGGCCGGGTCCATTAGCTGCATTTTGGTCCGGGTCTTAAGTGGTTAATGTTAACATTGAAGAGTTACATATAACAGTAGAAGTCATAAATATAAACATTGGCTGGGTATATCACTTAAAAAGAAAAGTAGAAAGAACAAGGAGGCATTGAAAGAGACAGTGAGGGGAGACAGTAAGGCCCCGTACACACGACCGAACATGTCTGCTGAAACTGGTCCGCGGACCAGTTTCAGCAGACATGTTCGGTCGTGTGTACGGCCGACCGGACAGGTTTCCAGCGGACATTTGTCCAGCCGACCGTTTTCCGGCGGACAAATGTTTCTTAGCATGCTAAGAAACATGTCCGCTGGAAGCCTGTCCGTCGGACATGTTCGGTCGTCTGTACAGACTCACCGTACATGTCCGACCGGCCGCCATCCCTCGCATGCGTCAAAGTGATTCGACGCATGCGTGGAAGCATTGAACTTCCAGGGCCGCGCACATCGCCGCGTCATCGACGCGGCCACGTCACCGCGTATCGTGTATGCGTGGATTTGTGTCTGATGGTGTGTACAACCATCAGACAGAAATCTCCGGGCGGACATGTCCGCTGAAAACGGTCAGGCGGACCGTTTTCAACGGACAGTCCGTCCGTCTGTATGAGGCCTAAGGCTAAAAGGGTGACTGGCCAAGGGGGAAACCAGTGGGGGTGTCGTGTCACCGTTACTGATGCATAGTACATAACGGATGTTGGAGCCAATCTGACCACTATGTGCAGAAGAGTTGACTGTTGCCATTTTTCAAGGAGAACAAATTGAGTCTGAGTTTTAAGATTTATTAAGAAGGAGGAGAACTTTGGAGGGTCCTGTTGTTTCCAGCAGGAAGCTTTTGATTTTTTAGCGGCCGTCAGACAGTTAAGCACTAAAGGGAGATTTATCTTGGGCCAACGATCACAGTTCAGTAGCAGGAGAGCTATGGCTGGGTCTGGAGAGCAGATCAGTCCAGTAATGGAAGACATGAAGTGGAAAATCTTCTCCCAGAAAGGAAGAACCTTGGGGCACTGCCACCAAATGTGTAGTAGGCATCATGCCACACCGCATTTCCTCCAGCAGAGTGGTGAATTATTTTTGGAAAATTTGGAGAGTTGCGCTGGGGTATAGTACCAACGGTGTGTTAGCTTCAGATGTGATTCCCAGTGTGTTGTGCAATGGGAGTTTTTGAGTAGGTTATTAGTTGCTGTGTTCCATTGCAGTTGGTTGAAAGAACAAGAGAGGTTCTTTTCCCACTTTGTCATGGACAGAGTTTTTTCTTGTGGTGGGGAGAGAAGAAAAAGCCAATATAAGTAGGTGATGCCTTTCTTGTTAGTTGCTGGGGAAGAGCAGAAGGCAAGGGCATCTCATGGGGCTGTTGCCTCCAGTTTGAGGATGTGACCTAAAATGTTCCGAATACGAAGATATTTATAAAAAAAAATTTGTGGTAGGCAGAAACATTTTTCGCAGTTCTTCATAAGCCAAGAGGCTAGATTTGTCAAATAGGTGGCCGATTGAAACGGCACCTTCCTTAGACCAGTTGTCAAGAGATAGATCTTCTGTGAAGTATTCCAAGGTACTTAGAGGTATTGATTGCAAATCCAAGCAGGTTTTATTGTGTAGAGATCTTTGGGAGTATTGCCATGAGGCCATTGCGGCTTGTAACGTGAAGTAGAGGAGAGGTATTGAGGGAGACCAAGGAGAAGCGCCAATATGAGGCCTTTGAATTGGCAACCCGTCATGGCTTGTTTAATAGAGACCCATTGTTTATCTTCCGATGATGACCACCATGCAGTGGCTTGATCCATAATAACAGCATGATAGTAGAGTTTAAGATTGGGGACTCTCATGCCTGTAGAGCGTTTAGGTCTGTACAGTATGTTGTTGCTGAAGCAGGCTCTCTTCGTCCCCCATATGAAGCTGTTGATTACGGCTTGTCATTTCTGCAAGTAGGAGTCAGTTAGGGGTATCGGCATCGTACGAAAGTATTATTGTAAGTATGGACATTTTGATAACTGCTGCTCTGCCCGCCCAGGAAACATGCATTTGGGAGATTACCAGTGTTTGATTACGTATATTCCTTAGTAATGAATCATAGTTGTTATTGACTATTAAGGAATTAGGTGAGGACAGTTTTATTCCCAGGTATTTAACACCCGACCTGGTGGCCCGGGAGAAACCGGAGAGCGCTGATAGGTTTGATTGCACTCTTTTAGATAACGAGATGGGGAGCATCTGTGATTTGGCGATGTTGACCTTGTAAAGGGATAGAGACCCAAATTTTTTAATTATATCCGAGACCACTGGGAGGGAGGTTTCAGGGTTCGAGAGGGATATGATCATGTCATCGGTGTATAGTCCGATTCTGTGATCCGTTTGGCCGATTTTGATACCTGGGATTGTAGGGTGATTCCTTATATATTGTGCAAGGGGTATCATAACCAGGGCGAATATTATGGGCGATAATGGGCATCCTTGCCTGGTGCCATTTGTGATATTAAACAAGCATGATAGAGTACTAGAGGTACCGTATTTTTCGCATCATAAGACACACCTGACCATAAGACGCACCTAGGTTTTAGAGGAGGAAAACAGGAAAACAAAAAATATATTCTGAGGAGGTTACTACACATTACCATTAACCATTCAGTTGCTAGAGGTTACTACACATTACTGCTCGCTGATTGGTTTCTAGAGGTTACTACAGATTTACACTCACCATTCAGTTGTTAGTGGTTACTGCACACTAATTGCCTGCAATTCAGTGTCCCCCTCTGCAAGCTGCTCAGTCCTGCTGCTGCTTTAAAAATCCCCACTCCCACTTCTGACAGAAGAAGGGAGAGGAAATGGATTGCACACACAGCCTGCTCTGTGTCTTTGATCTCCTACTTGGATCAAGCTGCTGCTCAGAGAAGGGGGGAACACACAGAGCCAGCACTGCCTGGAGAAGAGGGGAGAACACACAGAGCCCCTACTGCCAGGAGAATGGGGGAGAAGTTACAGAGCCTGCACTGCCAGGAGAAGGGGGGATAAGTTACAGGGCCTGCACTGCCAGGAGAAGGGGGGAGAAGTTACAGAGCCTGCATTGCCAGGAAAATGGGGGAGAAGATACAGAGCCCGCACTGCCAGGAGAAGGGAGGGGGGAAGAACACAAAAAGTCCGCTCTGCCTGGAGAAGGAGGGAGAACACGCTCCCTATCACAGACGCTCCTGTCCTGACAGAGAGAAGCAGGCAACCCACAGCTGAGTAGCTGAGCGGCTGGCTCGGTATTCAGCAGCAGCAGGGGGCGCTGGTCTATATTTGCTCTATAAGACGCACAGGCATTTCCCCCCATTTTTTGGGGAGGGGAAAAGTGCGTAATATGGTGCGAAAATATGGTATATACTTTTGCGCATGGAGTTGAGTAGAGGGCTCTAATAGCTGAATCCACAAAACCTGTGAGGCCAAAGATGTGAAGAACTTTCTTCAGGTATGTCCAGTGGACCCGATCAAATGCCTTTTCTGTGTCCAAATATAGGAGCAGAGAAGGTGTGCTATGTAGCTCAGCCCACTGAAGTATGTTGAGGATGCGTCTGGAGCCGTCAGAAGCCTGACGGCCTTTCACAAATCCTACTTGGTCAGGATGGATTAGTTTGGGTATGATATTTTCTAATCTGGAGGTGATGATTTTAGCGTAGATCTTAATATCAGTATTAAGGAGAGAGATGGGACGATAATTAGCTGACTGATCTGGTGATTTTCCTGGTTTGGGCAGTGTTACTATTATTGCTTCTAGTGCTTCTTTGGGGAAGCTTGCCGAAGTCGCAGCTGCGTTATATATTGCTTGTAAATGGGGAGTAAGGATATTGCTACATTTTTTGTAGTACTCATTACTGAAACCATCTGGGCCTGGGGATTTGTGCAGAGGAAGTGTATTAATTGCTTTTTGCATTTCTTGGCAGGAGAATTGGGATAATAATTTAGTAAGGTCCATAGAAGATATTTGCGGAAGTGAGAGAGATTGCAAAAACTTTTTAATTTGTGCCTGGTCAGGAGGTGGGATTGTTTGGGAGGATTCTAAATTATAAAGTTCAGTATAGTATTCGGCGAAGCAATTTGCTATATGTAACGGATAGTTATTCTCTGGTTTGGGGAGTCTAGTAGGTGGTCTATTCTAGTCTTTTTTGTTTTCTGTTTTATTTGCCTCGCCAGTAGGGAGCCTATTTTATTACCAGATACATAATAGTTCAGTTTGAGTCTTTTAAGTAGTAGGTCATACTGCGACACGAAACACCGGGAGAGTTGGTGTTGTGCCTCTTGAATTTTATTTGCTAATTCTGTGGAGTGTTTAGTTTTATTTTGGGTCTTAAGGTCTGGGTCAGATCGCCAATTTTTCGCGTTCTCCTGCGCTTCTCCCGGGAGCCCAATTCCAGGAACACTCCGCGTATGAAGGCTTTATGAGCCGCCCAAAGGGAGTGTATGTCTGTCACTGAGCTAACATTGTGCGTGAAAAAATCATTTAGTTCGTATTCGACGTGTTTTCCGTAGTCAGGGTTGTTGGTATTGAGTCTCCATGTGTGGTGGTGAAGAGTCAGGGGACAAGGATATTGGTGCATGGTCGGACCACAAGATTTCACCAATCTACGCTTCAGTGGATTGGAAAAGGGTAGCCCTGTCTACTAAGAACATGTCGATCCTGGAATATACATGGAATGCTGTAGAGAAAAAAGTGAAATCTTTCTCAGAGCCGTGTATGCTTCTCCAAACATCAAATAGATCTTTGTTTTGTGTAAGAGACGAGAGGTTCTGTGAGTGTTTTCGACGGGGGGCTTGTGGAGTCTAATAAGGAGTCAGATACAGCATTGAAGTCTATTTTTAGAGACATCTCTAGAGTTATGGTGAGCTAGAGCGTGATAGTGGTATGAAGAGTTGGGGGATGTCCCACTCTTGCAATGTGTGATGTTTTAGAGAAGCGCACACAGTCAGAGGAATGTACCATAGCTTAAACAGATATTAAGTAGTGCTAATATAGCTATAAACACTTTAAGGTTGCTCTATAAATTGCAAACAATATACTACGTCCACTAAATAGTATGCAGCAAAGTAGGTAAACTAACCAGTCAGTAAAGAAGGACACCTAGGCCTAGGGTCAAGAAAAACAAAGAAACCAAACTATTAATAACTGATGTATAGGGGTGCGAGGTACAGGGATCCAAACCATCGGGAGATGAGATGCTATGATTAAGCATTATCATGCCAGTAGTTGGTATAAAGTGTAGTCCGGGTGCAGTATTGCTATGCTAGCCTGGGCCGGGAGGAGTGCTCTGTGGTTGAGCTTGAGGGTGAGGGATAAGGGACCTTCCCCCACCTTTTGCAGGTGGTATGGAGATGCCCCACTGTCGGGGCAGTTTCCTTGCATCTGCCGGTGCTTGTAAGATATATTTTTGCCCCTGATGTGTGATTTGTAAGGTAGTGGGGAA